>NW_028274816.1:114270540-114573571 GCF_037043125.1 Eumetopias jubatus | reverse complement strand
TAAGTTCAACTGTTGGTCCCACACCCCTTAAATCTCTGGTTCCAAGTTAGTGGGGCCATGGCACCTGGGGTTTTGCTGAGTTTCCCTTGTATGCATGAATCCCTGTGTCTGGGAAGCCTGAACCACAGCAAAGAACCAAGTGCCAAGGCCAGAAACAGCAGCGACAGGTAAGTGAGGCCCCCAGAGGATCCCAAGCAGGGTGAGAATCGCTATAAGGTCCCTGTAATACAGGGTTGCAACCTACAGAGCAGAGGGTTGGGAATCGGACAAGCCTGGGTATAAATCCAGGCTGTGCCACCTGAAGCTGTGTGATCTTGGGCAAGATACATAACCTCTCTGGCCTCCATTTGCTCAGCTATAAAAAAGAATGATGACAAGAATGAACCCCACCTCCACCTGGTCCCATTTCCTATCTCAGTAACAGCGACATCAGTTCTCTCAGAGGCACTAACCCCTTCTCTGTAAGACTTACAAAGGAGCTGAATGCTTTCCTGCATGGCTTCCCCACCTCAGACTCTCAGGTTTTGAGGACTGGCGTCCAGCCTAGTAACCAGAGCCTCATCTAAGAATGAGAAAGTTAGATGGGAGACCCATCTCCCGAAAAGCATCTAACTGAAGGCTGGCCAGAGATGTGGCAGAGAGGATTCAGGTTAGACCCAGGGAAGAACCACCAGGCTGGGAGACCTGGAAAAGCTGCCATGCCACGTTCCCGTGTGGGGATGGTGCATCCTGCTTCAGAGAAGTCCTTCCATCTCGCCTCCTTCCCTCACATGCATCACATCCGGACAAGACGCCTGCACCGCTCGCTCTTCTCCGCGGTCCCGCCATCCTGACAATCAGAGTTAGTTCTTCTTAAAGCTGGCTGCAAGCCTGGCACAGGCCTGACCGCCTGCCTTCCCAAGAGGAAGGGAAGCGCCGCCTCCTACCCAGGCAGGATGGGGGAGAGAAGCCTGACAGCCTTCTCACACCTGCTTGCTCCTGAGTCAGTCCTCGCCCGCTTCACCTGCTCTCCCGAAGAAAGGCGTCCTGGACTCGCGCCCTCGGAGAGGGGAGCCCCGCGGAGAGCGTGGCAAACGTAGCTTTTTTTGCCAGGGCTGCATCGGTCAAGCTACTGTGGTGCCCAGACTGCCAAGACTAGCGTCCTCCACCGTTTGGCCCGATCTCCCTCGCCGGCCTCTTCTCGGCGATCCCGCCCCTCCCGGGCCAGGGGCCACTGGAGTTACTGCCGGGCTGCGGGGAGCCGCGGCGAGCCTCCCACCCGGGGCGTGTCGGCCCCGCCCCGACTAGAGCATTGCCGAGCTGGGATTGGGTGAAATCTCCTTCCTGCGTTCTGATTGGCTGGGCCAGGGTGCTCATTCACCCAGAGCAGTCCTGCGGCTGAAGTTTCTCCAGCGCCGCTTCGCTTTCTTCTCCCAGCACAATCGTTGTACGCCTTCTTTTTTTTTTTTTTTACAAGTTTTTTTGTTAAGATTTTATTTATTTATTCATGAGAGACAGAGGGAGAGAGAGAGAAGCAGAGGGAGAAGCAAGCGCCCAAGGAGCAGGGAGCCCGATGGGGACTCGATCCCAGGACCCTCGGATCATGACCTGAGCCGAAGGCAGACGCTTAACCATCTGAGCCACCCAGGCGCCCCGTTGTACGCCTTCTATGTAAATAGATAAAATGCGGTTCTATGCTTCCACACGTGAGGTGCCGCCGAATACAGGGCTGGCCCCTGAAGGATGGCCGAATCTGTCAGTTTATTGTATCCTGCACCCAAATCACACAGGTGCGGCGAATAGGGAGAAGCTTGTGGGAAGCTGGGGGGGAGGACGGCGTTTCGCGTCCCGGGAATGGCCGCGATTCATCCTGGGATGCCCTTTGCCGGGGTAGCTTTTCAGAAGACTCGCCGTTGCTAGAACAGGTCCTTTCTACCGCCTCCACTTATATCTCACATTTCGTTGCCTTCTGTCATGTTGTTCCATATGTTAGGAATGCTTTTCTTTCTCATTCTTTTTTTTTTTTTTTTTTTTAATGTGGTTAAATACTCCTGCTCACTAGGATCCTCTGGAGAAAAAGCAGATTGCAGGGCTTGGGCACGGAGCACATAAAGTGAGCCTGGAACGTTTTCGAAAAACTTATTTGGAAATAATTTCAAAATTACAAAAGGTTGCAAAAATGAAAATAGTACAAGACACACCTGTGTGCCCTTTACCCAGACTCACCTATTGTTAACATTTTATCCCTTGCTTCATCACATATGGCCTCTCTCTCTAACTTTTTTTTGAACCATCGCAGGGTTTCATACCTCAGGGCCCTTATCCCTAAATATTTCTGTATTTCCTAAAAATTGACTTACACTCCTACACTCTTATGAACTTTATACGCTGACATTTACATAATACTTTTATTTAATCTACCCTCCATATTCCAATTTTGTCCATCCTTGATAGCACTTTCTCCCCTCCAGTACAAGGTCTAGTTTAGGGTCAGGTATTGCACTTAGTGGTCGTGTTTGTTTGTTTGTTTGTTTGTTTTTAAGTAGGCTCCATGCCCAGGATGGGGCTTGAACTCATGACCCTGAGATCAAGGCCTGAGCTGAGATCAAGGGTCAGATGCTTAACCGACTGAGCCACCAAGGCACCCCATTTGTTGTATTTCTTTAGACTCCTTAAATCTGGAACATTTACATAACTTATTATTATTATTGTTATTATTACAGATCCCTGAATTTTTTTTAATAGAATATTCCTATTTTGTGTTTATCCCCCCTTGGCTACATTGAGATAATGCATTTCTCAGCTGGAGTACTGCTGAGGCAATGTGTCCTCAGGATATCATATCTGGAGGCACATGATGTCCCTCTGTCCCCCATAGACAATGTTAATTTCAATCATCCAGTCAAGGTGTTGCCCAGTTTCTCCACTGTATAATTACTTTTCTCCCCCTTGCAACTAATAAGCAGTCTGTGGGGAAACACTTTAAGACCCTTTAAATATCCTGCTCCTCATCAAAATTTCCCCCTAGATTTAGTGTCCATTGATGGTCTCATTCAATGTTTGCCATGGTGGTGTAAACATCTCTTTGCACAAGAACGTAGGGATGGGCATGTACCAGAGAAAATGGGAACATACTGAAAGAACATAGGAGCAAGCAAATGGTCAAATCTGGAATAATCTAAGCATCAAATAAATAATGCTAATAAGTTATAAGCCATTGAAGGAAAGTAATAATCCATGAATCCACAATAAAGAAATGCCTGTATCCTCCTGCTCATTTAAATCTCAGTGCAGGGGCGCCCGTGTGGCTCAGTCGATTAGGCGACTGCCTTCAGCTCAGGTCGTGATCCTGGAGTCCCGGGATCGAGTCCCGCATCGGGCTCCCTGCTCAGCGGGGAGTCTGCTTCTCCCTCTGCCCTTTACCCCCCTCGTGCTCTCTGTCTCTTGCCCTCTCTCTCTCAAATAAATAAAATCTTTAAATAAATAAATAAATAAACAAACCTCAGTGCAGCCTTCCAGTGAACCGACCCTGCGGTGGTAGCCGTGCCCCTCTGTGCTATTATGTTGGCCCTGTCTCTCCTCTGACCCACCACCATCATGTGACACTTTCCTGACTAGGGAATGGAGCTGAAATGAGCCCTGGCCTCTACCTCCCCCTGACCCAAGGGAGCAGGCCCTGCAGGCTCAAGGATGGGACCTGGGGCTGAGGGTCTGGACCCTGGGAACCCAGTCCTGCCATAGGCTCAGGGTCCCCTTGTCCCAAGGGCTCAGCCCTGCCAGAGGGTTCTGTTTTCCCTTTTAAAGAGGCACCCAGTAAGTAGAATCTCCCTCAAAGACATCACTGGGTCCTCTAGGGTCCTCTGCCCACCACCTTGGAACTGGCTGTGATACAACCTCAGGGAAGCTCTCCTGCCAAAGAATAAGACATTTGGGCCTTTCCACTAGTGCTCAGAGCCTCGCTCAGGGGCTGATGATGTAGTGTCAGCCTCCTCTCCTTCTTTTCCTGGCCACTGACGGGGCAGGCTCAGGGCCTCTCCCTCCAAGCAAGAAGGAGCCCTCCCCAAATGTTCCTTCACCTGTGGTTCAGCTCCCCAAATCCCATTCAGGATTATTCATCTTGCCCCATCCCCAAGCTCCTCCATGAATCATTATTGCTGGGAGGAACCAGATTTAAAACATGTTGGACTCAGTTGATCTCAGGCAGGCCTCTTGAGAATTACAAGAATGACAATAAACAAAACAGGCATCATTCTTTGAGTGTATTAAAGTGACGAGGAACCGACTCTGCAGCCAGGTCACCTGCGCCCCTATCCCAGCTCTGCAAAGAAACTTGGACAAGTCACTTAATCTCTCTGTGCCTCAGTTTCCTCATCTGTGAATAAGGCCTAATGGTAGTACCTACCGCGGGGCTGTTGACAAGTAAATGAGGTAAGAATGTGAATGTTGGGGGCGCCTGACTGGCTCAGACGGTGGAGCCTGCAACTCTTGATCTCAGAGTCCTGAGTTTGAGCCCCACGTTGGAAGTAGAGTTTTAAAAAAATAATAATAGTTGGGGCGCCTGGGTGGCTCAGACAGTTAAGCGTCTGCCTTTGGCTCAGGTCATGATCCCAGGGTCCTGGGATGGAGACCTGCATCTGGCTCCCTGATCAGTGGGGAATCTGCTTCTCCCTCTCCCTCTGTCTGCCACTCCCCCTACTTGTGCTCTCTCTCTCTCTCTCTCTCTGTCAAATAAATACATTTTTAAAGATCTTTAAAAAATTAAAATAAAAAAATAATAATAACAAAAGGAATTTCTAAAAAGAATGTAAATGTTGGGGCGCCTGGGTGGCTCAGTCGGTCGAGCATCTGACTTCGGCTCAGATCATGATCTCAGAGCCCTGGGGTCGAGCCCGGCGTTGGGCTCCCCGCTCAGCTGGGAGCCTGCTTGTCCATCTCCCTTTGCCCCTCCCCCCGCTCATGCTCTCTCTCTCTCTCTCTCTCTCTCTCTCTCTTAAATAAATAAATAAAGTCTTTTTTTAAGAAGAATGTAAACATTAACTGGCACATTATGTGTAAGCAATTATGTGTTTGCTTTTATAATAATTGTAGTTGTTCCCTGCAGGAATGTAGAGAAGGGCATGGACTCTGGAGTCACAGGCTGGGTTTGTATTCTGCTTCTCCCACTTATCGTTGCAACCTGGGCAAAGCTTTTTGACCTTCCTGTGCCTCAGTTTCCACATCTGCACTTGATCTTAGCCGAAAGGCTGAGAAGCGATTCAGTTTCCATATCTGTAAACTAGAAGTGAAAAATAATGCCTGCCTTTTAGGGTTTTTCTGGATTAAATGAGCTAAAATGTGCAGAAGTGCTTAAAACAGGGTCAGACAGATTGTGAATGTTTGCAAAACTTTATTCATCTATTATCATCTAAATTTTTTTTTTAATTTTTAAGTAATCTCCCCGTGGGGCTCAAACTCACAACCCTGAGATCAAGAGTTGCAGGCTCTACTGACCTGACCAGTCAGGCCGCCCATACTATTATTAGCGAGGAGGAAGGGGATATTCTTATTGTCATTTTAGAGCTGAGAAAACTGAGACTCAGGTTAAGTATGTCACTGATCAAGAGTGGTACAACAGGGATTTATTTGTACCCTGGTCTGACTGACTCAAAAGTCCGGGTGCTTCACCGTGCTACACTATGCAGAGCAGGTTTAAGGAGAATTTAGGAAGAAGAAGGAATCTGCTGCTCCAAGCCAGGATTGAACCTCTAGCCTCTGTGAAATATTTATACCAAATGTTTATCTCCAGGCCGGCTTTCTGCTGGAGCTGGCCTGGTGCAGGACCCGGGGACCTCTCCACCTCAACTTGTGGTGTTGTTGGGAAAATCAAAGTACATGTTAATATTCTATTTTGAAATCCAGGCCTGAGCCTGTAGCGTAGTCCTTCTCTGTAGATTTCTTAGTTTGCTGTTCCACGCCATTCACTGTCAACCCTGCTCGCTTTTCCAGCCTCATCTTGCTGTGTTATCCCCGCCCGCCTCCCGCCCCCACGCCTCCCCCCACCCCCCCGCCCCACACACCTGCCGCTGTTGACAGCCCATCCACTCTGTACTCTGGTCACAGCGGTATTCACCCACATCCAAACCCGCCGCAGCACTCCCACCTCCAGGCCCGTGCTCGAGCTGTGCCCCCAGATGCAATGCTCTTATCCCCAGTTACAATGGTTTCCAGCTTTCCAGGCCTGGCTCAGAAGCCAGTTCATCAAAGGCGCCCTCTCTGCCCTCCCCCCCCCCATGAGAATGCACCCCTCCCTCCCTGTGTAGCCCAGAGCCCTCTGCTCGCACCTTAATGTTCCTGTCACACGCTGCATTGTATTAGTTGCTGGCAGCTCCCCATCTAACCTCCTCTTAGACTTGGGGGGTGAGGAGGGGCGATATACTCTTCATTTGGGGGGTCTCAGTAGAAGTACACAGGAGGTGGGGGAAAATGGTCCTGGAACTGGGTCGCCTAAGTTAAGTATAACTATTGGAAGAAAGGTGTTTATGTTTGACTTTCCTCCTTCCCATCACAGTGATCCTGAAGGCTCAGTACAGGCATATGCATATATAGGATTGTAAAGGAAAGTATGGGCACTGTAGGAAATTTGGGAAGTTGAGAAAAATATTAATAATAATTACATTTTTAGAGATTTTATGTATTTATTTTAGAGAGAGAGAGCACGTGGCATGCGCAAGTGGGGCGGAGGGGGAGAGAGAGAAAGAAGCCCAAGCTGACTCCCGCTAATCAGGGAGCCCCACACAGGGCTCCATCTCAGACCCTGAGATCATGACCTGACCTGAAACCAAGAGCCAGACACTTAATTGACTGAGTCACCCAGGCACCCCCAATTAATAATAATTATTAATAAAATAAAAGTAATATATAAAACTCTCATCCTCGAACTTATTAATAAGTTGGCATATTTTCTTCCATGTTTATAACTAACTAAATAAAAATAAATGGGCTCATACTACATAAACTGTTTTGTAGCCTCCCTTTTCCATAACATATCATGAACTTTTTTTTTTAGATTTTATTTATTTATTTGACAGAGGAGAGAGCACACAAGCAGGGGGAGTGGCAGGCAGAGGGGGAGGGAGAAACAGGCTCCCCGCTGAGCAGGGAGCCCGATGCATGCGGGGCTTGATCCCAGGACCCCGGGATCATGACCTGAGCCGAAGGCAGATGCTTAACCGACTGAGCCACCCAGGCGCCCCTCATGAACATTTTTATAGACACTAAATATTCTTTACAAGTAATCCTAATGGTTACCTAAAATTCCATTTATGTATGCCTGATTTCCACCCCACCACCTTGCAGAGGATGAGCTCGCAGCGGCCGTACAGGAGGACAGGACCCCTGGAGCCGTACGAACTGGTACCATTGAAGGGAAGACAGGCGGTTTTGTAAGGGCAAGCCTCTCACCCGTCAGAGGTCTGTCCTTCGGCAAATAGTTACAGACAGTCCCTGACTTTTGATGGTCCAGCTTGTGATTTTTTTGACTTTATGATGGTGCAAAGACCATATGCATTCAGTAGAAACTGTAATTCGAATTGTAAATTTGGATCTTTTTCCCCGGGCTAGCGATATACGATACATGCTCTCCAGTGATGCCAGGCAGCAGGATGCAGCTCCCAGCCAGCCCCGAGATCAGAAGGGTCACAACCGATATACTGATCACCATTCTGGACCCACACAACCATTCCGTTTTTCACTTTCAGCACAGTGTTCGATAAATTACATGACATAGTCAACACTTGATTATAAAATAGGCTTTGTGGAAGATGATTTTGCCCAACTGGAGGCTAATGTCAGTGTTCTGAGCATAGTTAAGGCAGCCTAGGCCGTCATGATGCTTAGTAGGTTAGATGTATTCAATGCGTTTTTGACCTATGATAGCTTCAGTTTATGATGCATTTGTCAGGATGGAACTCCACTGTAAGTTGTGGAAAATCTGTACTCAGCTCATGGGGCCTGCCAGACTGGGAGGTGCAGTCACTGAGACAGAAGACACGCTTGCCCCCCAAGAGCTCATGTGGAGAGTAACTATTAATACCCCGACCCTGCGCTATATGTAGGTGGAGGGGGCAGAGGGACCCCCAGGGAGCAGTTCGCTATGCAAGGGAAGGAGGGTTCACAGAAAGTGCGACAAGAATGACATTGGTGCTGGCTCTCTGGGAAAGGGCTGAGGGGCCCTGGGGGTCCTTCTCTCAGATGGAAGTCGGACTGACAATCCCACAGGCCTCCATCTAGTTACCATCCCAGGAGGGGGTTGTTTACACATTTTTTTTTAAGTAAAAAATGTTTCCACTGTTCCCACGTTTCACCCATGTGTTCTTTCAAAACTCCCACGTGTTACCACCAATTGTTTATTAGTGTCCCTTGAGTTTCTTGGTCAGATCCATGAAGGTGGAGAAAAAGATAGGATTACCCAAATTATCTGGACGTTTACACCACTTTCTTTTCCACCTCCGGCCTGCTTAAGCTGCTTTTGGTGATTCTAAAAGGAGAGGGTCTCTTGGTGGCTGAGACAATGTGGTTGTTTCCTCAATGTGTGCCCCAGCATTTGTGTAGGTCTGCAGGAGTCCCAGAAGGGAAACGTCCCGTTTTGCCTGTGGTCCAACTGGAACCCGCTCTCTCCAAGCTTGAGCCCCGCAGCCCTCCAGCCGCCTCAGCCTCACAGCAGAAGCGAGACATGGCAGATAGGCTCCCATTTATCTGTGCTTAATATAGCCACAGACTTGGCCAGAAGCTGTCCTCACCTTCCCATTGGCTCTGTGGGAACAGCAAGCAGTCTTGACTGCTCTAGCACGGGGGGAGGGGGAGGGCCGGACAGGGGAGGGCGTGGAACCTAGGGTAAGGGGCGCTGGGAAGGGCCTCTTGAAGGAGTTCAGATTTGACTCGCCAACCCATGGCGAGTCATCCCTACCTTTTAGTAACAAGACAGAGACATCAGCAGTCTCTGCTTCAGCAGGTAAGTGTGAGCACTGGGGAGGATGGAGTGAAAGGCAGGAGCCCCGTGGCCAGAACAAGGGTGGGAATGGAGAGGGGGGCAGATTCCAGGGAAATTCAGGAAGGAGAAGGCCCTGAATTTACCCAGGGGTTTAAAGTGGGAGAGGAGGAAGGCAGCCTGTGTGGCTGGTAGCTCAGGTGCGTGGGAGGTGTCCTCTGACACCTCCCACAGAGCATTCTGGCAAAGGAGGACGTGGAGGTCATGGGTTCCAGGCTTGCTGTGCTGGAGGTGAGGTGGCTCGGGGCCAGCTTGTCCAGGCGCAGCCACGCCTTCCAGTCAGGGGCTCAGGAGAGGGAGGGGGACCGGTACCGGAACGGGTCAGGGGCTCAGGAGAGGGAGGGGGACCGGTACCGGAACGGGGCACGCCACCGACGCCGGGCAGCAGATGCCGTCAGCAGTGACGTCGACGCTAGCCATTCTTGAACATTCCATGTGCCAGGCAGTGTTCTCGGCACTCCACATGTGTGGACTGGTTTCATTCTCACCACAATCTTTTGAGGTAGGCACTGTTGTGAGCTCCAGATACAGGGGAGGAAACGGAGGCACGGAGAAAGTTCAGTAACTGCCCCGAAGACATGCCACAGGCAAGTGGAGCAGCCAGGGCTTGGTACCCACTCCACTCTAGCCCCACTGGGAGAACATTCTGGGAACTGTACGATTTAAGGGAAACTGAAGAGGATTGGGCCCCGGAGAAGCTCTTGGGGCAGGCCGAGCAGTAGAAAGGAAGGAACTGGTAGGAAAACCAGGAGCGTACTGAGTCATTTCAAGGGCATGCAGGGCTACAGGGGGGCAGAGTGGGGCAGGGAGGAGGCCCTGGGTGGAAAGGACTGGGGGCTGGCTGGTGCTCCCTGTTGAGAGCTGTCCCCAGAATGCTGGGGAAAGAGGCCAGACTGCAGGACCCAGGGGCCACTGAGGAAGCAGACAGAGTATGTCTGGTTTCTTTTTAGAGGAAGTCTATTGCGGAATGGGCAAGAGAGAACCAGGGTGTGGCCTGAGGGCAGGGCCGGGCGGGGGCGGTTAAGGGCTTCTTAGAAAGGGGGGCATCCTTCAGGTTTGTAGGTATGAAGCAGAGAGAAGGGGAGAAAGAAGGAACTGATGGAGTCTCCTGGAGCAGGAGGGTTGGGCTTGAAATGGCAGGGACGTCTCATCCTCTGAGATGAACTTAGACAATAGGGGCCTGACCCAGGGCAGAAGCTGGGGGAATAAGCTGGGGGTGGGGGTGGAGGAAGAATGGACAGGACTCGATAATCAAAAGAACACAGGGCCAGGGAAACTGAGACCTGAGGTCTCCAGCTGCCAAGCCAGAGGAGGAAGGGCAGGCCTGGGGAGGGAAGGGCTCTGAGTTGGATTCCAGGCTCCTTACCTGTGAGATGTCCAGGGGAACTGCAGGCCTGGCCTGGGAACCCCGGGAACTTGCAGCTCAGAGGCAGTGGCGGGAGTGAGGGAGGTTACCCAGGGGGCTATGAGAGGCAGGGGAGGGGACTGAGGAAAAGCTTCCAGGAAGACAGCCCTGAACGGAAGAGTAGGTTAGCACTGCCCAAGAAGTGTCCTTCAAGGAAGAGCATCCATTTGAGTGACTGGTTTCATTTGATGACTCTATTAATAATACATTAAAAGATTTTATGAACACTCAGAGGGGAATGCAAACAGGGCTATCTCCAAGTCTGCCCATGCATTTTTCCGGGCTCTGAAATGCCAAGGTGACAGGGAGGAACTGTAGAAGGATCTTGCAAGTCAGCAGAAAAGTGGCAGACCAACTGCACTGTGGATAGGAGCAAGGTAACACCTATGATGACGTACATGATCTAGAAGACTGGCAAGGAGGATCAACCCCAA
The DNA here is from genome assembly GCF_037043125.1 of Eumetopias jubatus. NCBI lineage: Eukaryota > Metazoa > Chordata > Mammalia > Carnivora > Otariidae > Eumetopias > Eumetopias jubatus. Next base: position 114,562,728 of record NW_028274816.1, on the reverse strand, counting down.
GCCCCTGGTTACAACTTCAGGACTAGAGCCAGGAGTCAGCATGGAGGCGTGAGTCAGTCCGTCTAGATTAAGGATCTTTAAACTGGGGTCTAGGGGTCTAGGGGACTACCTCTGGGGTTTCAAGGGCCCCCCTGAAATCAAATGTATCACCAAGAGAAGGAGCGTGAGGAGAGGGGGTGGGCAGAGAGTGGAGATCCTCAGAGGGTCTGGGAGCCCAGTTCTGGAGCTGCGCTCATCAGGCTAACCTGGTGTCTGATGTCCCCAAGGAGGGTGTGGTGCTGAGGTTTCTCCCCCTCCCAGGTTCCCAGCGCGCTGAAGAAACTTTCCCTTGACATGCAAATGATGGAAACACATGGTGGCTGGGGCACTTTGGTTTGTGGTTTTTACCATCAGATGTCTCTGTGGCTGAGCGGGTTGATCTGTCTCCGCAGAGCTAGGGGATTGCAAGCCCTCAGAAGAAGAGGAGAGGGGGGCTACTCCCTGGAGTCTGGGCCCAGATGGGAAGTGGGTCTCTAAGGCCGGCTTGTCTCCGAGGAGGATGCAGACCCGGAACTGTACCGTCTTCAGAGCTCCTAAATAGCTCCTCTTCAATGCAGGCTGCTGGGCTGTTGCCCCCTGCCCCACCCTACCCACCCTCAAATTGGAGTTTGAAACCAAACCACGTGGGAAAAGAACAAAGTTGATTTCCCATTTATTGAACAAGTTCTTCTGTGGAAAATCTCGGGGCTCGGGAGCCCCTGAAGTGACCGGGGATGCCGGGAGGAGCTGGGGAGACGGCAGAACGGATCTGATGATGTGACGGGTAACAGCTTCGATCTCCTGACCCCCTCCTCACCATCTGACCTCAGCACTGGGTTTCCTTTCCCGACCCCCTTTCCTGACCCCCTCCTCCTCTGACCTCAGCACTGGGTTTCCTTTCCCGAGTCCTGACTCCCAGGGGCCGCCCCTCCCCCACACCTCAGCCGTTCCGGGCCCAGATGTGCGTCCACACTCCGCACCAGCCCGGGCAGCCCGGCTCTTAGGTTCCCCTGCTCGTCGAGGGCTCGGGTCCCCACCCCCTCCTCTCCTCCCTCCCCCCGCCCCCCCCCCCGCATCTCCGGGTGAGCCTTCCCGGCGCCGGTCCCCAAGCAGGGAGGGAGGGAGGGGCAGGGCGCCCCGCAACCCGCTCTGCGGGGGGAGACCGAGGCTCCTCGCTCCCGCCCTCCGGCCCGCCAGCGGGGACTCACGGCGGCTGGCGCGGAGAGGGGACACCGGGGGCGGGGGAACTTGCTAACCTGGCCCCGGCGCCCCCCGGCCCCGCGATTGCCCCGCTTCCTCCACCCCATTCCTGCTCCCCTCCTCTCTCGGAGGGGATCGGTCCTCCGAGCGGGTCTGGGGGCGCCGCGGCCCGGCCCGCGCCCCGCCCGCGGCCCCGCTCCTCCCCGCGCGGGCCCACTTGTGGCCCCGCCGGCGGCCGCGCAGGGACAGCTGCATTTCTCGCCGCCCGCCGCTAGGAAGCTGGCCTCGCCTCGCATTCTCCGCCTCCCGCGCCCCAGCCGCGCCGCCGCGCCGGGCCCGCCGCCGCCACCGCTGCCACCGCCGCCGGCGCGGGATCGCGGCCCCTCCCCCGTCCGCCGGCCCCGCCGGCCCCGCCGGCCCCTCCGGCCCGCGGGGAGCCGATGCGCTTGGCGGCTGCTCGGTAAGACCCTCCCTTCGCTCCCCCGCGCGAGCCGCCTCCGGCCCGGCCCGGCGGCCCCACCTTCTCGGGAGCCGATCGCCGCCGCGCCGCCGGGAGGGCCGGGCCGGGCGGGCGCGAGTTTGATTCCCGGCGCTGCCCCCGTGGCTGCCCCGGAGCCCGCGCCGCCCCGGGCGCACAGGCGGCCGGCTCCCGGCCCTCGCCCCCTCCCCTCGCCCAGGCCGCGGGCGCGCGGGCCGGGCGGGCCCCGGGGCGGGGAGCGGGGCGCGGGGCTCCGGGGTGGTCGCGGCCGGGCGGGCGGCGCGGGGAAGGGCAGCGAGGCCTCCTCGGGCCAGCGCCGCGCTGAGCCCCCGCCCCGGCCGCTCCCCCTTTTGTGTGGGCGCCCCTCGCCGCGCTGCCTGGGCCTGGGGGCGCTGGCTGGTGGGGGGGCGCCTGCCGGGGGCCAGAGCTCCTTCTAGGAGGAGGGGAGGCTGGCTTCCTGTCCCCGCCAATGTCACAGGTCGGCTCAGCCCTCTCTGGTCCCACCCGGTCCCCTGGGAGCTGCATCTCCCGGTGGCTCGCTAGGGAAAGTTCAGAACGCGCTGTCCCCGCCCCTGCTCCCCCGCCCCTCCGGCGCGGTGTGCCCCGGGCTCTAAGCTCCAGGGGGTTGGTGTTGGCGTTTGTTCATTCTTTGCTCTTCAGTTTCTCCTTGCATTGTTGCCTTACACCCAGCACTGGCTTGGCCATTTCTTTTCCTACTGAAAGAAGTTTGGGCTGCAGGAAATTTATACTGAAAATAAATTCCCGGAGAGGAATTTGTTTTAGGAGGAGGGAGGTTTTAGATTTTCCTTTATTATTTATTTCATTATTTTTATTTTTATTATTTTGTTTTTGGTGAGAGTGGAGGGTGAGGGGAATGACTGGGAGTTTAGAAATAAGATGTCTTAGAGGTGGTACCGGATGCAGGGAGACCATCTCGCTCCCCACCTGGTCCCGGGGGAGCAGTGCCACTGAGCGCGTGGGGAAGAACCCTTCCTGTTGGTTATCCTATTTTCTTAGTGTCCTGAGCCACCTGGTCCAGGAGCAAGGACTCGGGAGATGTTCAGGGCCTCTCATCCCTTTTCTTTGGCAGGCAGGCTTATCTTTACAGCCTGGCGCGGGGGTAGCCATGTATGCCTGAAAGGAGAGGGACACGGGAATTCTCTCCTGGAGGAAGTCATCTTACCATGAGATTTGGCCCCCTTGAGGGATCAAGTGTGAAACGGGGACTTCTCTCTTGTCGAGGGTCGATGTCATTGGGACCTCTATTTTGAATGGGGGAGTGGCCTCTCTGGAATGGAGAGAGAAACCTGGCTTAAGTCACCAGGAGGCTGAAGGTGTGTGCAGGAGGGTTGGGTCGGAAACACTCCCATCCCCTTTCTGCAGCTGGAAGGAGCAGGAGCCAAGGGAACAGGAGTGATGCCTCAGGCCCGGGCACGTCCTCAAACAGGAGAGAGACCTTGGTCAACTAGGATGCCCCGAGGAGTGATAATATGACCGGGGGGGGGGGGGGGGGGGGGAGGGGAGGGATGGGGGCGGGGCCAGAGGCTGGGGTCACGGGCCCCTTTGGGAATCTGGTGAAAGCTCCAGCCCCTCCTGCCTCAAGCATGCATGTGTGCAGGGACACGTTTTGTAGGCACTCTCAGAATGTTACCATACCCTTTGGAACTGGAACCCCTCTCAAGATCCCTGATCTGCAGTCTGGTCCAGCATAGGCCATTCAGAGCAGTTCCCTCCTTTGTAGCCGGTCAGTGAAGAATCCCAGGGTGTGAAGAGTAGACCTCCCAAGAGGTCTTTTCTCATGAGCTTCTCATGCAACTTTGGGCTTGTGGCCATAGAGACCCGGGACCTCTGGACCAGCTCCCAGCTCCCTACAGTTAGCCAGAGGATGGGGGCGGATATCTGGGGTGGAGGGCATCTCCGGGGGCTGATTTTGCTGTCTGTGTGGTGGGAGGGCTCTGGGCCCTGGGCCGGGGCCACAGTGTTGTTGAATTAGAGGCAACTACGAGGGTTAGAGTATGGGATGGATATTCTGGTGTTTCTACTGGGTATAGGAGCCAGGCGCTTTAAGAGCCCCAGCTTATTCTTGGGGAAGTGGGGGTGAGGTGGGAGAAGGAGCTGCAGTGGGGAGTGTAAGTGTGAAAACACTCCTCCTCTTGAGTAGGTTTTGGGGCAGAATTGTCCAAGGCCAGGATCTAGGTACTGTAGTTTCCTTAGATCCCTCTGGACTTAAAAAAGGCAAGTGGGGGCTAGAGGAGAGGGTTGTCACCAATCCCATGGCACCCCCAGGAGGCGTGTCCTGCCTTGTCTTTCTTAGCCAGAGCCCCCTAGTTTGGCTGCTCCCGTGTTTGTGGCATCTACGTTTGCTGGGGATCTGGGAGAGCCTTCAGTAGGGTCGGCCATCTCTGACTTCTCTGCTTTGGTGTTGGGAAGCCCTTCGTAGACTCAAGTGCCCCCAGACAGAGGTAACTCATGGGGGTTTTGCTTTGTTTAACTCTCCTGCACAGTGTTTGGTATATAGTAGCGCTCGCACTTGCGTTCTCCTTGACAGCTTCCAACCTTTATTCTGCCTTTTCCCTACCCTAGCAGTAAGTGACAAAAGCCTTGGGGGCAGGAAACTGGGAGTCAGACAGGGACCACCCCTGACTATATAAGATGCCCTGGAGGAGGCGGGGCCTCCGTTTTGTTGGCTCGTATGCCTACCGGAAGTAAGAGCCATAGAGGGCCTTGGAGAGGCGGTGGTCCAAGTCCCTGAACTTGGGACTTGGAGGTTGTCTTGGTGAGATGTAAGGGTCCTGTGGCCATGACTAAAAATTCACGTTCCTCAGTGGCCAGGACTTGTCTGTCTGCCGCTGCCGTGGACAGCACCTGTTGGCGAAGTTAGGGTGCTGTCTGCGGTGGCTCACTCCTCCCGGGGAGCACCTCCTGTGCGTCAGAGCAGCATACGCGCTCCTGATCATGGGGCTATGACTCTTACTTTTTAAAACCGGTCGTAAATGAGAAATGCTAGAACAGTGCCTGTAAACATAAACTCCCTTGTAAAATGTGACCTTTTCATTTCTGTGATGGTGGCACCCAGTGTCTTTGAGGACTGATGGGTGGGAGAAAAAAGTTCCAGCTCCCTCTAACCTCCTCCCCCCAGGAGGTAATGGGGCCCCTCTGTGCCCTTCCCTGTCGAAGCTCAGTGTTCAGAGTGTCGGATCTGAAGTGAGAGGCCCAGCCCTTCATCTTCCATTCTGATTTTGTAAATGCTTCAGTCTCTCAGCTTTAGAAAGTGTGGAAGGAGATCTAACACGTATACCAGACAAGGAGTGTGGTGTAATTCTTTAGTGGAGAAAGATCATCAATTATTATTATTATTTCCGCACATGGGTGCTAATGTTCTGAGGTGTCTTACTGTTAAGGAAAATCTTTGGTAAAGACTGTAGTGGCGGAGCCTGGCTTTAGAAGGGGTCAGATGGAGTGGGGTGAGGTTTTTGAATTATGAGCAAAGGGGACTGCACGGTGGGGAGACGGGGAGCCTGAAATGTCAAGGGTGACAAGAGAGAAGCATAGTTGGGTGTCGAATGACTCAGCATCCGTAGCCCTGCTGTGGAACCAGCTCATCCCCCTTCTCTTTGGAGACTCTGCCCTGTAAGCTGGTGGGGGTCGGGGAGGGGGGAAGGATCGCAATAAGTTAGGAGAGTTGCATTGCTTTTGTGTTGATGCTAACCTTGGTCCTGGAGGAACAGGGCAAAGAGGGCCTGGAGGAAGGGAGTCTAGTGGGGATGGGGACGGGCCCGAGATGCAGTCAAGAGTGGAAGCTGCACGGTGGAGGCAGGTTCTGGGAAGGAAAAGATTTGGGGAATGGTCATTCCAACATTCACTGAGTGCTGGCAATGGGTCAGCCCGTTTCAAGTGCTTCTCATGGATCAGCTCGTTTCATTCTCACAAGCCTCTATGAGATGGTATATCTATTTTTTCAGTTAAGAAACAGAGACGTTGGGGCGCCTGGGTGGCTCAGTCGTTGTCTGCCTTTGGCTCAGGTCATGATCCCAGAGTCCTGGGATCAAGCCCCGCATTGGCTCCCTGCTCGGCGGGAAACCTGCTTCTCCCTCTCCCACTCCCCCTGCTTGTGTTCCCTCTCTCCTGTCTCTCTCTCTCTCTCTGTCAAATAAATAAATAAAATCTTAAAAAATAAAAATAAAAAAAGAAACAGACATAAAGCGGTGAAATAACTTGCCCAAGATCACATGGCTAGAAGGTGGTAGAGCAGGATTTGAATCCAAGAGGCCTGGTTACAGAGCTTACATCCTTAGAGAAATTCTCGGAGGGACCGCTCCTGGGCTGGGGGTGGAGAGGTGAGGAGGGTGGGTGGGAGGTTGAAGGGGTTCATGCTGTGCTTGAAGAGCTGCCCGTGCAACGTTCAAACATCACTGGAACATGCCTGGAATGTTCAGCTGGCTGAGAACCACTGGCCAAGGGCCAGGCACTCTACTGGGGCCTGACCCCGAGTACAGAGGTCGTTACGACACGGCCCCTGCCCGCAAGATGCCTGTGGTCTAGTAGGGGACACAAATATGTTAGCCTAGAACTCCAGTTGCCATGGCAAGTACTGTTGTGAGACAATGCACTGCAGAGGGGACGCTTTGCCAGCCAGAAGAATTGGAGCAGGGAAGGCTTCCTGTAAGAGGGGGCACTTGAGTTGAGTAAAGGTAAAGATGGCTCCAGTCTCCAGGGCTTTTGATCTGGCCATGGAGTCCATCACACTGTGAACTCTGATTAGAACCGAAGGTCAATGTTCTGGATCTGGCAACATGCTGGCCGGGATGAGGCAGGAACCGGGAAGTGCAGTTGGGTTCCTTGATGTCTTGTGGTTTTTAAGAGTCACCTCCTGTAATGCTTGCAGTGAAGTTGCTGAAGAAGAAATAAAAATCTCCTAGGAGTTACTGCTCAGAGGGGCGCCTGGCTGGCTCAGTCCGTAGAGCCTGCGACTCTTGATCTCAGGGTTGTAAGTTCGAGCCCCCTGTCGGGTGTAGAGATCACTTAAAAATTTTTTTCAAAAAAGTTACTGCTCAGAGCACAGTGATTCACTCTTGTCTCCGAACTTAGAAGCAGAACTAGAGGCAAATGCATGTAAGCTGCAGAGGAAGGACTCAAATAAGGTATGAGGAAAACGTTCCTTGCAGATCGGATGTGAGATGTGAGAAGAAGTGACTCATAGGAGTGGAGGGGAATGGCCTCCCCTGAAGGTCTTTAGAAATGGGAACAAGTTTCATTTGTCTTGGTGGTTTAAGAGGTTTCATCTGGAGACAGGAAGATGAAGTAGAGGCCCCTAGAGGTCTGTGTCAGCTCAGCCATAAGAGGGTAAAAGGAGCTGGAATTTTTGAGCTAGAAGATTGCTCAAATCTGGCCTAACTCCTTATTTTACCAAGGAAGTGACTGAAGAAAGCCCCGTAACGTGGAGCGGCTCGTCCATTAGCCAGTGAGCCAAGACACAAAGCACATCTGCCCAACAGCTGGGGTCCTGCCCTACACTGCTCCCAGTCAGAGGGGATGCTTCCTGGGAGGGCCCACAGGGTGGGGGCCAAGCCCTGTGAAGAGGGCTGCAGGAAACCCCGCAAGTGGTTGATCTTTGGGCTCTTGGCGCTGGAGAAAGCATCAGCTCCGCTCAGATGTTTCTGAGAATGACGTTCCCTGTTGGAGCTACTGGGTCATCTTCGTCACCCTGCTGGCCTGACCCCTAGAAGGGCTTTGGGTGCACATTTGGGGCCCTCAGTAAAGTTTGCTGAATGAAAAGTGAATCGCAGACAATCCAAAAGTTATTACTCTTTTACCATACACTTGCTGGGCTGGTGCCTTTGTCCTTCCAATCGTGGGTTTTGCTTAAGCCAGCAGCAGAATCTTTATCTAATACCCCCGGCCACAGAGAAAGGTGTACCAAAGTGTGCGTGGTGGGGCGGGGGCGGGGAGGGGGAGCAGGCAAGACGAATGAACACAATGCAGTTTCGGATCTTCCTCACAACGTACAGTTCTTTGAAAGATCGTCAAGGGCTGACGTTATGTTCATTTATAATGTTCCTTTATAATGTTTTAGGTTTGTTGTTGGGGTTCCTAGCACGAAAGTAAAGGCTGCATTTTTCAAATGTGGGAAAAGCCCAGATACAGTGCTCTAAACTGCCTTTGGCAAGAGGGCTACAGAGATCTCTGAAGAGAACCTGGCTTGCTCTCGGAAGACAATCTGATTAAGAAGGAGCCAATCATGAACTGGTGCTGAACAGTGGGTTTAAAATCCCGGGTGGTGGGCTTTACTTGCTGGGGTCAATTTAAGTGGACTTGGGCCAATTAAAGCAAAGCAGAGGCAGAAAAGAGTCCGCTTCCTCCTCTAACCCCATTGTCCTTTGTTTGTTAAGGCAGCAGTAGGTTCTAAGGGGACCTGACAGAGCTCTGGTTCGGCGCTCCGTTGGGGGAAGATTCTCTGTGGTCATGTAGGGCGATCAGGCATAGGAAATGATTTCATTTTGTTCAGGTCTGAGATTAGTTTCGGTTTCAGGCTGTGCCAGGAGCTGAGCAAGCCAGCGAGCTGGGGCGCGAGCGGGGAGGGACGAGCTGGGGCAGAGTCTCCCCATCCAGCCCCACCAGGCAGGGAACTCCTGTGCTGCGGCGGGGGGGGGGGGGGGGGGGGGGGGATGCATCAGAGGAGTCGGGCGAGGAGGCTGTGGAGTGTCTGTGTGCCTGGAGGCTGGGGTGGGTGATGAGGGAGGGAGCATGGGAGGATATCCGCGGGTGCACGTAGGACCCAAGCACGCACGGTTCCGTGACTGCTGAGCCACGGCCTGGGAGGTCATAGGGAAGCTGTCAAACACACAGTACCTGCATGAGGTGGGTTTTCCATGAGCAGGTGTAGACCTGAGGGGAAGGCATAAGTATGCCACAGGACCCACGTGGGCTGGCGTCCTTCAAACTGGCCCCCACTGTGCACATTTCCTTGCAATTGACTTTCCTTAAAAAAAAAAAAAAGAAGTCGAATTAAGTTTTGTGAGCTGACAGTTGAGAATTTGCAGACCCTCGCAAATTGGGGCATCCTGTAAGAACGTCAAGCTGTCGTTTTTCCAGAGACGGTTTGGGGCCAGTCTGGTTCTTTCCCGGGGCATCATTATCCTAGAAAATCCACGGTTCTCCCCCCCCCGCCCCGACTGGATCTGGGGGAGGCGCACACAGATGTTTCATCCCTCTTAGCAGTCCCAGCGCGTCACTGCATTTTATTTGTCCAAGTCATAAATTCATTTTATCTCTAAAAGAGAGAACCACTGGGGCGCCTGACTGGCTCAGTCAGGAGAGCATGTGACTCTTGATCTCAGAGTTGTGAGTTCGAGCTCCACGTTGGGTGTAGAGATTACTTTTTTTTTTAAGATTTTATTTATTTATTTGACAGAGAGAGTGAGCAAGAAAAAGAACACAAATAGGGGGAGAGGCAGAGGCAGAGGGAGAAGCAGACTCCCCGCGGAGCAGGGAGCCCGATGCGGGGCTCCCTCCCAGGACCCTGGGATCATGACCTGAGCTGAAGGCAGACGCTTAACTGACTGAGCCACCTAGGTGCTCCTAGAGATTACTTTAAAAGATAAAATCTTAAAAAAAATAAGTAAATAAGGGGCGCCTGGGTGGCTTCGTCGTTTCAGCAACCGACACTTGATTTTTGGCTTGGGCTGTGACCTCGGGGGCTGTGAGATTGAGCCCCAGGTCGGGCTTCACGCTGGGTGTGGAATCTGGGTGTGGAATCGGCTTGGGATTCTCTCTCTCCCTTTCCCTCTGCTCTCCATTCTGTCCCTCCCTGCCCCCCCCCCCACTGTCTTCGACTGCTCTCTTTCTAAAAAAAAATTTAAATAAATCAAAAAATAATAATAAGTAAAAGAGAGAATCACTGAATTTTATTTTATTTATTTTATTTTTTTAAAGATTTTATTTATTTATTTGAGAGAGAGAGTACATGAGAGGGGGGGGTCAGAGGGAGAAGCAGACTCCCTGCTGAGCAGGAAGCCCGATACGGGAGTCGATCCCGGGACTCCAGAATTATGACCCCAGCTGAAGACAGTCGCCCAACCAACTGAGCCACCCAGGCGCCCCGAGAATCACTGAATTTTAAAGCCAGAAAGGATTTTGAAGATCACGCAGATTGTTCCTAGAGGAATTTGTAATCCTGGGTCGTTCAGGCACCTCGAAAAGCCCTATGGTATGTGGTTGAGCACATGAGTTTGAATGCAGCCTCCAGTACTTGCTCTCGTGTTCTGGGGGCGGGTTACTCAGTCTCTCAGTCTTGGTTTCCTGACCCACACAATGAGAGTATTGAGATTCCCTAATGGTTGCTAATGAGAATCAAATACTTATGAAGTCCTTAGCGCAGTGCTTGGCATATTGGTAAGTTCTCCATAAATGTTCGCCGCTGTTGCTTCTGCCATCTGTCATTGTTTTTCTGATCGGTTCTTGAAATCACGTGGTTGTTGGTGGTCAGGCCAGGGCCACAATGCTGAACGCTCTTCATCCCTCGCTCTCCAGCGTGGCCAGAAGGTGACTTCATCAGGCTTGATCTACGACGTGAAGAACATTTATGGAAGCGTGTGTGTAGAAATCTCGTGATGAATGTTCACAACAGAGCTAGAAGAGATGGGCTTAATCCATTTATTAGATAGAAATTAGACTTTGGGCAGGAGCGTATGTTTACCACATAATTTGTTTCCACAAATACCGTTTACTTGTGCTTAGAGGTTCCCTAAATGCCAGATTGGTTACCTCTGCTGGAAAGTTTGGGGTGTTTTTTGATGTTTTTATGGAAGAGTTCTTCTCAAGCTGGAAACATCCATTTCGATGAGTTGTGGAGGCAAGCAGGCTTTTGGGTGTAATGGAAATGTTTCTGTAGCCTGGCTGCTATTTATCAAGGGTGAAGACAGTGCGTGTTTTAAAAAACTGTGGGCTTGGCAGAAGTCCACATGGCTTAGGCCAGGCCTGCATAAATGTGCTCCCAAACGATTTGCGCTGACCTTTTTTGCAAATTGCTGACAGCCTAGGAGCCTCCCGAGGGAGTCCTTTTAGTCTGAACAGTGTTGAGGCTGGTATAAGCCTCTGCCTTGAGGGGGTCTTTTGACACCTTTGATGGGGTGGCACCTTCTGTATGGCTGCTTTGGTATGTTTTCTTAGAATGTGGAAACAAATGGAAATTAATTTTATGTGGCATATCATGCAACATTCCCTTAAGATACTGCCACTCTCTGGGGTTACAGAATTGAAATCTGTTTTTGATGCTGATCCATGGCACTTCTCAAATTTCCCCAATTAAGGGAGGGAGCATGTGAAAGTGTGAAATTTGTGAGGCTGTGATTTGAAGTCCCAAGACCAAAGATCCAGTCTCACCCCTGCCACGTATGGACTGTGTCATTCTGTGCAGATCACCTAACTGGAGCCCAGGGTGGGGCTTGAACTCATAACCCTGAGATCAAGACCCGAGCTGAGATTAAGACCGACTGAGCCACCCAGGTGTCCCAGATCACCTAACTTTAAAATTTATACTTTTCTTCACGTTAAGCTGTTATATTATATCCATAACAATAAATGGCCATTGAACACATCTGCTAAACAGAGCTGGTAATAATAATCCCTACCGCGGATCGTTGCAATGGTCTAGTAATAATAGCGAACATTTATTACATGGCTTGTTGCATGCCAGGCACCTTCTTCTTCTTTTTTTTTTTTAAGATTATTTATTTATTTATTTCAGGAAGAGAGAGTGCATAGGTGGGGGGTGGGGGGGTGCAGGCCAAGGGAGAGGGAGAAGCAGGCTCTCCACTGAGCAGGGAGCTGGATGCGGGGGCTCGATCCCAGGACCCTGAGATCATGACCTGAGCCGAAGGCAGCCGCTCAACAACTGAGCTACCCAAGCACCCCTGCCAGGCACCTAATTTATTTACTCAGCCCTACGTGAGTGTAGTATTATCACCACTTTACTGAGGCACAGAGGGTTGAGTCCACTTGCCCAAGGTCACACAGCGGGTTGAGGAACTGGGATCCGAACTCAGAAAGCCAGATTGCTGAGTCTGTAGATGGTGTTTACAAGAGGGCTTTGTACCGTGGTAGTGTTGGGCTTCTTATTCTTTGACGGCTCCTCTTAGTATTTGAAGAGCTGAGGGACGGATAAGCTGAGCCTGGAGGTAGATTAAGTGTACAGATCACGGTGTTGGAAAGAATGAGGAGACAGAGCATATGAGAGCTTTTTTTGGAGTTATAGGGAAACAGCTGTTTCTAAGTTTGGGACAGAGCTGAGGAGAGCGGCAGGGACAGAGAAGGACATTTTCTGGGTGGATTGTTACTATCTGCCATGAGGGAGGGCACCGTCTGTGGATTTAAGAGCCACGTGCCTCTTTCCTCTTCTTATCACATTTTATCTGGAAGCCTGTCTTTAAATCCCAACTCGGCCCTCAGCCATGACAGCTTTAGAAACTTAGAAAACTTGGCAAGGATAGTGAATTCTTGCGACATGAAAGGAAAGGTGAAGAATGGGCTTTTTCGTGGAATTTCTATGAAGTGCATATCGGGATGCACCACAGAGTGGCTTGTGTTCAGTGAAGAGAAGATTGGAAACTTGCGTGACTTCTTTTTTTTTCTCGTGAACTGACTTAATAAGAGAATGAATCATCCTCTTAGCTAGCATCCTGGAAAAGAAGAAAGGGAGAGCAAGTGAGTGGGATGGCATTTGACTGAAACCAGAAGCCTTCTGTGGCGGTCTCCCAGGTCAGAGGCCAGGCTGCCACGCGGGTCCTGGAGGTTCAAGCCGAGGCCGAGGTCCCTCCAGGGCTCTCAGCTTCCCCTCACGGCCACCCTCCGCCCTGCTATCCCTGTGAGGCTCTGGGGAACGAATAGGCCTTAAAGGGGAAATGGATAGGGGATGTAAAGTGTCCTTTTTAAATGACAAGCCACCGGTCAAATTCACACACAGCAGTGATAATTTTGAAGACATTCACATAAAAATTCATTACATAAAACTAGACAACTCAAAAATAGCTTTTGACCTTCAGGGATGTGAATGGCTACTTACACCCCCATCCTGTGAAGGTGGCCGGGGCCCTCCCTGTTGATAATGCTTGATCCCTTCGGTCATCCAAATCACCCTCTGGGGATCTCTTGTTCTCTTCCGGGACACTCCAGGTAGGAGTCTTGGGGAGGGGGCGAAGGGGGTGAGCACTCCCTGCCCGCCCAGCCCCACCCACAAGTTACCCTCTTCTTCTCTGAGTTCGCCCGGAGGCTGGGGAACAAACATCTCCTTTTCTGAGACATCTTTTGTGACCTTTCTGTGGACCTTAATTTGGATTCTGAGCTGAGGCTGGGGTCTGCAGGGGAATGTGAAGGCTGCGGGGATCTGGAGGGGTTTGCAAGGAAACTCCTCACACCAGCCCCCTGGAATGTGGAAAGGGTGGTTGTGCTTTCAGACTCTCTCTGGCTTCATGGCACACATTTCCCACAGTGTTGGCTTTTCTCAACAATGCCTCTCTGCCTCATTTTCCTTCCTGCCCGGGCCATCAGCAGCAGTTACTGTTAATAGCTCCCATTTGTAAGAGGACTTACTCTGTGTCAAGCATTTCACTTTAAGTAATTCAATTTAGTACCTATATCAACCCTATGAACCAGGGATTATTGTCTTTTTAGACTGGGAGCTGAGGCAGAGGGCTAAGGGGTAATGTCACTTGTCCAAGTAACACAGCCATTTGCTGGGTGGAATGGTTTTGGGTTTTAAACTTTTATTGTGAAATTTTTCAAATATACATGAAAGTAGAGAGACCCGTAGAGTGCATTCCCATCATCAGACTTCTTCACTCTTTATGGGGAAGCGCTGACCCCAAGGTTTCTGTGGCTTCAGCATCCAGCAGGATACCTTTGTGTGAATTCGAAGAAGGGACTCTTTCTGCAGGCTACAGAGCTTGGTAAGCAGAGCCCAGGCTAGATTCCAGCCCCTCTTGCCCCCTTGGATGGACACCTTGTGAAGTGAACAGCTCACACAACTGTGCACGGCGACCGTGCCAGCTAACTTCTCATCTAGTTTTCGGCATGAAGAAAGGAGACTGTAGCCAGCCACCGGTCCCTGACAGTGATGATGTCTCTGGTTGGTCCTCAGCTATGTGGGGTCATGGGAGAAAAGTTCAGTCGTTGGGGACATCTTGGGTTAAAATAAATTAAGCCGGGGATTGGGGGGACGGTGTGATTCTCAGAGGAGGTACTTCTGCAGAGGAGGGTGAGGGCAGATGAGTCGTGTCTTCTGCTGCTCCTGTTTCCTACTGGCCGCCACCGGCTGTCCTGATAACTCCTCCCTGATGCCTTCTCTGCTGTGTTCTGTGCCCAGGGCGCAGGAAGCACTCGTGTGTGGCCACGAGGCTGGCGGCGTGCGGGGTGTGAAAACCCGGTGTGAACTCGCTCTTGGCTGCCACCCCCCTGGAGTCGCTGGGACAAGCTGCCTTTGCCTCCTGGCGGCAGACCTTCCCTCAGCGCTCAGTTCAGCCAGTGGTTGGCTGGGAGGGCCTGCATTCACACCTGTAGAACTATTCCTTTTAGGCCCAGAGTGGGGCCTGTGGGTCACCAGATGAGGAGCTTCTGGAGGGGAGGGAAGGGGACTTTCTGACGACGGTGCTCTTGGCTCTCCCTGTCGCAGCATCTGGCACTGGCACTCTGGAAATATTTGTGAAACCAACAGAGGCAGCATCCTGCAGACCACGGAACTGGGCTGAGGGAAACAGGTTGAGTAACTTGTGAGCTTCAGTCAGGAGAGGCTAGACCATGCTGTGGTAACCATGGAACGCTGACGACCCCCCCCCCCCCCGGTGGCTTGACACAATCGAGGCTTAGTTTGTGCTCATGGAAAGTCTGATGCAGTTAGGCAGTCCTACCCCATCTGTAGCCACACCGTCTGAAATAGGAGGCCTTCGGAGTTACCACAGGAGTGGAAGACAGAGACGGAGGCAGCCCCTGGCTTTAGCTGCCTTGCAAGGCACTGACACGCCTTACTTCCATTCACATTTCATTGGTCAGAACTAGTCCCATGGCTTCAACCTAACTGCTAGGGAGGTTGGGCAATATAGGGGAGCAAGGGGCTGCCTTCGTGCTTTTAAAGGCGAGCATTTTGTATTTCTTGTCCGTGGCTTTAGCCCATTGGAGTGCCTCTGGCCTAATCACTTGTCCTCAGTTACCGTTTTCTTTTTACACTGACGGGAAGGGAACACCTGTCACTTCCTTTAATCCCTTAAGAGAAGGAGGCATGAGATGGCACTGAAGGAGATTCACAGCAGCGATTTTAACCTCTCTCTCTTTTCTTTTTAAGATTTATTTATTTAAGTAATCTCTATGCCCGGGGCGCCTGGGTGGCTCAGTCATTAAGCGTCTGCCTTTGGCTCAGGTCCTGATCCCAGGGTCCTGGGATCGAGCCTCACGTCGGGCTCCCTGCTCTGCAGGGATGCCTGCTTCTCCCTCTCCGACTCCCCCTGCTTGTGTTCCCTCTCTCGCTATGTCTCTCTCTGTCAAATAAATAAATAAAATCTTGAAAAAAAAAATCTCTATGCCCCATGCGGGGGTCCAACTCAGGACCCAGAGATCCAGAGTCGCAGGCTCCACTGACTGAGCCAGCTAGGCTCCCTTTAACCTCTCCTTTATTACACGTTGGCCATGTGACTTTCACTGAGTCGCTTGACCTCTGTGAGTCTGTGAGCCTCTCTCCTCATTTGTAAAAGGAGGATAATAACCCAGCCCATCTCTTAGTTCCAACTCCACTGATGGCAAGTAACAGAAACCAGCTTGAGCTGTTTGAAGTCTCAGGGGAATGGAAGAATCAAGGGCAGGAAATACGACTGGCCTCCCAGGTGCCTACAACGGCAGGATGCCCCTGCTTCTGTGGATGTGTGCCAGATGTCGTGGCCTCAGCTTCCAACTAGACCGGCTCTGGTTCCAGGAACCATCAGGCTCAATGGTAGCTCAGAACCCTGATTCAAATTCCTGGTGAAAGAATCTGATTGGCCCATTTGTGTCAGCTGTCTCCCGTTGGTCCAATCAGCTGTAGCCAGGAGCACGTGGTCCGTAAGGTATCCCCAAGGCTCGGGGGCTTTCCTCTGTGCATGGGGATGGAGACAGTCCTCAGAAAGGGGCCCATGCTACCTGGTTCAAGGACTGTGGAGTAGTAATATCTGGAGGAAAGCTTCGAGAACTGTAAAGTGGCGCGTTAATGGGAGCTGGCATGTTGGTGTGCGAGTTCTCGTTAGGAATCTTGGAGATTGCACTGCCCTGAAGGGGGATGGGAGAGATTGTAATGCTGTGAGAGAGGAGCCTACTTTATGTTTAAAAAAGATTTTATTTATTTATTAGAGAGAGAGATTGAGAGAATGAGTTGGGGGGGGCAGAGGGAGAAGTAGACTCTGCAGGGAGCAGATGCAGGACTTGATCCCAGGACCCTGGGATCATGACCTGAGCCAAAGGCAGACCCTTAACCGACTGAGCTGCCCAGGTGCCTGGAGGAGCCTACTTAAAAAACAAACAAATAAAGGGCGCCTGGGTGGCTCAGTTGGTTGGGCGACTGCCTTCGGCTCAGGTCATGATCCTGGAGTCCTGGGATCGAGTCCTGCATCGGGCTCCCTGCTCAGCGGGGAGTCTGCTTCTCCCTCTGACCCTCCCCCCTTTCATGTGCTCTCTCTCTCTCTCATTCTCGCTCTCTCAAATAAATAAAATCTTAAAAAAATATATTATAAAAAACAAACAAATAAATAAATAAATACAGAAAAATAAAACTCTTCTAGAGGCAGAGGAGCTGTTTGTTAGAAGATCACACAGAGCCTGGACCAGAGGAAATGACAGGACTAGCTTGGGGCATTGCCCGGGGTCAAGCTAGGTTTACAGGCCATTAGACCATAACACTGTAAAAAGAGAGAGTACCTTGAGTGTGCTCTCAGCTGTGTAAATATGGATGCTTCTGTAGTTGAAACTGTGATGTGGAACCAGCTGGCTGTGTGACTGTGACCAAGTCACTTCACTTCTCTGGGCTTAGTTCTCTGAAGACTGCAGTGCAGTGTACGCATGTGTCCGTGTACCGTGGGGTTAAGGCCTGGAGTCTGGAATTAAGACAGCTGGGCACGAACCCTTGTTCTCGCTTTGCTAGCTATATGACCTGGGGAAATTTCTTCACCTCCTTGAGTCCGGGTTTCCTCACTTGTGAAATGGGGATATTTGTAGTACTTTCCTCATATGGTTATGGTGGGGATTACATGAAATGAGTGCTCGATACAATATCAGCTAGTATTATTAATAGAAGCCAAAGCGGGCCAACTGCAGGGACAGGGACCTATGGCATGGTGATTCTGCGTGCCCAGGCCCTTTGCTTAGAATGAACAGGAGAGCTATGTAGGCGTGTGGTGCGCCCCGTGCAGGAGGAAGCCCCGAGAAGCTAGGAAGCTGGAGGGAAGGTGGGGAGACTGCTGACAGAGGCAGGTCTAGCCCGAGGACGCTCAGGTCCTTCTATGAATTCAGTTCTGCCAGCACCGCCCAGGTGCGAGGTGAAGCTTCCAGCCCCTGGAGCGCGCACCCGCCCACCTCTCCTCCCGCGCCCCATCTGCTTCCAGCAATTCGTTGAATTCGTCGGGGTGGCTCCTTCCCTTCCGTCCTGGGCCCCGGGTGTGGGGGTGGGGGGCGCTGGGGAGGTTCTGGGTGCCCCAGCAGGCCCAGGTTTGGGATTACAGTGCTTCCCGTTGTGAAACTGCAGATCTGGGAGAGCTACCAACGAGATGAAAGCACCTGTCTGAGCACAGAGCAGTGTGAGGGCTGAATTATTTAGAGGCTGCGCCCCCCCCCCCGGCCGCTCCCGGGGGAAGGGGCGAGGCAGGAACGTGGGGCCGCCGCGGGCCGCTCGCAGGGCCCCGCCGCCAGGCCCGGGCTGCGCCTTTGTCCTGGGGGCCGCGCCGCGGTGGCCTCCCGCAGCCCGGCGGCCCCGGGGGCTCAAGCTGCGGCTCGGCTGCGGCCTCCGGGGCTGGCTTCGCCGCTCCCACTCGGCTCCCCGGCGCGGCGACCATGAGTGACGGAAAGCAGTCACCCCATTAGCGGCCGGCGGGCGGTGTCGCCCCGAGCGCGGGCGGGTCGGGGAGCCCCCGAGGGGGGGCGGCCGCTGGGCTGCTGGGGGATGGAGGCGAGCCCTAATCCTCTTTCGGTTCTTTCCGGATTATGTTTTGAGCCGAAGATTTGCGGAAAATCAGCGCCTCCAGCAGCTGCGGGGCCCAGGAGAGGGTGCCGGGGGCCGGGCCGGGTGTCCCCGCGCTGGGGCCTGCCGGGTCCTGCCAAGGTGGACGGTGGCCATGGCAACCCCTGCCCGGGGCTGCGGTAAACACGCGCTTTCAAAGGGGGCCTTGTTCCCTGCGGGAGCCCTTCAGTTCCAGCCCGCTGGGGCTTTTCAGTCCTGGGGAGGAAAGGGAGGGCAGTGGGGAGGGGCGGGCCTGTGAGTGAGGAAGTGTCACTCGGGTCCCCCGTCTCCCCCGCCCCAGGAATGTTTCCTGGAGGCCCCGGTTTCCAAAGCTCCTGCTTCTGGGGAATGAAAAGAAGCGTAAGCGTCAGGAATGCGTTCCGTCTCCAGGCCACAGGGTGTGTGTGTAATTGAGAGGAGGGAAGGAAGCTTGGGGAAAAAAAAAAAAAATCACTATCCCGCTGGCCACCTCAGAATGGAAGGCCTCGGTGCCCTAGACTGATTTCAGCAAGCTAGCCAGAGCCACAGGAAGCAGATCTTTAAGACTTGCTCATCCTTTTTGGCCATGAATATCAAATGACTATAATCTCCCAGAAAACATTAAATCATTCATTAAATGTGATGTAATCTCATTAGCAATTTGTATTCTTATGTATGAGCCGGTGAATCTTTGCGAGGAGGCTGATCTTGGGAGCTTGAATAGCCTTCACTGTCTTGGGGGGGGTGGGGTGGGGGTGGGAGCCTGGCCCCCTGGATTCCCCTCCCATCATTTTGTCTTTAAGCTAACCCAAGTATAAAAACCGGGAAGGATGGGCGCCTGGGTGGCTCAGTTGGTTAAGCGACTGCCTTTGGCTCAGGTCATGATCCTGGAGTCCCGGGATCGAGTCCCACATCAGGCTCCCTGCTCAGCAGGGGGGTCTGCTTCTCCCTCTGACCCTCTCCCCTCTCATCTCTCTGTCTCTCATTCTCTCTCTCTCAAATAAATAAATAAAATCTTAAAAAAAAAAAAAAAAACAACCGGGAAGGATGCTTGCTGCTCCCTAAGCACCTACATCATTTATGAGGTATCCTCTGTATGTTTGGTTACCAAATGAGTGAGTGGTGAATGCATTTCCATTTAGGGAAGGGTGGGGTTTATAACCAGATCTCTTCCCTTGGCACGGCATTCCTCTCTGACCTTGTCTGAAGAGGTGGCCATCAGGGCCAGCCTCAGGTTTGGGGAGGAGAAGAGGCAGAGGACGTAGATCTATGTCTGTTAACTGTTAATGATCGCCAGCGCTCTCTCTGTCTGTCAGCTCTCCTGATCCTCCTGGGGATCCTTGAGGGATGTGTGAGGAAAGATCCTAGTCTTTCAGGCTCAGAAAACAGCTTGATTCTGGGTCTGCTGACATTAGTGTCAAGTCACTATCTGAGGACCACAGATTCCAGTCTGGTAGACTGGAATGTCTGGTACTGCTACGGACCCCCAGCGTCGCACCTTCCATTCTGGTCCAGAGGGGTGGGCCTCCGCAAAGTTGAGTGTACAGAGGCGGGCGTCCTGGCTGCTCAGCCAAGCTTCCTCCCACCCAAGGGAGAGCACGAAGTGTTCTCATTCACAGGTTGGACACTGGGAGCAAAATCAGCTGGCTAGATTCTCATGGACCCTCTTCCTCTTGAAGTTTGAAAGGTTGTAAATTCTTCTTGTCATATGCCGTTGAGTTTGGGGGAGATGGTGCTTTTTGAAATGGCTTCTTCATCTGAAGTTGGAGTGGAGGTGGGGCTCAAGAACTTTTCAAACTTTTATGATTAGCACAGAATAGGAGGAACTGCATGGAGCTTTGTGGAGAGAGGAAAAAAAGTATAGCTCATGCTTCTGGAGAGATCCAGTCTAACGGATGCACCAACCAACACATTAGAAGAACATTAAGGGCTAGTAAAGTGACGGACATTCTTGTCTCCTCGTGGAATCTGAGACCAGAACCAGAGTGTGTGCAGGGTAGACTCAGGCATGGGTGAGTTTTATAAGCTCCCCAGGTGTTCCTCGTGTACCACCAGGGTTGCCGGCCATCCCTCCAGTGCAGTGTCCACTGGGATGATTTTGTCCCCCAGGAGACACTGGGTGTGCCAGAGACATTTTTGGTTGGCACAACTGGGGATGGGGGTGCCCCTGGCATTTGTGGCTCGAGGGATGCTGCTAAACATCTGCCAATGTACAGGATAGACCCCCTCAACGGAGAATGATCTGGTCCCAGATATCAGTAGTGCCCAAGGTTAAGGCGCCTTGCTCTTGTGCCTGCACCAGCTGTCTGGAGATTTGTGTTGAGCAGGATTCTGAGAGAAGGAAGGACAGGTGGCTGGGTGAAAAGGAGCCAGGTGGGAGCATCGTGTAGGGAAATGCACATGGCAAGGTTTGGAGGCAGGAGAATGTGATTCGGTTTTTGCAAAGGGAGAAAGATGCTTGTGGTTTCATGAGAGTCATCTGAGACGCAGAGGACGTTTTCAGCCTGATGACCCCGGAGGTGGGCTTGCATCTTGCGGAGGGACTTCTGGTTGGGACATCAGGCCCTCTGACTGCTGGCTGTGCGTGTCGGGAACTGTCAGGCCTCTCTCCACTCTGTGTGAGTGAAGGAGCCCTTCTCAGGTACCTTTGGCTTCAAATGCCCAGTCCCACTGTGGGGCTGGCTTTCCCTAAGCTCATGCATGTGGGAGGGCTGCTCGCTTTCCCTCCAGCGCTGGAACAGGCAGTGCCCTTTGCCTTCGTTAAGGCAATGGCTTCGTGCACGGGGCGCCTTCTTTCATGTGTTCCTGCTCCTTAGAGAAGGGGAGGGAAGGCCCCAGTCTGCTGAGTCTGCTGTAAGCCCACTTCCTGATGGTCCTGGCACATGGCAGTTGGTCCATGTGTTTGTTTATTTGTTTTAAAGATTTATTTATTTATTTGGGAGGGGCGGGGCAGCGGGAGAGAATCTTCAAGCGGACTCCCCGCTGAGCGCAGAGCCTGATGTGGGGCTCCATCTCAGGACACTGAGATCATGACTTGAGCTGAAACCAAAAGTCAGATGCTTAACGAACCGAGCCACCCAGGTGCCCCTGGTCTGTAATGTTTTTGAATAAATGAGTAAATCCTTGAATGAATGGAAGATCTGGGTCACCTTCTATGAATTGCCCCTTTGATAAGCACATAGTCTGTCCTTGTGCCGTAAATTGAATTAGGAGAGACTGACATTGGCCATCAGGAGGAAGGTCTCTATTGTAAGAATTTCCAGGGAGTGGGACACGTAACCTGAGGGTTACCTGAGGGAAGTGGAGACCATTCCCATTTGGAGGGGAGCGGCTCGTGGCCCTTTCTGGCTGCCAAAGTGGCCACGGAGGGGCCATTTTTGCCCTTCTGGGGTGACCCACATTACACTCCTTCCTCTGAGGCTTCCAGCTCTTAATTAGATTTCTGAGCTCTCACAGTAGACTTGAATATCCTTTGATAAGGAGTAAAAAGTGCGGTCCGAACATGTGAGTGTAGTAATTCTCCCGGGGCCCGCCTGCTGGACATCACTGGCCAGCCATCTGGCACGCACAGAGCAAGGCCGTAAGCAGAGTGCCCCCAGAACGCCTCCCCTCTTCAGGTATGCTCAGAGGGAGTAGTCCTCCGAATGTTTGCCCATGCTTCCCAGCTGCTTTGCTCTGCCTTCAGTCAAGCCCTTGGGACTTGTTTCTGTTTCTGCAGTGCAGGGGAAAGGGGCCCCTTGATGTCCCAGGCTCAGGCTGGAGGGGGAAAAGGTGTGTTGCAAGAGCTGCCTCTGAACTGAGCCCAGTCCCTCCAAGGCCTTCTGCCTTCCTCACGGCCAGGCCCCGGGTGGTGAGCCTCTTCCTGGGCCCTTTGCTGGACTCTGGCTGGCTTTGTCAGGCGAAGTCTCTGGCCCCAGCCTCATGCGCCCTGGTGCGTTTGTGTGGTTAGAACCCTGCTCCTCGAAGTCCAGACTCCAGACCAGGAGCCCTCAGGTCACCTGGTTCGAAATGGGGTCTCGCCACCTCCCCCACCCGGCAGACCACCTGAGTCAGTCTGCATTTTACCAAGATCCCAGGTTCATGTGCACAGTCAAGTCTGAGAAGCGCTGTGCTAGAAGACTTTGCATGCTGAGGGGACAATGGAGGGGATGGCTGGAGCTCGTTTGAGCATCACCTGTGTCCGTCTTTGCAGACTACCTTTAGAACAGGGCTTCTTCAGCTAGCCGAGGGGAAGGATGGGTTTTGTGTTTTTCATTCGTTCCGGGATGGGTATGTGGTCCCAATGAGTATGACCAGCCTGCACAAGTCTGATGGTGTCTGAATTGGTCTGTGTGCATTCCCTGTTCAAAGAGGCAAGCCCACCACATGCTGGGATGCTGGAGCAATGTCAGATTCTAGAAATGCCTTTTTTTTTTTTTTAAGGTTTATTAATTTATTTGAGAGAGAGAGAACGTGTGCGCATGCCAGGGTAGGGGGCAGAGAGAGAAGCCCAAGAGACCCCTGCTAAGCATGGAGCCCAACACCGCAGGATTCCATCTCACAACCCTGAGATCATGACCTGAGCTGAAATCAAGAATCAGATGCTTAACCGACTGAGCCACCCAGGCACCCCTAGAAATGTCTTTAAATCCTTACTTATTTTCTTTTCCTGTACGTATCTTGCCAGGGACCCATAACTAACAGTTTGTGGATGGTCTGTGGTGGTGGCTACATGGTCTAGAGCCCCATGTGTAGGGTCAGCTAGACCCGGGTTCGAACCCTGGCTCCTGTCACTTATTTGCTGTGTGTCCTTGGGCAGCTGTTTAGCCTCTCTGAGCCTCAATTTTGTCATCTGTAAATGAGAGATGATAAGGCCCCAACCTCGTAGGATGAGATGAGGACTCCCTGAGATAAGCATGGGTAAGGCCCGGAGCCCAGTGCACGGAAGGCACGCTTGATAACACTGGCTAATCGAATGGTACCACTGTCATTGTTTAATGTCTTGGAACATCTGACAATGAAAACAGTAGCCCTTGTAAATGCATGCCCTTGTTTTTGGATAGACAGTGGTCTTTAAAACTAGCAAATTTGTTCGGAACAGAATCTTTTCCCCCCTGCTAACTTCTGATAGTGTAGGGCTGCTGATCATGAATTTGCATCTGTGTGGATCCAAGCAAAATCCAGAATCAGAATTGAGACAGTGCTGGAGCTTGTTTTTAAGTGATGGAAAGAAGTAATAAACGCTGTAGGAAATCCCTGTCATCCCGCAGGGTCTTGCTGTTAACGCTTTCCCCGCCTCGGCCACAGTGTATCTCTGGGACACCCTCTCCCAGGCTGGCTGGGTAGAGTTTCAGTGCCAAGTTCCTTGATTCTGCATCCTCCCTTTCTGGAGAAATTTAGGCTGCCCTCTTGGCTGTTTCTTCAGAGCAAGGAGGTGAAGTGAAGTAGAGGATTCAAGTCAAAAGATCTGTGTTCTAGAGTTTAGTTAGCAAGGCCTCACCTCATTGGCCCACAGTTCTTAACCTCTTTTTGAGTCCCAGACCCTTTCAATAATCTAAAGAGAACTTGGACGCTCCCTTCCACCGTGAAAAGTGAACACGCACACAAACACCATAAATCGTGTGTTTGATTTTGAGGGGTGTTGCGGGAGGGAGCAGTCCGCGGACTTCAACAAACCCTCAAGAACCCTTGGCTGAGAATCTCGTACCA
The DNA here is from genome assembly GCF_037043125.1 of Eumetopias jubatus. NCBI lineage: Eukaryota > Metazoa > Chordata > Mammalia > Carnivora > Otariidae > Eumetopias > Eumetopias jubatus. Next base: position 114,539,143 of record NW_028274816.1, on the reverse strand, counting down.
GGTTGTAAACTCCACAAGGCTTGTTTCTCGTGGACTAGAATATCTAAGTGACTTGAAGCGTGGGACGAGGGAGTAAATGCATGGGCTTTGGGGTCCAAGTTCTGGATGTTGAATCATTCTTCTCCTACTTTCTAGCTTGTTCACCTTGAGTGAGTTACTTACCTCCTCCAAGCTTCAGTTTCCCCATCTATAAAGTGGGGATAAGCACAGTACCTACCTCAGTAGGGTAGTTGTGAGATTAGACTAGGTAACATTTGTCACATGCTCCCGTCGCATTCTTGTGTAGCCTACGGAATGTCCCCTTGCCTTCTGGAGGAGTCCCACCTCGGTAGCAAGAACCCACACGGCTCCTGTTTCAGAGCATCCATATCAGGACTGAGAACGTGAGGCTTTCCTTTGAAAGAGTGGGGAGCAGACCCCTTGCTGTACTTCTGGGAAACTTGAAGGGCCGGTTAGCTGTGGAGCCAGGTTCCTGGAAGCCTGTTAGACCTAGCTGCCCCTGGTCAATAGTGGCCCTGTGCTGTTGGTGGGGATCCCTGCCTCAGGAGCGTCCCTGAAACGAGACGCCCAACCCCGAGGGGTGGGAGGAGTCGAAATGAAGAATGGAGCAGCAGAGTCGCTTTTTTCTCCCCTTAATTAACTCTGGCTCTTTTGCTCCCCAGGCTCTCTGCAGCCCCAGCAATTAGTGGGAGTGTTAACTGGGGTCAGGGCAGTGGCAGGGCTTCCGGGAGCTCCTGGGGACAGTGCCGAGGAGGAGGAGGAAGTGCCTCTCAGGCCCCCAGTGAGGGCTTCGCCTCCTGCTGCCCTGGCCTTCCTACCCCTTGCTGCCCCCTTTTAGCTGAGCTGCCCAGAAAGCCAGGGCCACCCCCCGCCCCCCTGCTCTGGCTCAGCTGTCGTGTGAGAATGGCAAGGAGTTAAAGGACTCCAAACATTGGCCCCCACCGGGCCCTTAATGACATTAGCGCACAAAGGGGCAGTGCGGGCAGGCTGCTCCGGGTGCAGCGCCTGGCCGGGCCCCGAACAATTGCCCTTCTGTTCTCACGGCCTGTTTTCCCCCAGCTGCGCCTCCTTTCATCTGGGCCTCTTTCCCAGGGACGGGGCACGTTCCCAGGAGGGCGGAATCTCAGTGCTAACCTTACTTCTTCCCTGGCTTCCTTGGTTTTGTTTCCTCCCTCGCCCTCCCTGAGCCATTCCTCCCCCTCTGGCTGGGGAGGCCCACCGCCCAGGCTGCGCACGCGCCTCGGCCCTCCAGGCTTAGAGCAGGTGGGGAAGTGAGCTGGGGAAAAACCCGTTAATGGGCTCCTTTCCGTTTGCTGCTGCTTTGCTTGTTGTTGTGGGAGGGGAGTAAATGCCCCCACTTTATAAGGACACCCCACTAATCATAACGACACCCCACTAATCATAAAGACAACTTCCATCTGTTTAGACTTTGATAGTTGTTAAGAAGTGCTGTCCCAGGGACGCCTGGGTGGCCCAGTCGGTTGAGCGGCTGCTTTCGGCTCAGGTCATGATCTCAGGGTCCTGGGATCGAGCCCCAGTTCGGGCTCCTTACCCCATGGGGAGCCTGCTTGTCCCTCTCCCTCTGCCTCTCCCCCCTGCTCATGCTCTCTCTCTTTCTCCCGCAAAAATAGATAAATAAAATCTTAAAAAAAAAAATAAAGGGAGCGCAGTCCCATACATTTCTCACTGACTGGGAACGGCTGTGTACAGTGGCCAGGTTGGGCACCACTGACACCTCATTTGGGGCAGTGAGGGGGCTAGAAAGCTGCAGGGCAGGGGTGAGACCCTGGGCTGACGCCCAGGCGCTCCTGCCTCCTTGGCTTCACGAGCCTGGCCCTTTTTCAGGCCTCCCGCCCCCCCCGTGTCTCAGCAGAAATGCCGGCCACGGGAGGACGTCCAGGAGGGGCACCGTTGGTGATGGGTGACCCCGAGCTCCTTGCCCTGAGCTGCAAGTGAGGGACCCCTGAGACCTTGCCTTTCTCATCTCTCCACTTGACTCTGCCCCTTCCCCAGCTTCCAGGGATGGGGCCGTCACTTTTTTTTTTTTTCCATTTTAGCGTTGAGCTGTTCCAGATGCTTAGGTCTTTCAAATCTCCAGAGAAGGAAATTCTCTAGCCCTCTCCACATTCCAGTGCCACCCGGCGGCCCTGGCACTCAGCACCAGCCTCCTGACCCTGTGATGTGAACTTCTCAGGAAGCAGGACCTGCAGAACCTGCTTTCTGGCCCAGGGCCGGCCTGCCCAGCACAGAGCCTCAATAGGCCCGTGGCCCCAGCCAGACGCCCTCTCTGCCCCACCCCCCAGCCCCCAGGCCAGCCACCAGGCAGTGGAGCTCAGGTGGTGGCGGGGTGACTGCAGGGCCGGGGGTGGGGGGTGGGGCGCCCGGGAGGATCTCTGCTTGCAGAACCACGCCTGGTTCAGGCAGCACAGCCCCTGTAATTAGTGTTCTTTAAGAGACAGCTGGTGCAGTTTTTTCCGCTTTAAACCCCCTTCCTTCACATTTGCACACGGCTTAGGGACCTGCCATTCTCACTCCCACCGACATTCCCACGAGGCTGCTGAGCCCCATATGGTGAAGCTTGTCTCTTTTATAACCTTGTGCTGGGGCGGGGAGCGGCGCGGGCAGGAATCCGTGTCTGCTGGGGGTCTCCGAGGGACCTAGGAGCTGTCGTCTGCCTCTCTGCCTGGGGCAGGGCACCTGACTGGGCTGCGTCTCACCACAAGCACTTTTGGGGCTAATGGGCTTTTTGTTCTGTTCCCTGGAGAATTTCAGCCCCTTGGGAAGGGTCCCCCACTGGCTTACATGTCCAGGTGTCACCGCGACAACCCTGTGGGCCTCTGGGGGCGGCTGGACGTGTTCCATCTCATTGCTGGGGGCTGCATGGGGTTTAGGCCCCCAGCCTCCCCACAGGGCTTCATCCCAACTCTCAGACACCCAGACTGTGGTCAGAATGTGCTCCCCTTCTTCCTGGGCAATTTATGTGCTCACTAAAGAAAAACTGGAAAATACTTCGTTTCTAACACAGGAATGATCATCCCGATCGTTTAAAAATTGCCACCGTGACATTTGGTTGTATTTCCTGCTCTTTTTTAAATGTGCATAGATTTTGTAAAAAAATCGTTGTAATCTTACCGATTACCAACTTTTGTAAGTAGCTTCTTCATGTAACTGCACAAGGAGGGTTTTTAATGAAATGGCATGATTTTAAAACCTTATTTCAAACGGCCGTATAATATTTCATCACATGGCCATAATGCCATTCACTTGCTCGTTCCCTGTTGTTGACCACCCCCTCCCCAACTTGTCTTTGTTTTAAGCCTCAGAACTTTATGGGACATGCAGGCAGGAGCCATTTGTTTGGGTTGTATTGGTGTAATATTAATCCAGAGCTGGGGCCTCTGCCAAGGCCTCTTGCCAAGGCGCTGGGAGGAGGGGCCTGGCTATGGGGTAGGTCTGGAGGGGACAGAGCTTCCTAGCACGGCCTCTTAAGTACTCGGCTTCCTGGTCCTTAAAGTGGGGCACTCGTTCCAGTGGCCTTTGGCTGCTTCAGGAAGCTTCTGCGGCTTATGCAGCAGGGCTAAGGCGAGGGGACACAAGTTCAGGTTGGCTCTCAGAGCCCGTCAGGGAATTGGTTGAGTCTCATTTCCAGCCTTGGGCCTGCCATGGTGGCCCCAGGTGCCAGGAACATGCTGTTGTGACCCAGCCTGGTCTCCTTCCTTGAACTGTTTTGGACCCTTGCCCTGTCCCACAAGCAGAGCCTCCCCTCCGAGCTTCCAGGGTATTCACACTGGAGTCATCAGGTGCTGTTTACCACCCCCCACCCCACCCCCCGAGGGACTGGGGACGGCAGTGGCCTGGGCTGCTGGACGCTGTCGAGGGCCAGTGCCTTGTTCAGCCTTGTTCTAAATGTCAGGGTAGACACCAGCCTTTTCTCCCAGTGTGTCTTAATGACACGTCTGATGGTGATCATGATTCATAACAGATATAATGATAACAAGCATGCTCCTTTGTGCTTGAGACCCAAAGCCAATTTCAGTTGTCTTGATTTATACCCTTTTCCCTTTCTTCCTGCCCCAGTGAAGGGGTAAATTGAGGCGTTGAGAGATTTGACAGTTTGGAATAGCAGTGTAAAGAGGCAGGGAGGACTGGCCAGGCTTAGGTTCCAATCCTGGCTCTGACCTCTGTATGTTCCGTTGTCGCTGACCCACTGAGCCCGTTTCCTCACCCACGCATCCAGTAAAGACAGTGAAGTGGGACTTGCGAAGTTGATACGAGGATCACATGAGAATGTTTCTGTAAAATTCCCTGTGATGTGCTAGGTACCCAGTCAGTGTTGTTTTGTGGATGTTATTCAGGGTCACAGAACGCACCAGCCTCAAAGCCAGAGGGACCTGCCCGCCCAGCCCCCTCCCTGCTCACGTTTTCCTGGAGTCTCTTCAACTGTGCGCTTACCTCGCCAGCTCTAGGCAGGAAGCTTTCCTGTTTGGCTAATCGGAGAAGTATGGCGGACCAGAGTTGACATTGTTTTCAGCTCCTGGCTGGGACATCCTGCCAAGTCAGGCCCTGTTCTCCTCTTCCTTGCTCATCCAAGTGAAAGTAACGAGGGCCCTTTCCTTTTGGCTTTTTCCTTGGCCAGTCTGGAGAAGGCAACTCCACATGAATGCAGGGTGTGGCGTCTTGATTAATTTGCAAGTATGTCTTTGTGGCCACACTTGTCTGCAGGCTCTTGTTAGAACCTAAAAAAGCCAACAGGAAACCAAAGCGAGAGTCATCTGGGGACAGGCTTTGGTGCTAGGTCCGTGGTAAGGTCACAGAGTTGACTGCTTCCAGGAGGCAGTGAACTCTAGCCTGGTTAGACAGAGCTAGCACTTGAGACTGTCCAGAGAAGAATCTTACAGATTTTCCAGCCATCGTCCCAAGACCTTGAGTTTTGGATGCCATACCTCCAGAGGCCATGGGTCGGCATCACCTGGGTGGGAGCTAGTTGGAAATGCAGAATCTCTGGCCTCGGATCAAACCTGTTGAGTCAGGAGTTGGATTTTAGCAAGATCCCGAGGAGGTTTATGTGCATGTTAAATGTTGGGAGGCACTGATTTGGATCAGTTCTCAGCCAGGTGTAATTAGAATCAGGTGTAAAAAATGTACCGTTTTCCTAGGTCCCACACCAGACCATGAATCAGAATCACTGTGGGTAAGATCTGGGCACTGGGATTAAAAAAGAAAAACATTCTAGATGATTCTAATGTGCAGCTGGAGTGGGGAATTAATTTGGATCCCTGTCTTCGAGATATATGTCCCAAAAGATGATCACGATGGTAATAGTTGCTGCTTACTGAGCTTCTACTCTGCATCAAGGTCATCACCCTTATCTAGAATCCTGCGTGAAGGTCCTTACCTTTGTCTGGAATCTTCATTTAAACCTGAAGGTGGTAGCCCTGTTACTGTCTCGTATTTGAAAAAAACTGAGGCTCACAGAGGTGAAGCAAGGCACCTAAGGCCACAGAGAAGTGGGGCTGGGACTGCCTGCCCAGATGCTTCTTTAGCCATCGCTGCAACTGAAGCTCATAATGGTTTAGATGGGTCTCGTTCTCCTTGTAAAATCTGGGAGGGGATTTTTTTCTGGCTCAGTTTCAAGGATACTTTCAGACCGTGTGGTTTCAGGACCGTTTAGTTTGAGGAAAATCACAGCGGCGTTTAGTCCTGAGATCCATGTGTTCCCTAGAAGGAAGGGACAGAGGGGCAAGGTGAGCAACAGACAAGTTGCAAACGAATGATAAACTTTAAGGAATTTTCAAAGGTCGGAGAGCCCCAGCCCAGCTCTGTCTGTTTGAAGCTAGTCTGTAGGTTGGAAAAAGTCACTTTATCCCTCTGTACCCAAACCCCATGCTCCCCCAGATGAGTGAGGACAGAACTCGTGCTGCTTTCTCCAGTTCTGCAAAATCTAAGATAACAGTGGGGAAACTGAGGCATTGGCCAGCAGCAAGCCAAACCGCAGACCCCGAAGCCGTTTGCTCGGGGAGTAGCCCGGAGGCCACGGCGCCGGGGGCTGGTTGCTGTGGGGAATCAGAGGGAGCACAGCAGACTGGGAGCACACAGAACCCTGAAGCAGAACCTCTCCAGGACTTTCGAGCCTGCGAAGAAAGCAGGTGAGAAGTGCAAAGAAAACGGGCCAGACATTGAGAAATAGCCCTTTCTTTTGTGTTTTGAACCATGTCCAAACCCAACTTCTAAGTTCGAATAAGGATTTGAAAATCAGCCTGAGGCTCCCACGGAATCTAAATCCAGGTTACTGTGTGCATCTTCCTTATAAAGTCATGGAAGAGCTGCATTCAGGGAATGGGTTGAGTGCGGGTGGATGTTTCACTGCCTTTTTTTTTTTCATCGCTTTTCTTCTCAAGAAAACTCCCCGCCCTGACGTTCTGTGGCACCTTGCAGTCCTCAGGGGCCTTTAGGCACGTCATGGCATTGCTGCACCCTGCACCAGCGCTATGGGGTGAGGCGATGGGGGTGGGGCGACCCACATTATATCCCAGAGGTTACCTGGGCCCACAGATGCTCAGTGGGAGCCTTGAGGTCCCCCAGCAAACTGGGACCGAGCCAGGCCTCGAATCCGGGTCTTCGGACTCCAAGCACAGCACTCTCTGTGGCCCACCAATGCTTTTCTGCTGACTCCCCTCCCTGGGCCTTCCAGAGTGCGGGGCTGGAAGCTGTCAATAGCCTTGGGTATTGTAGCTCGTAAAATACAGTCAATTTCAGTCATCTGTGCTTGTGTTTACTTTTATTTATTTATTTATCTTTAAAGTAGGCTCCATGCCCAGCATGGAGCCCAATGCGGGGGCTTGATCTCACCACCGTGAGATCGAGGCCTGAGCTGAGATCGAGTCGGATGCTTAACCAACTGAGTCACCCTGGTGCCCCTTGCTTGTGTTTTATGTTATTTTTTTCAAGATTTATTTATTTTGGGAGACAGAGAGAGGATGCACCAGCAGGAGGGGTAGAGGGAGAGGGGGAGAGAATCTCAAGCAGACTCCGTGCTGAGAGCAGAGCCCAGCGTGGGGCGCGATCTCAGGACCATGAGATCACCACCTGAGCCCAAACCAAGAGTCCGACACTTAACCGACTGCACCCCCCAGGCACCCCCCGGTGCTTGTGTTTTAAAACATGCTTTCCTTTTAAACCAATACACAACTGCATTGTTTTTAATTTTTATTTTTTTAAAGATTTTTATTTATTTGACAGAGAGAAAGAGATAGCTAGAGAGGGAACACAAGCAGGGGGAGTGGGAGAGGGAGAAGAAGGCTTCCCGCGGAGCAGGGAGCCCGATGCAGGACTCGATCCCAGGAGCCCGGGATTATGACCTGAGCCGAAGGCAGTCGCTTAACCAACCGAGCCACCCAGGCGCCCTATAGGCCACACTTTGAGTGGGGAGGGTTTAGAGCATCATCTCTGGACTCAAACACACCTGCTGGGCCTTTAATTGCCAGCTGACTGAGCTGGGCAAGTGTGTAAGCTTTCTGTGCTTGTAAATCGGGGATAAGAAGCACACCTTATCCGTAGGATTGTTGTGAAAACAAAATGATCTGGGGCCTGTGAAGCCCGGCACATAGTGAGCGTTCAATAAATATAAGTCATTAGTACGATCTAGAGACGAATACCATAAAGCTGTCCAAGCTGAACAGGAAACGCTGACTGCTTGGCTACTATTTGGGGCTACATAGGCTGACGTACTTCTCCATTATCCGTTCGGCGCCATCGTCATCAGGTTATTTATATGCTTTATTTCCTTTCTCTTATGAGGAAACAGGCTCAGGGTGTTTGGGTGACTTAACCAGATCCACGCAGCTGAGAAGTAGCAGAAACAAACTTAGACCCAGGTGCTAGGTCTGTATACACCACAGCTGACTTCGCTTGTTGGTGGCTTGGAAGCTAGAGCCCCTGAGCGCGCGGTTCCAGGGAAGTAAAGCGACAGGCTTCAGACTTGTTTTGCTCTCCTATCTGTCAAAAGATTTTTTGAAAAACTGTATCCTCTTACACATTTTAAAATTCACATATACAAACTTTTATCAGAACTTTGGGGTGTCTGGGTGGCAGTCAGTTGAGTGCCCAACTCTTGGTTTCTGCTCCGGTGGTGATCTCGGGGTCATGGGATCGAGGCCCGCGTCGGGCTCTGGGCTCAGCGCAGAGTCTGCTGGAGAGTCTCCCTCTGCCCCTCCCCCTGCTTGTGTTCACTCTCTCGTCTCTCTGTAGGATAAATAAATAAATCTTTAAAAAGGGAAAAAAGAAAACCCGGTTATCATAACTTTAAGTAGAATGTATTTCCAGGCTGATGGTATGTCATATACTCGCTTCAAATATATTTTTGTCAAAGCCTTAAACCAGCAAACTCGGCCCATGCAGTTAGGGAAGATGTCTGTCATGATTCTTTTTTTTTTTTTTTAAGATTTTATTTATTTATTTGACACACAGAGAGAGCGAGAGAGAGCGAGAGAGAGAGAGGGAGAGAGCACAAGCAGGGGGAGCGGCAGGCAGAGGGAGAAGCAGGCTTCCTGCATGAGCAGGGAGCCCAATGTGGGGCTTGATCCCAGGACCCTGGGATCATGGCCTGAGCTGAAGGCAGCGGTTTAACCAACTGAGCCACCCAGGCGCCCCTCTGTCATGATTCTTAATTGGCAAAGCTAGACCTTGTGGTTCGAGCCATCAGCCAAATCATACTTTGTGTCAGAAAAAGTCAGACTCCGTTTTGCGATTTGAATAAATGTGTTAAACAGGTGTCCCTGTGTCAGCTTCCTTGCTCCCTGATTGTAACCCAAAAACAAACAGACGGGTAAGTAAGATAGATAAGGCCTTAGTAAAATAAGGCCAGCCCCCTTCTCTCTCTCTCTCTTTTTAAAAGATTTTATTTGGGGCTACTGGGTGGCTCCGTCCTTAAGCCTCTGCCTTCTGCTCAGGTCATGATCCCAGGGTTCCTGCTCCGCGGGAGGCCTGCTTCTCCCTCTCCCACTCCCCCTGCTTGTGTTCCTTCTCTCACTGTGTCTCTGTCAGATAAATAAATTTAAAAACCTTAAAAAAATAAAAATAAAAGATTTTATTTATTTATTAGAGAGAGAGAGAGAGAGCACAAGCAGGGGGAGTGGCAGACGGAGAGGGAGAAGCGGACTCCCAGCTGAGCAGGGAGCCCGATGCGGGGCTCGATCCCAGGACCCTGGAATCATGACCTGAGACGGAGGCAGACGTTTAATGACTGAGCCACCCAGGCGCCCCATGGCCAGCCCCCTTCTCCATGCCCATCCTCCCAGGCCTTCCCCGGGAATGCTGCAGTCTCCAGTTGTCCCTTTGTCTGGTGGCTTTCACACCCCAGGGGAGAGCACCAGGGTACAGTTAGGATGGCTAGAGGTGGGCCTCTCTTTGGGGAAATGGTGAGGAGGGGCCATTATGTAAAGAGAACTGTAGAGCCAGGCGGCTGCCAGTCCGGCAGTTTAGGAAAGGACCCCCCGTGGAAGTGAAGGTTTGGGAAATTGACCCTCCGAAAGCCAGCTGGGTCCCAGCAGCCCCTGGAAGTGCCTGCATCTCCCACACGTGTGTGGGCAGGAAGAACACTGAACCACGTGCCCACTGGGTATGCCACCCAGATTGTGCTCTGTGAACATCACGTCGCTCACTCCAGAACTGTGGGCCTTTGGGGATCTTTTGCTGGAGCTGGGACTGGGTCTTTCTCCTGTGGGCTCCCCGGTGACACCTTGGACGCACGTCCCATGTTTCTTCCCGGTGAGGTGGCAGGAGCTCACACTGTCCGGATGCCTCCCTGTTACAGGTAAATGGAGGCCCAGAACAGGAGGCCACAGGTCGGTCCACGTGCCCCACCAAGAAAGCCGCTGGCCTTCCCAGGGGAGGCATCACAAGGCAAAAAAGCCTTGAGGGAGTCAGAAGAGCTGGTCTTCAGATGTCCATCCCCTGCCTCAGTGCAAGTCGCTTGGACTCTCTTGTGCTCAGCTTGTCTGTTAAATGGGCTGATGTGGCGAGCACTTAGCCTGTAGCGTTCACAGGCTTTGAAGTTGGGCAGACCTGGCTTTGCCGTTTACTAGTTGCATGACCTTGGGCCAGTTACTTGCCTCTCTGTGCCTGTCTCCCCATCAGTAAGCGGGGATGAAGATAGTGTCTCCCTCTTGGGCTGGTTGAGAGGGTCAACGAAACAATGACTATATAGTGTCTGGCCCACACAGCATGCTCAGTAAATGTTATTGTTGTTGTTATGCTTGTTTTTTATTCTCCGTAGGAATTATAGTCCGGGAAAAGCTGAGTGGAGTGAAGTCCTGGTTGAGACTCTCCAAGGGCAGGGCCGGGCTGGTGTGTGGCATTGTCTCCTTCCCAGGATGGCAATGCGTTTGGAGGGGAGGCAATACATGTCACCAGATGAGTGACGAGAGCAAGGGCCGAGGCTCTTATTACTGCCCTAAGCCCCGGCCATCCACCGAGCCTACTGTTGGCATGTTCCTCTGGCCTTCACCCGGGAGCCAGAAGCCTCTGGCCTTCTTGTCCTGGGGGAATGAGGACTGACCACTTAGGCTCCCCGCATCTCCCTTTAGCTAAGAGCTTCGAGAGTGCCCTGCTTTTGGGGTCCACCCTGCCGGGCCCTGTCAGAGACCTGTTGTTGCCCAGCCTCTCCTCCCGCTGTGGGCTCCTGTGCTCTTCCGTGGTGGACAGGCCACAGATGCCCAACTAACTCACCTTTCTGTCTTAAAGCTGCCCCGTCTCAATTTCCTGTGGGCCTCCTCAGCAGATGTTTTATTTTTTTAAGATTTTATTTATTTCTTTGAGAGAGAGAGAGAGAGAGAGAGAGAGCGAGCACAAGCAGGGGGGAGGGGCAGAAAGAGGGAGAAGAGGCTTCCTGCTGAGCAAGGAGCCTGATGCGGGGCTCGATCCCAGGACCCCGGAATCATGACCTGAGCCAAGGGCAGATGCTTTACCTACTGAGCCACCCAAGTGCACCCCCGCCCCAGCAGATATTTTATGAAGAGTCTTGTCCCCACCCCTCCATCCCTTCCCCTTGGGAATTTTGTCATCTTTTCTTACAAACTTTCAGCTGGAAGCTACTCACTTGTCCTTGTCGTCAGCCTCAGAGAAGTAAATAATAAAACAGATGCTCCAATCCACCATGGGATTTTGCTGTTTCAAGGAATTCCTTTGTCAAGCAGAGAATCCTTTTGTAAAGTGAATAATTGCTCACTTTGGATTTCTGTCCAGGAGTTTTTTTGTTGTTCAGGAGCTTTCTCAGGAGTGGGGCCAGGCTAGTTTGTAGGCCCCGGGGATAGGGAGGCTCCTCGCCTCCTGCTCTACCAACTGAAAGGGCTCGGGCTCTGGCTTCTAGATCTTCTGATTACCTTTAATCCTTCCGCCGTCTTCCTGTCAGGGCTCTGGCCCGCCAACATCGATCACGCCGGCCCGGAAGGTGGTGACGGGTTTGTGTTCCTCGTTCTGTTTTGTTCCTTTGCTTCGCCAGTCATGTCTCCATGGAAACAGGTGCAGCCTTTGTGTTGCCTTTGCTTTGGGCAAATCAATGCCTAGTGGGGGATTTTTCTTTGCTGTCTACCCCCCCTCCCCAGTTTGGCATCAAAGAGAGAGGTGGGGGCAGCGCAGGAATCGACAGGAGGTCTTTGGTGGCCTGGGGCGCCTGGGGTGGGGGAGCCGACTGTGAGTCGTCCAGCCTCGGACTCCGAGGCATGGTGCCTGGCCTGGCCTCCCCTTCGGGGTTGTGACACGTGCATCACGAGGCCATCAGATGGAGGGGAGCGCGCAGCAGTTTGTAGACACTCAGCCCTCCTGGGCCCCCTGCATTCTCGCAGACAGCTGCTCGCCCCTGGGGGCGGGAGGCTGGGTCAGAAAAGCTGACATCTGCGCTCATCCTTTGGCAGGACCTTGAGGGTGAGGATTCTGACTTTTCTGGGCCCTGGTTTCTCCCGAGGGCCTGAGAGGTTTTAAACCTCTTTGGTAATGTGACTCCTTTGACCTTCAGGAAACCCCACGTTTGGGTAAACTCTGCTAAGTTATTGTCACAAACTTGTTCAATGGTCACTAGTACACCCTGCGTTTGATTCCAACCAGTGGGTTACCTGGTTTGAGATGACTCTTCAGATTCAGGAACCTCTCTTGAGACTGAGCATCTTGCTCCTATTCCAGGCGCCCCTTCCTCTGGCCCAGGCTATCCTGCGTCCCTGGCCGATCACAGTCTGCTCGGGGAGCCTTCTGTTCCAGGCCAAAGCACAGGTGTTGGGCTGAGCAGCCTGGGGCAACAGCAGATCTGCTCTGTGGCTTGTGGTGCTCCCAGAAAGAAGTTCATTGGTGAGTGGGCAAGGGCAGCCCCCGAGGGACGGGGCTTCCGGGGGCGAAGCGGTGTGTTTGGAAAATATAGTCACCTCGGGCACCGCAGCTTTGACGAATTCCGTTATCCTACCGGCGACCCAGTAGGTTTCTAACAATACTGCACTCATGTGAACTTTAATGCAGTCACTTTAACCTCATTGATTAAATCAGCAAACTGTAAACTTCATTTTAATATCTGAACTCTCTCCCCATCTGCCTGTTAAGTGCAGCAAAGGATGTATTTAACCTCAGATTTGCATTGTCCGAGAGCCTGCCTCGACACTGGACCTGGAGTGAAATTGCCCGAGGAGACCGCTGAGTGTGTTAGGTGATGCAGTCGTGGGGGCAAAGGTCAAGTTGTCCAGTCTCCTGCCTGCAGAATGGGTACATGATGGAGCTGCAACTTCTGGGTTTCTATCCTGGGAAGTGAACTCTCTCACGCCTCTTTATAGTCCACGAGGTTTCTTCTGGAATCTAACTTAAGTCCCATTTCCTTTTGTCCTGACTTAAGAAAGATAGAGAACAGAGAGCAAGTATCTTTAATGCTTTACTCAAAGACCCTTCAATCTCTGCTCGGCCTTGGCCAAACACACCCCATTTCTGAGGGTTGTGTTCTCACTCTCTCTCCTTCCGGCAGAACACTGCCTGAGTTTTCTGTTGGTAAGACAAGGGGAATGGTAGCCGTCTCACTGGGTTGGTGTGAAAGTCAAATGAAGGCTCTGGGGATACACCTCACCACGTACCTGACATGGCTCATCTTTAGTCACCCCAGTTGACCCTGAATACATTTTATTCCCCGCCTCCCGTGACACCTCTCACCGTTCCTGAGTGGTGACGCTTTCTTCGCAGCATCTCTCCAGTAAAGCCCCTGGGCTTGTAGAACATCCTCCCCATTGTTCCCGGGCCCAGACAGGCCAGGTGGGGCAGGTGCAGGCCACCCCTCTGCTGTTCCGAGCCAGTGGGCCAGGAGACGTGGGCGTGGGGGGAGAAAAGCCTTTCCATGCCAAGGCCCTGAGTGGTACTGTCCCTGTCACTGTCTCTCAACGGAGGTCTGCCCCCAGTGGGGACCGCTGACTCCTGGGCTCTCCCCGATGGTTGCAGCAGTGTCCCTGGTACCTGACTGCAAGGGGCTACCAGCAGGGACAAATGGCTCCTGTGGACAGCAACCTGGATTCGGGCTTTGTCCAAAAGCACGTGATGCTTCGAGCCGCTGGGACCCCTAAACCACTGGGAGCAAGGGCTTCAGAGGGAGCTAGTTTTTTTCTAGCTGTTCATCTTTTTTCCTTTGCATGGACTACATCAATCGTAGCCGACTAGTGGAGAACAAGGACCCTGGAGCCATTCTGCCTGGGTGCTTGTCCATCTCTGCCTCCCTGGGTCTCGGGCTTCTCCGTGTCACAAAGGAAGTGCCAAAAAAAAAAAAATTGCTGTAATTTCTCTAGAGTTTTGAAAAATCTGCCTAGTGCAACTGTTTGATGTAAAATTTCCTTCCTTCCCTTTCTCCTGGTCGGCATAAAAATCTGTATTGCTCGCCCACTTTATGCTGGGCACTGACCTGGGTGTTGGGGTCGAAGAACTGAATGAGACCAAAACAATCCACTGTCTGCCGGGGCCACCAGCTGCACACCGGTCATTGTGATAGGTAATCAGTGCTGCCACGTTGATGGTGCGGCAAGAATCTAAAAGGCCAAGGCTGTGTGGAGGTGTGCCAAAGAGTACCTCTGGGAAGGCTTCTTGGAGGAGGAGGACCGTGATCTGAATCCTGAAATAAAGAGTCACAGCTGGTAAGCGTGAGGCTGTTGGGGCCAAGGTGTGGAGAGCACAGGGAAATGTGCCAGGATCTGTGGTGGTCAGAGGAAAGCCCGGCCCAGGAGTCGGACGTGCATTGGCTAAAGCAGCGGGTCCCTGGAGAGGACTGGCTGGCCTGAACTGGGAGGGTGGTATCCCTTCTCCAGAATCAGATCTGGGCACCTTTAATGTTGACATTCCTTCTCTCCAGCTGGTCTCTAGGTTCCCTTGGGGTTTTCCCTACGGCCACTGTCCCTCCCTCCTCCCCTCTTAGATAATGATTTGCTTCTCACCTCTGAGGTGGTATCTCAAGTCTGGAAGTCCCCGGAATACCCTGAGCCTCTCTGACTTGCTGTGGGGGGCAGGGAATGGAAATGACGTGTTCCTGGCGGGGGGGGGGGGGGGACTCTGATTCAGTAGGGGGCCCTAGACCTTTGTCTTTCAGAAGCTCCCCAGAGACCCTGCTGCACCCTCCAGCCCAGAATCCCTGCTCCAGGGGGCCCGAACGCATGCAGTCTCTCCCCACTGAGGCACTGAAGGATGTTCCCTGCCTGGTTTCCTTGCCGTTTCTTTCTTTTACTTTTACAGATGGCATTATTGTTGCTTGTTTGTTTGTTCGTTTTGTTTTTAAGTAGGTTCCATGCTGGGCATGGAGGCTAATGCAGGGTCTGAACTCACGACCATGAGATCAAGACCTGAGTCTTGATCAAGAGTCGGACGCTTGGGGCGCCTGGGTGCCTCAGTCATTTAAGGGTCTACCTTCGACTCAGGTCACGATCCTGGGGTTCTGGGGTCATAGGGCTCCCTGCTCAGCGGGGAGCCTGTTTCTCCCTCTCCCCCCTGCCTGCCGTTCCCCCTGCTTGTGCTCTCTCTCTGTCAAATAAATACATAAAATCTTAAAAAAAAAGTCGGACGCTTAACCGACTGAGCCACCCAGCGCCCCTGTTGCTTGTTTTTAAATCTCTCCTTTTATTCTTCCAATGGGGACCTCTATCATCTTGTTTTGGGCTTTACTACCTTCTTAAAAGATAATGTTAGATAGTGAAATGGGGGCACGAAGAATTAAAAGTTGCCCAAGGTCACAGAGAAGCCAACACCCCCAATGGAGAATCTGCAGTGTCTTCAGCCTGCCCAGAATGTCTTGCTGGGGCAGAAGGCCCAAGTGTCCAGAGCCCCAGATGTTTGCAGAAATGGGACAAGGGTCTGCTCTTTAGATATCTGTTGCCTTTTTATTAGGAGGTCGTATCTTCTTGCCTCCCTCCAGTAGGTTCTAGGCCTGCACCATTACAACTGACATAGGCAGACAGGTCCAAGGACCCAGAGGGGGCCCCACAGGCCCAGCCAAGAGGGTCCTTGGCTTTGTGCAGAATAGAAATCAAATGTAAGCCAGGAGGAAATGAGAGCAGAGTTTACTGAAGAGCATAATGATAGAGTATAGCAGACAGAGTGTCTGAAAGACTCAGAAAGGTGAGGAGACTTTGTCTCATTGTTGCTGGAGTTAGGGGTTTATACAGGAAAAGGGCCCAGGGTGTTCCTCCAGGAATCCAGGGTAGGGATCAATCACAGGAAGTGTCAACTGAACAAGAGGTGTTCTTCCATAAATCACCGAAAGTAGGGGTGTCGATGCCAGTGTGGGCCAAGGTTTGTTCAAAGCTAATGTCCTGGAACATGTTTGGGATCCCCTTCTTCTTAGATGTTATCAGGTGTTCTGGGGCCAGGACGAGACTCAGAGAACAATTCACTTCCTTGCTCCCCCCTTGGAGTGGGAAAGGAGCTTCTTTGGGTTTACCTAGATGCAAGGTGAACAATAGAGCATGAGGGGCACCTGTCAGCTAAGCTCAGTCAGCTAAGCGTCTGACTCTTGATTTCAGCTCAGGTCATGATCTCAGGGTCCTGGGATTGAGCCCCACATTGCCTCTGAGCTCAGCTGGGAGTCTGCTTCTCTCTCTCTCTCTCTGCCTCTCCCCCAGCTGGTGCTCTCTCTCTCTCTCAAATAAATAATTAAAATCTTAAAAAAAAAAATTAGAGCGTGAGTAAATGGTGCCTTTCTAAAATGGAGTCCCTTCAGCTTCCCTGTCTCACAACCATTGTTCCCATTTGCTCTGCCCGCTTACTTGGACATCTGTTCTCCTAACAATATCTGCCCATAAATCTTGTCTCCGAGTCCTGGGTGGCTTAGCTGAGGACAAACGAAGCCTGCAACTGGCGACCAGACCTTCCCCATGGCTACACGTGGACGTGACCACAACTGTGCGTGCTCGCCAGGAGGCACCAGCACCTGCCTCTCCGGCCATGGCTGTGTGTGGGTAGCGGTCCCTGGGGCTGCAGGGGTGGGCTCTTTGGCTGCCTTTGGAAGGAGCCCTTTCTGCAGGCTTCTCTGGTAACTTAATGCTATTGTAATTCTTGGTTTCCATAGAGAAAAAAGATTTTCATTTTGTACACCCAGACATACAGTAGGTGCGCACTAAGTGTTTTGTTTTGTTTTGTTTTGTTTTGTTTTGTTTTAGACTGACAGTGAATGCGTGAGTGAATAATTAGAAGTCTGTGTGTGAAGGAAAAGGTTCCGTTTACCTGGGACCTTCAGAAGACCTCCTGAGTAATGTAGGGCTGCCGAAGAAGTGCTCCTCCCAGGCTCTGCCCGTAAGAGCTGCCAGGAAGGCAGGGAGTGGTACAGTGCCACATTGCCCAGCCCACGGTCCCTGAGGGCTCTCTTCCATTTTCCAGACCACCAGCACATGGTCAGTGCTAGGGGTGGTCTGGAAGAACAGAGGGAGATCAATACTGGCCGTTGGAAGAGACTGCCACATGGACGGGGGAACTTGAACTAGCTCTTGAAAGCTGGACAGGGCTTGTTGAGGACAGAGGAGAGGGTTCTAAAGCATGCTCTCTGAACCAGCATCATCTGAGCACTTGTTAGACACACAGATTCTTGGCCCTCTCCCCCACCCCCAGACCTAGGGAACAGAAGCTTTGGGGCTAGAGTCCAGCAATGTGTGTTCAGCCAGCATTGCGGGTGATCCTGATGCTCACTGAATGTAGTGAGCACTAATGCAGGCAAAGGAAGGAGTCTGAGCCTCACATGAGCGACGGGGAAGCTGGGAAGTGACCTGGCATATTTTATTTTATTTTATTATTATTTTTAATTTTATTTATTCATTTGAGAGAGAGAGAGAGAGAGCACAAGCGGGGGGGGGGGTGGCAGAGGGAGAAGCAGACTCCCCACTGAGCCAGGAGCCCGACCTGGGGCTCGATTCCAGGACCCTGGGATCATGACCTGAGCCGAAGGCAGACGCTTGACCATCTGAACCCCCCAGGCGGCCGCGACCCAGCATATTTTACATGAGTTCTTCAGTTGGTGGCACCAGAGAGAAGACAGGATGGGGACAGGAAGGGCGGCTAGGAGGCATCAGAAAAGCAGGCATGGAGGGGCGCCTGGGTGGCTCAGTTGGTTAAGCGACTGCCTTCGGCTCAGGTCATGATCTTGGAGTCCCGGGATCGAGTCCCGCATCGGGCTCCCTGCTCGGCAGGGAGTCTGCTTCTCCCTCTGACTCTCTTTCCTCTCGTGCTCTCTATCTCTCATTCTCTCTCTCTCAAATAAATAAATAAAATCTTTAAAAAAAAAAAAAAGAAAAGTAGGCATGGGATGAACTTGAGGTTTGCGGATCTCAGCCGGATTGGTGGTGGCCTTGGGAACAGAGAGCAAAGCCAAGCGGTCCTGTGACGGGAGAGCGGATAGGCCTGGTGGCACATTTGGTCTCGTGTACCCTTTTCTTTAAAATGTTTAAAAATGACGTGTGCCCTATCACATTGTTACATGCTGATCATGGGACAAGGTAAAGACAGAAGGAAGCAAAGAGGGGGGCGGAATTCCACCACATCCAAGATGACCGCCGACAGACGGAGCGTCTCCTGCTGGCCCTTTTTCCTCTGCATGTTCCCTTGGTGGGGCTGAAAGCAGAGCATTCTGTATCCGTTTGCATCCTGCATTCTTTGCTTGACAAAATATCATAAGCATTTCCTGATGTGCTTTCAGGCTGTCTCTTCTTCTTGTCACAGGAGCTCCCATAAGTTGGCCAGGGCGGTGCTGGTAAGGAAGGAGTAAGTGAGGCCCCGAGAGAAAAGGGAATTTGGTCCATGACCTTCAGACAGTAGAGAAGGCAAGAGTCACATGGCTGGGCACGTCAACTCACAAATTATAAGGAAAAAAAGATGATGGGGGAAGCCGTAGATTAAGATAGTCCTAAAGGACAAATGACATGCACGACTCAAGTCCAGTGTCCAGGGATGTCCATCTGGACAGTAAAGGAATGCAAGGAGCAATTACGACAGAAGTCAGCGTGTGGCACGGGGAGGGGTTGCGGAGTGGCCGCCTAACTACTGAGCCACCCAGGCGCCCCTCAGTTTTATTTTTTTTAAAAAAAGGTTCAAGAGAAAGAAGATCTTGCTCAAGGATCCATGTGGCAGAGCCAGGGGCTGAACCCAGGCTCAGAGGTTCCCCTTGGGTCTCTGATCCCCATTGCTCCCACACTCTGTGCGTTGTTTGCTCGCCCACCTCCCGGTCCCCAGCCCCTGATCTGCCACTTGCTGCAACAACTGCAGATTTTTTTATTTTTTTTTATTTTTATTTTTTTATTTATTTATTTTTAAAGATTTTATTTATTTATTTGAGAGACAGAGAGAACGAGAGATAGAAAGCACGAGAGGGAAGAGGGTCAGAGGGAGAAGCAGACTCCCTGCCGAGCAGGAAGCCCGATGTGGGACTCGATCCTGGGACTCCAGGATCATGACCTGAGCCGAAGGCAGTCGCTTAACCAACTGAGCCACCCAGGCGCCCTGCAGATTTTTTTTAAAGATTTTATTTATTTATTTGAGAGAGAGAGAGAGCACAAGCAGGGGGAGGGGCAGAGGGAGAGGGAGAAGCAGACTCCCTGCTGAGCAGGGACCCCCCCCCCAAGATGGGGCTCCATCCTAGGACCCCAGGATCATGACCTGAGCCGAAGGCAGACACCCAACCAAGCCACCCAGGCACCCCAACAACTTCAGATTTATGGGTTCCGTTTTGGTTGACTTTGAGGGCCAGGCTGAGATGTGCTGTGGGGAGAACGGTGATGGATGGCCCTTGCCTGAAATGGGGAAGCTCTGAAGGAGATCGGTCAGGGTAGGAGTGCAAGTGTGTCAGCCATGTCACGTGTGTGGCGTGTGCAGGGCTGGGGGGATGGCTTGACCAGTCTTGCCCTCTCTGGTTGTTCAAAGATCCAGACCCAAATACCCAACATCGCTCCCCTCTCAGAATCTCCTTCCTTAGCCTGGTCCATCTGTTTCCTTGAAATACCGGTTTTTGTCTTTATAAGCCCTTACCCTCCCCACCCACTCCCACAACATGGCCCCCCTTTCCTCTGACTCCTTCCCATTGCTCTGGACAGGCCCAAGGAGGCAGTGCCAGGGCCACCACGGGGCATACCTAGAAAAGGAGACTGTGGAGGAGCCCTGTGACCTCAGCACAGTTTCTTCAGGCAAACAAATGGGAGGGATTTTTCTGAACCTGGCCTTCCGAGGCCCAGGCTGTGAGGTTTGGAACTGGGACTTGGGTTTCTAGCTGGACTTCTGCTTCTCTCTGACTTGACTGGCAGGTTCCATAGAACCGGGCCAAGGCTCTGGTCTTGGCAGAGGCAGAGGACCCCAGTGAGGAGAGGAACTAGTGCTCAGCCCTGCTCAGGAGAAAAGGGTCTTTGCCCTTACCCACCTTTCCCAGAAGGATGTGGAGGGGCTCCTCTTTTGGGGATCAGTGGCCTGCAGTCCCTGGTTTCCCCCGGACAGTTGTCATAAAGCACTCCAGGGCTTCATACTGCCAAGGAGGAGGGGCTCCCCTTTAGGTTCTAGAATAGCACTGTCTGATAGAACTTCTGGCAATGTTGGACACGTTCCAAAATATGTCCTGTCCAATGTGATGACCATTAGCCTAAGTGGCTAGTGAACACTTGAAATGTGGTAATATGACCGAGGAACTGAATTTTCAATTCCATTTCATTTCAATCAATTACAGTTGAAATTTAGATTGGCACATGTGATGAGTGTCTACCTTATTGGATAGCACAGTTCTAGAAGGAGTGGGTCTCTGAGAAGGACACAGTGGCCAAGTCGAGATGTTTCAGAACTGCTTGCCACCCTCCTTCCTCCGCGTCCACATACATACATTACACATTTCAGGAAGGCCCTAGATACAATGCCCTTTTCTAACAAAGTCCACTGTTTAAATATTCTTATCTCGAGTGATGCAGAGCTGCTGCTGACCTCAGATGCACCCCCATGCACGGCTTCTCTTTGTCCTTGCACCATCAGAGCTAAGCAGGGTAGGGCCTCCAGAAACCCTGCACCTGAGCAGTCTGAGTCCAGCCGTCAACAGGCCTCAAAGCCCAGGGTCCCACCCTGGCATGCCCATGCTGCTCCCTGCTTCTTCCCTCGAGGGGGAAAGAACCCGGTCCCAGTCGGCACCTGGTAGCTCGCCGACGGGCACGCTGGTGTGAATGAGGCCCGGTCACCGGGGGTGATGGGCCCACACTGGCAGTTTTGATCTTACTTCCTAGTTGAACAGCTTGGCCTCAAGTAAGAAGCATTTTTACTTTCTGGAAGAAGGTGGAGGCTGGGGGCCGTTTTGGGTTTCTTGGCTTTATCTAGATATATATTTTTGAGCAAGATTGGCGGTGGCGCTGAAGGGGCACTAGGTATTCATCAGATGAGATAGTTCTCCTACCCCCTTACCCCCGGCCTCCATTGCCCCAGCGTCTAGCGCCTGGGAACGCCCTGTAATGTTTGCCGGATGAATGAATGAGTCATTTCTTTCTTTCTTTCTTTCTTCTCTTTCTTTCTTTCTCTCTTTTTCTTTCTTTCTTTCGCTCTCTCTCTTTCTTTCTTTCTCTTTCTCTCTTTCTTTGTTTTTAAAGATTTTATTTATTTATTTGTGTGTGAGAGAGCGAGCACAAGCAGGGGGAATGGCAGGCAGAGGGAGAGGCCTGAAGCCTGCAGAGCCAGAAGCCTGATGCGAGACTTGGTCCCAGGACTCTGGGATCATGACCAGAGCGAAGGCAGACGTTTAACGGACTGAGCCACCCAGGCGCCCCCGAATGAGTCATTTCTGCCTGCCAGAGCACCCCGCAGGACAGGCCTCTCCTTATTCTCTGTGTCTAGTTTCCTTCTGTCCTCTCCTCCTCTTTCCCTGCAGTACCGGCAAGCCATCTCCCCTCCCCGTTCCCTTTCTAGACCAGGCTCTCAGATGCGTGCTTCATTTTTCAGCACACTAACCATTTCCTAGTGTGCCATAACCCACCTCTTCCGAACATTCCAGAAAGTACCCCTGCACTGCCATCTCCCCACAGCCCCCTGGCTTGTGGGACTCTGCAGGCCACATGTCCTCATCGACAGGGGTGTCACTGGCCGCTGGCCGCTCCGTGCCAATGGGGACAGAGCCCCCATTGCAGGCAGGATTTCCTGTGTGCTCGGTGCCCTCTGTCCGGAGAGCCCAAGTAGCGCCCCCTTCTGTCTGGTGATTCTGGTGATTCTACCCCTCAGTGCCTCCTCCTGCCTGATTTAAGTCTTCAGTTCTTTTTCTTTTCTTTTTTTAGAGATAGAGAGAGCTGGGGTGGTGGGGGGAGAGGGAGCAGGGACAGAGGCAGAGAGAGAATCCCTTGCAGGCTCCGTGCCCAGTGCGGAGCCCGAGGCAGGCTACGGGGCTTGATTTCTTGACCCTGAGATCATGACCTGAGCTGAAATCAGGAGTCGGACGCTGAACTGACTGAGCCACCCAGGCGCCCCTTTAGTTCTTTTTCTTGTGGTAAAAAATAAATATAACACAAAATTTACCATTTTGACCATTTTTAGGGGGCAATTCGGTGGCAGTAAGTCTGTTCACAGTGTTGTATAATCATCAGTCACTACCATCCATTTCCAGAACTTGTTCACATCCCAAACAGAAACTGTGTTCATCAAAGACTTCCCTCCCCCATTCCCTCAGCCTCTGGTAACCTCTATTCTAGCTTCTGTCTCTAGGAATTTGTCGGCTCTAGGGAACTCAGAGAAGTGGAATCATACAGCCTTTGTCCTCTTGTGTCTGGCTTTCAGCGTGTTTTCGAGGCTCGTCCATGGTGTAGCATCTGTCAGAATTTCATTCCCTTTTATGGCTGAAGAATACTCCCCTTTTCCCTTATGTGAACACCACATTTTATTTATCCACTCATCTGTTGATGGACACTTGGGTGGTTTCTGCCTTTGGGATATTGTGAATAATGTTCTGATGAACATGGGTGTGTACATGTATCTGTCCAAATCGCTGCTTTCAGTTCTTCGGGGTATATGCCTTAGGAGTGGAATTGCTAGATCACAGGGTAATTTTGTGTTTAACTTTGTAAGGAACTACCAAACTTTTCCCCCACGCGCGCACATTCCCACCGGCAGTGCACCTTATTATTTTTTTTAAATCTTAATTTTAAACTACAGAGATAATGCCTGCTTGTGGAAAAACTTCAAAGGATGCAGAACAGCATGAAGTAAACAGAAGCAGGACCCCTCCCGCAGCCCCACCTCTAAGATAACCGCTACTTAGGATTTGGTGTGTGCGTGCACGCGCATGTGTGTCCAGATACGCGAGTCCACACTCAGACGCCTCAGCAAAACGAGCGCCACGCCGGCTCATTTGGCTTTTTCATGTCATTCCGTGTTGGCCCCTGAAGGTCTCGGCTGCGTGCTTTTCCATTCTGGGGGTGTATCTTGTGTTATTTATTGGTTAGTGGGTACTGAGAGACAAGTGGGGGCGCTCCCCCTTGTCGCTCTTGCGAACCACTCTGCACTTACTGCCTTGCACACGTGGGCCACCATCTCACCAGATCCCAGCCTGTTTGGGGGAAAATGTGAGCTGAGCTTGGTACTGGGGAGGCCCTGCAGCCCAGAACCCCTTCCCCACCAGGCTCAGCTTTTCCCAACTTGCTCTCCACGCCCAGGGCAGCCAAGCCAAGCTAAGCTGAGCTGTGAGCGGCTTTGTCAAGGAGGGCCACCCACCTTCCGGCAGAGGCAGCCTTGGTCTGGCACGCCCTCTCCTCTGGGAATTCCTGGGAGTCGAGTAACTTAGAGCGGGATGGAGAGGTGAGCAGTGAGCTGGAGAGAGAGAGAGAGAGAGACAGAGAGAGACAGAGAGAGAGGGACTGGGCTCTGGTGGTGTGTGGCACCGAGAAGGTGCTTGTGGGGCTGGCAAGGCATGCAGTGCCCCCCCACACTAGGAAAGACCCAGTTCAGGCCTGGCAGAGGTCCACCTTTCAAGCCAAGGACCAACCCGTCTTTTGCCAGCACCTTTTTCTGCAGAGCCCCAGGCAGCTGGTGGGAGAGTACAAAGCGGCCTGGAAAATCCATAAACTGCATAATCAGCCCCTGCATCTTGGCCGCTTGACTCTGTTTATTGCTTCCTGTCCCCGAAAGCCCTTTACAAACAGAGCGGCTTTGAGGGGGGTGAGCTGGACCTGGTGGGTGGCCTGCCCCTGCCAGCCGGCCCCAAACCAGCCCATTCTCTTGTACTCCTTGCTGCCGCCCCCAGCGGAGCTCAGGGAGGGTGGGAGCTCCTGGTGGCTTGAGAGTGAGAGGACCCCTCCCCGCCAAGGAGGGCGAACCCCCAGAGAGCTGTTTACTTTGACAAAGGACAAGCATCCCATTTCTACCAGTTTCCTTGGGGGCCTGGAGGTGCAGGAGGGGAGCAAGTGAAAGGCTTAGCCTCTGATTGACCCCTGCAAGGTGGGGAGGGGAGCAGGGGCCCATTCCTGGGGATCTAGGGACAGCCCTGGTTCCAAGGGCTATGGGACTTGCTCAAAACCTGGTTTCTTCTTTTTTTTTTTTTTTAAGATTTATTTATTTATTTTGAGAGAGTGAGAATGAGAGAGAGAGAGAGAGTACATGAGAGTGGGGAGGGTTAGAGGGAGAAGCAGACCCCCCGCCGAGCAGGGAGCCCAGTGCGGGACTCGATCCCGGGACTCCAGGATCATGACCCGAGCCGAAGGCAGCCGCTCAACCAACTGAGCCACCCAGGCGCCCCAAAAACCTGGTTTATTCTTGTATTACTTTTTCAAAATACAAGTTTTTCCCTGTTGACTGACTTTTCTCCCTTCTCTCCCACCACCGCCCCAGGGAAGGCGGGGCAAGAGGTGACTCAGGAAAAGCCGCCACCTGACAAAGTTGCCTTAGACACTGCCGGGGTGCCTGTGAGGGCTGTTTGCTGTCCTTCCCTTGCATCTGCAGGACGGCAGGGGCCACGCGGCACCTGTGTGGTTGGAGGAGGGATGCTGTGCCCCGGGAAGGGGAGGAGGCGCGGGTAGGCAGGCTTCCCAGTGCTGGGGCTGCCCCTCCCAGCCAGATGTGGCCCTGTGGTCCCTCTCTCGCACCTGAGGCTCCCCCGTCCGCCCCCCAGGGCAGTTGGAGGCCCGAGTTCCCATCCCGCCTCTGCCTCCTTGCTACTCCTTCCTTTACTTGGCTTGCGGAGATGACTGACGCAAAGCCCTGATTTAAAAAGCAGGGGGAGGGCTCGGCCTGTGTCTGGCCTCTGTGCGGACCCGCCGTGGCTGAGAGGCCTTTTCGGCAAGTCCGCAGGGGGCTTGTCTAAGCAGAGTTCCACGTGGGACCTGTGTGTGTCTGAGCCTGTGTTTTTGGTTGTGCAACTCTTGAGGCGGCCCCACCCTCCCAGCTCCTTCCTGAAAGTGAAATGTTACCGTCCTTGCTCAAGAACAAAAGCCCCAAGTTCAGCCCTGCATGGCAATCATTTTCAAGTGTGGCCGCTTCCTCCTTTGGGGCCTGCAGCTGAGTGTTGAGGGCAGCCCAGGCCCCGACAGGGAGGTCCTGCTGGGGGTGGGAGAGGGAGCCTGGCGCTGGCCCCTCCGGGCTGGGGCTGCTGTGGCAGTGGAGGCCTGTGGCGGGACTGGCTCAGCTCTGAGCTGGGGTGTGCCCACCTCTCTTCTACTTCCCTGCTCAAGGAGACCTGGATGGGCCGGGGCGGGGGGCGGGGGGGACCATTACCAGGCCGACCCCAGGGCCCAGCTCTTCTGGAGCCTCAGTTAGTTCCTCCCTTCGCCCACGCAGAGATCAGAGAGGCCCATCAATGGAAGTGCAGGCACAGTGCAGTAAGTGGTTGGGAGTGTGGGCTTTGGGGAGGAATCCCGACTCGCCACTTCCTGGCTGTGAGACCGCAGAGAAGTTAATTCCTCTCTGCCTGCCTCAGTCTCTTCATCTCCCAAATAATCTGCTTCCTACCCTGTGGGATTGTTTCGAGGATTCCGTGTAGGGGAAGTGCCCTTACGCAGTGCCAGAGTGGGTCCCTGCCACAGGGGACGTGCCTGGCCTGGAGCCTGGCTGAATGGAAAGGGCTGGTGGACTCCACCCCCCAACCCCCTCCCTGGTCATTGTAAACTGTGAGGTGCGATGCACACGTAAAGCACCATCATCTGGGCCAGTTGGCGTGCTCAGAGTGAGGAAATGATCTATTTCAGTATCCTTCAACGAGTTGGATCAGCAGACCATGGCTGGAACTCCCGGCTCTGTCCCACTGTAGAAGTTGGGTTTCCGTTCTTGCCTTTCCTGCTCGTCCTTACCCCTTGGTTAATTTCGCAGGAGCCCGCATAGCTTCACCATCCGCAAAGGTAGCAGGAATCTGAAGTCACCCTGTGTCTGTGGGCCTGAGAATCCCCACAGCTCCACTGTTAAGTATACATAGACCTTGAAGGACAAATCAGGCATGTTTACCGCTAGCAAGCAATGCTTGAACACTTGCTAGGTACATTGTGTGTTAAGGGGTGATCATCAAGGAACCCAGGGACTAAAGAATGTCCAGCTGCTTTTCGACCGTCCCAGCGATTGCTGGGTGCTTCCCGTGCTGTTGCCTCACAGCCCTTAAGTCTGGATAAACCTTGCAACCCACTTGTAGGCTGGGGCCTTCTATCCATACCTTCTGTCCGACCCAGCCCCTCATGCCCATTCTGTGATGGGAGGAAGGGCATGCAGGGTCTGCACATCCTAGGCTGGGTGCTTCCCCTTGAGAGACAGAGTGGGTGCGAGTTTGGGCTTGTGGGGTGATTTGGCAGAGCCTTTGTTTGCTGACTGTTGACTAAGCCCAGGTGCGCAGACCCAGTGTTTATAGAATCCTGGTCGTCCTGGGCTGGAATGAAGCAAGTAGATGCTCAGGGGAGGGGGAAGTGTCATGGATAATCCAAAAGTCATTTGTTTAGGGCCTGGAGCCAGAGAGAAGGTATTTGTGCAGTTCTCACTAAGTCAATCCAACATGGACTCTCTTTAATGTATGTCTACAGTGTGCAGGCCAGGAAATTCAGTTACACACCTGGGAACTATCTGAGGACTTAGGGCAGACACAGAGGCTGTCACTCGGGAGAGGGGTCTGGAGATCATTTTAGTCCTCCTTGCCCAGTTTTCAGATGGGAAGCTGGAGGCCCGGGAGGTAAAATGACCTGCGTAAGGTCACCCGGCTGGTTCGTGATGGAGCTAAAACTAGAATCCAGAGTTCTATATTGCATCACCCTGTGAGGTAGGAGTCCTCATGCTTTACTGGGCATCAGAATGACCCGGAGAGCTTGTTAAAAAGCAGATTCCCAGCCCCCCCCCCCCCGATTCTGATTTAATAGTGGGGTGGAGAATATGTGTTTTTAGCAAACACCTCGGGGGAGTCTGATGAAGTCTCACCACCCTCTGAGATACACGGCTTTAATGCAAAGAGTGTTTGCTTCTGAGACTGACAGAAAAGCACATTAACATTTCCCAAGAGCAGGCTGGTAGCAGGAGGGGGAACAGGCAGAGACATAAACAGCTCAGGAGACAAGAGTATGGAGGTTGAACCCAGGCTTTAAAACCCTTGCGAGGAACCCAGTGTGTCGGGAGATTTGACAGGCGCACTGGTCTCTGCCACATAAGGCCATGGGGGTTGGATGTGGCCCAGCCCTGGACAACCTCTGGGTCACACATGACTCAGTAAAATGGCTCTGATACTGGTAGGAGGCAGTGATGGACAGTGCTAGAAGCTCGTGAGGATTAACCAACACCATGCCCGGGCAGCATGGCCTAGCACTCGGTAAATAGCAGGTTCTCTGATTATGTGTAACTTCTGGGGGAGGGGAGGGCTGAGGGACTTCTGCTGAGGGTCTCATATGAGGAAGGGGGTGGAAAGGGGTTCTGGTTCTGTAGCTAAGAAAGGGCACAAGTCCTTCCAGCCCTGGGGGACTGGGATACGGCCACCTCCTTCTGCAGACGTCATGGGTCTGTACCTCGTAGAGTGGTGCCTTTCTCTGGCCCTTATCCGCCCCCCACCCCACCATGTCCTTGCATCCCTGGGGGGTTTCAGTGATGGGAAGGGTGAGACTCACTAGGGGCTGTTTCTATTTTCTAGAGGTGGAGACTGAGACTCCTGGAGGCAAAGGAGGCTGGTTATGGGACCCTCAAGAGTTCCCGCCTCCTTCCGCTGTCAGATTTGAGGGCCAGGGCTGGCAGCCCCGCCAGCCCGAGGCCCCTCCCTGGGCTCCATTCCAGGCGCTGATCCTGCAAGCAACTGGGAAGGCGGTGCCTCTGGTTCTGGCCAGCATTGCTGCGGGTCAGGTCAACCTCAACTCACCTTTGCTGCCCCAGACACTGTGAAAGACATTCTGGGCACGGATGGGGAAGAGAGAGAGGGCTGGGGGCCTCCAGTGGCCCTGCCATCAGCCCAGTGCAGGGAGTGGCTCACACGGTGGGCTGTTAGTGCAGTCAATGAGTGGGGAGGAGAGCGTGGCTGTAATTCTGAAAACCCAGCTTCGGAGTTAGGTGGAGAGGGGAACGGACTGAGGACCTGGGGTGGAGGGGAGTGTTCAGGAGAAACCTAATGAAGGTTGGTTGTGTCCCGTGGCCTTGCGAGTGAACGGGTCTGAGTGAGCTGGTGCGTGTTGCACACACAGACGCATGAGCTGTTTTGGAGTTGCTAGTGTGTGCACCGGCCCAGGAGTCTGGGTTCAAATCCCAGCTGGGATCAAATCGCAGGCCAAGGAGCTCTGTGACCTTTGGCAACAGGCACCATCTGGAAGTGAGAACATTTCTTCCTGCCGTCCAAACCTAGCCTCTCCAGAGGGCACGGGTGGGCACGTGGCTGTGTGTTGGTGAGGCGGTGTGGCCAGGGGAGGGCCTCAGGCCGGGAGGGGGTGCCTGGCGGCTGGCTCCGGGGCTCCCCTGGCTGTGGAGGGGGGGCTCTGCGGCCGTACAGACTGAGAAGGGGCCAGGGCGAGGAGGGGGTAGCAGCCTGCGGTTGGGGAAAGGAGCTGGCCTGGTAAGTGGCTCTAAACAATCCCATCTGCTGTCTGGGCTGGCCTTTCTTGCTGGGGTGGAATTTCTGATGGGGTCTTGGCTGCCAGAGGGGGAGGGCCGAGGCCCTACCAGCCACAGCTGCTGCCTGTTCTTTTGAAGCTCAGGGCCAACCACCCCCTCCCCAAGGCCCTGCTCCCCAGCCCTGGGCCTGCATTCCTCAGCTGCCAGAGGCCGGCACTTCAGCTTATGTGCTTGTGCTCCTTCACCCCCCGGGATGGCGGGGAGCCCCTCCCCAAGAGGGCAGGCCCCCAGGAGGAGTGGGAGGCCTGGGCAACCCAGGCCCCAGTATATTCCAGTCGCTTCTCCCCTAGGATGCATAGTAGAGTATGGGCAGGAATGGGGCTGTTGGTCCAGCTCCCTGCTCCACTCAGGGGCCCCAGAGCCCCCCAACATGAGGTCCTGGAGGCCCCTCATGGGAAGCCTTTGTGCTGCACACTGTCCCCCTTCAGGGCTGGATTCAAGATCGTAACCCCAGGCCTGACTCCTGGGCCAGGCTCTAGACTCAGCCCCGGAGATCCTAACAGCTGCCCCAGGCTGAGGGCGTGTGTGTGGAGCCTGTGTGTGCCCAGTGCATGAATCCCCCTGGAGAGGAACCCGTCCTCAGAGGAACAGGTATTCCATTCTACAGATGACGAAACTCACTCAGAGAAGCTCCACTCACCCAAGCAGTGGTGATCAGAATGTAAGCTGAGGTTGGCTCAGAGCTAAAGCTCCACTTGTAACCTCTGTGCTCTGCAGCCTCTTAGCCCAGACTGCGGCACCATTCACAGCCAACGTGTGGTTTCCCCTCTGCAAGGAGCTGCCTGGCCAGACCCAGCCCTGCCCTGCCCCGGAGGACCCCACACGCTGTGGTCTGACCTCGGGAACAGATGTGGCATCGGCCACCACCTTACCCACGGCCCTTCATTCTCCCCTGCGAGGCCACCAGGAGGTGGGCGGGCCCCTGAGCAGGAGGTAGCACTGGGGGAGGAGTGGTGCCTGGCTCCCACTGAGGCAGGACTGGCAAAGGCCTGTTGGACTAGTAGAGGCCGGAAGGATGGAGTTGGGACTCTAAGGATTACAAAAGTTCTAAAGTCCTAGAGGCTCTGTAGTTTGCTTTTTGCTTAAGACTTTTTTCTGTCATCATTCAGTTTTTGTTTTGTTTTGTTTTAATTAGAGAAACAGGATAAGGAAGAGATTAAGAAGAGCATGGGCTCTGGGGCCAGACCGTTTGGATTCACATTTTGGCTCCATCACTGACTGTGTGACCTCACGTAAGTTACTTAAACGCTCCGGGCCTTAGTTTCCTTATCTGTAAAATGGGTATTATAATTGCTTTACTTTGAGGCTTGGATGAGATAATGCATGCCAAGTGCTTAGAAAGTCCACGGCACATGGTTAGCGCTCATAGACGTTTGCTATAATGATTATTCAAAAGTGATTCATGTCTGTTGTAGATAATATACACATGCAAAAAGATTTTAAAAATCACTGGCATTGCTCTCATTTTGCTATTCTTTATAGGCTATCTGCTTATTTTACTTTTTTTTTTAAGATTTTATTCATTCATTTTGAGAGAGAGAGAATGAGAGACAGAGAGCACGAGAGGGAAGAGGGTCAGAGGGAGAAGCAGACCCCCCGCCGAGCAGGGAGCCCGATGTGGGACTCGATCCCGGGACTCCAGGATCATGACCTGAGCCGAAGGCAGTCGCTTAACCAACTGAGCCACCCAGGCGCCCCTGCTTATTTTCCTTTTAAATTGATAATGAACATGAATCAAAGTTTAAAAGATATACAAAGATTTACAGAGAAAAGTTTCCCTGATCTGTCTCTTATGACCTAATTCCTTCCATCAGAAACCTCTAGGATCAGTTTCTTATGAATGTCCTCTCCATACATACTGACACACACATACCATAACGCACTATAGTACGGCACGGCCTTGCATTGCTCCCCTTAGCCATAGGTCGTGGGCAGAGAGACATATACAGAGGCCTCATTTTTGTTCTCTGTTGTATAGTCTTCCATGATACATATTATATGAACTCCGTGGAAGTGGGATTCATGGATCAGTGGGTGGGTGCACAGTGCGTGTTAGTGTGAGGGGAAGGGGGCAAGAGTCGGACTTCTGTTCCCAGGACCCTCCCCTGCTCACCCTGAGCACCCCTCCCTAATCTTGGTTCCTTGGCCTGGATTCCCTGGGCGTGCTCAGATACTAAATTGTGTGGCATCCTTGACTGAGCACCTGTCCCAGGGGCCCAGAGACATCTGGGACTGTCCAGACTTGAGAGCTCAGCCCCAGACCATGCAGGCCCTGCCTGTGGAGGGACCTGCAGCCCAACTGCCTGAAGGAGAGGCCCAGGGAGGGGCCGCTGGCCCCCCTTTCCCAAGGAGCTGGCCCCGGGCCAGCATGAGCTCACGCCTGGAACCAGCCCAGGTTTACTGGCCTGCACCTGAGCTGCCAGGAACTCCCTTCCCTGACTCTGGGCCACTGACTTGCTCCCAGGTAGACACACATTGCTGCCAGCCCAGAGGGGCTCCTCAGGGCTACGGCCCCTGGGTAAGGGCAGTGGGGAGAAGCACCCCTTCTGTCCACTGAGGTTTGATCTCCTCGCAGGCTCCTGGGTTGAGCGTCTTGGCTAAGCTGATAGAATGTGTTGATGGAGAGAGGGATTGTTGTGGAAATAGTTTTGAAGCGGCTCAGGTCAAAGTGGAAAACAGTTGGTCGTCCAGGCAACTAAACAACCTTGGGGGGTGGGGAAAAGGTTTTTGTAAGGAAACAGCCATGGTCCCTCCTTCAGGATGAGGCTTTGCCTGCAAACTTCTCCTTCCTCTTCCCTTGCTCCCCCAACACGGGCCCCATGCACCCCCAGCCTCCCCCAGGGCAGCTGTGCCCCGTGGAGGACTCAATTCAATACATGGTTACCTGAGTTCTTGCCACGTGCCTGGCTCTGTGCTCAGCTCGAGGAACACAGAGGGGTAGTGGAGCTGGATGGATTTACAGCGTCCATTCTGGAGTCACACCTCCCTTGGCCACTTAGCTGTGTGACCTGCACAAGTCCCTGGACTCTTCTGTGCTTCCTTTTTCTATCCACAAAGTAGAAATCGCAGTGACAGTACGCCCCTTGCAGGGCTGCAGGGAGAGGATGAGAAGAGTTAACATGCAGAAGGCACTGGAATAGGGTTGGCTCGGAAAGAAACGGGCAACAGGGTTAGGTTATCATCACCACTATCACCAGTATCCTCCCAAGAGGGGCCAAACGAATGCCACGTTACTCATGCTCGAGGAGCTTCATCTTAGACGGTTTCAACTGGAATGAGGAACCTTATTAACTTCCTTCGAGACCTCTTGCCCTAGGCCCTACCGTAGAGCTCCCGTTGTCTACACACCTGGCCATGGACGTCGAGGCAAAGAGAGAGAAAAATTAGGAAAGCAAATGTCTTTCTTTTCCTTGTTTTTTCTTCGACAGATTTTTTAAAGATTTTTTTTTTCTGGGAAGGGGGACTTTTGTTCTGCCCCAGGCTTAGATTGGACTAAATGATGGGGTACGGCCCAGAGAGGTTAAGTGGGCAACCCAAGGTCACACAGCAGGACACGGCAGGGCTGAGACGGTGCCTCCCCCTCTTCCTCCTGCTCCTCTCAGGCCCGGCCAGGCCTCCTTTCCGCGCCGGCTGTGCCCATCATGCCCCCAGAGGTGGGCACAGGTGTGGCTGCCCCGCAGCCTGGTCCCCTCAGAATGAGGCTGGCTTTGTCGCCGTCACCCCAGCAGCTGTGGCCGGTTGGGTTTTCCATTAAGCCTTTTCCGCGCCTTGGGCAGGAGCAGGAGGCTCGGCATTTAAAGGTCACCCGGCTTTTGAAGCTGCGGCGACATGAATAGCTTGGGAAGAGAACAGGCCTGTGCAGGGGCAGGAGGACAAGGCGGCTCTGTCAGCGCCGCCCCTCCCCCTCCCGGCCGCTCGCGCACGCGCACTCACACGCTCGTGCCCACCCACGCGCAGACCCCCAGGGCCTCTGTCTGTCTCTTGGGCCCCCACCTTCCCTTCTCCTTCCCCTTTGCGGCCTCTCCAGCCTAGAAGCCCAGCGGCTCAGCCGGCCTCCCTGCGCCCTGCCCCCGTGGCGACCGAGGTGACAACGGGACAAGGAGGCAGCCGCCCTTCGACCGGCAGCCTCCCCGTTAGCGCTGCCACTACCCACCTGAGGTCTGGCCAGCACTTAGCCATGGCTACACAAGCGTCCCAGGGGCCATAGGGCCTCATTCTGGCCCCGCTGGCTTTTGCAGCCGGGATTCCTGTTGAGGCCAAGCAAGCCCGGCCGTCGCCTTCTCATACGGGAGAGAAAGGGCTGGGGAGCAGGGTGCATCCAGCTTTCCGATTCCAATCACCCGCTAAAGGGCTCTGTGGGCTCCACAGGACAGTAGTAATACCTGCATAGATCCGCCACGTCTGCCAAGGCCGGGGGCTAGAACTTGGTGGCACGTGTGGGCCTTGTGTTTCCCACTTGGACAATAAGTTCTTCTGAAACCCTTCCAGTCTTGGGTTCTGAGACCCTTGGGCTGCTGGGGTTCCTCTCCTTTTTAGTCCGAGGTGGGGGTGGGGCAGATTCTTGGGTTCTCAGAGGGAAGCTGCTCTGCCAGCCCTTTCCCTGGGACCAGCAGGGGCCTGAGCCTTGGGACACCACCTAGTGGCCTGGCTTGGCAGTGCCACTGGGCTGGGCCCAGACCTGAGGCGAGAAGGGACAGTGAGTCCCCTTCTGCAGGGCGGGATCACAGCAATTACAGACGGATCACAAGCTCTGGTGTGTGGCTTGTCCCTGGGGGTTTTCAGAGGAGGGAGTCAGAGGTGTGCTGAGACAGAGCTGGCCTCGGGCGGTCCCTCCTCCTTCCAGACGAGAGAGGGTTGGGGAAAGGAAAGTGCTGGCAATTTGGGACCTCTGGCCTCCTACGTCTCTTCTTGAGGCCTCCTGTTCTACCCCTACCTTTGAGGGTTGGGGTGGCAGGAGGAATGTTAAGTCAGATCTTGGAGGGGGTTGACTTCCTGTCCCCTGGAGCTGACGCTGACTTGGCGAGGGGACCATCCTGCCATCAGCCTTGTGTGCCTCGTAAGGGAGGAGGCCCTCAGGCCGGGCAGCAGGAGGCTCCCGGGACCTTTACCATGGCACTGACTGCCTTGGCCTCAGTTGTTTCATCTGTGAAGTGGGATAATAACGCATGCCCCCTATAGAAACGATAGCTTTTTCATGAGGACTAAGTGAGACCGTAGAAAGGCTTTGGAAACGGAAAGAAGTCCTCCCACTACCGCCCGCCTTGCTATGAGCCAGAGGAGGAAGGGAAGGGAAGGCGACCCACATTTCATGGTGCTCTTGCCTCTTCCTTTCCCTTCTTTATCCCCCTAACAAATCTCCATTGTCAGTGCCAGGCCCTGGGAAGGCGCTGTACTCAGCACAGTGAATAAAGCATAGGCCTGGCCCTCGTGGAGCTTACCTCCCGGTGACGGAGATGGTCAACGACAAGGAAGTATATAATAATCTCTCATGTGGTCTGTTCCCTAAGGAGAACAAAGCAGGGCAGGAGGTGAGGGAATGTGGCAGATAGGGCTGGTGCTTGATAAGATTATGCTTGAGTAGGGGCCCGAAGGAAGGGAGGGAGGCAGCATGTCCAGATCTGGGAGGAGATGGAGGCCCCTGGATGGGAGCGCGCATGGCTTGCAAGTGGATGAGCAAGGATCCAGGATGCCCAGAGAGAGCGAGGGGAGGGGACAGAGTGAGGTTTGACGGCAAAGGCAGGTGGCCCAGGCAGGACGGTGTGGGGCCTGGCAGACCACAGTAAGGCTGCAGGTTGTGTTCTGAGGACATGAGGAGCCACGGGGGCGGCGTGGCAGGAGGGAAGGTAGGGGTTGGAGCAGAGGAATGACAAGACCGCCACGGTGAGTTTTCGGTAGGAAGGCAACGGGGGACACCGACGGCAGGGTGGCAGGAGGGGAGGTGGTGAGGGGCGGCCGGGTTCTGGGATGGTTTTGAAGATAGGAAAGGATGGGATTTGCTGCCACTGGGTGTGGGTGTAAGAGAATTCGAGCACTCAAGGAGACGCCCTGGCTTTGGGCCTGAGTCACGTGGAGCTGCCGTTCCCAGAGATGAGGAAGGTGGGAGGAGCAGGGTGGGTTTGGAAGGAACCACGAGGTCGGATGACCCCTTATGTCAGAGCTGCTATTGGACATCCAAGAGGGGGCAGCAGGTCAGCGGTGCAACTGTAGAGTTGAAGGGCGTGTTCCCAGGAGGCCTCTGGGCAAGAGAAATCTGGGAGCCTGTATTCGGCTGTAGATGGTATTTAAAGCAGACTGGATAAGATCGTTCAGGCTGTGAGTGTAGCCAAGGACCAAGGCCTGTGCCTGAGGCCACACCAGCCTGTTTCCTCGGGTGCTCTAGGCCCCCATGTAAGTTCCATCACAACATCCCTTCCAGGTGGTATTACACCTGTTCTTACAAATGAGGAAGCTGAGGCTCAGAGAAGCGAAGTGATTTCTCCAAGCCACACAGCCTTACTGGGCTTTTCTGGGCCCAGTCAGAAGGGGAACCCAGGACTCCGGCTCCCGGGCTCTCACATCTCCTGGGTGGACCCTACCTGGTCCTGCAGGAGACTGGCTGGACTGACCTTGGGCAAGGTCAGGAGAACAGAATTCGGGCAGCTGGCCCACCTCCCTGGGCCAGGCCAGGAGTGACTCAGGCCTTGGCCGTCTCCTCACACTTGGAGTGAGGACTGGCAGGCTGCTGTGCTCCTCCTCCCGGGCCCGGATTCCTTCATGGGGAGGCGGAAGGCCGGGCTCCCTGGGACCTGGGGGTGGACAGGTGTGGGATTTCTGCTTCCAAGTCCCCAGGTCACTCACAGCCCAGAGTTGGGGATTGCTGCGGAGTTGGCCTCCAAGACCAAGACATCTAACAGGCTCAACGGGTTTCATTCACTTCCTTTTTCAGAAGTGGGTCAGGGGTTATCTCCCTCTGTTGTCCTGCCAGCACCGGGCAGCTGGGGTTCAGAGAGGTGGGGCGGTTTCCCCAAGGTCACAGAGCCGGCTCTGGGGCCTGGCGAACAGACACCCCTCCCCCAGTGCTGTCTAGGTCACATCTCCTCTGCTGGAATGTCAGCCAGGCTGTGCCCAGTATTCTGAGCCTGGGCTACACGTGGCTGCATTTCTGAGGCTCCTTGGCTCCTAGCCCTCCAAGCCTGACTGGGCACTTTTGGCTCCTAGGAGGTGGGTTCCTAATTCTGGCCTCTCTACGTACTGGCTGTGTGACTTTGTGCAGGTTACCTGACTTCTCTGAACTGGTTTCCACAGCTGTGACACGGAGACAATAATGTCTATCTCTGGAGTTGTAATAAGGATTAAATGTGAAAGCGCCTGGCACAAGCTCGTAAACCGAAGTTGCCTGCCTTAATTCTTCCGTGTGTTTTAAATTGCTTTTCATCTGAGCCATGCTGGTTGCAAAAGGCAGCCTGGCATGGATGACACTGACCCCGAGGACAGCCCTTCTCCCTGCTTCCAGCCATGCTGGCCCACCTCAACCCTGGCCTCACACTCTGCACTTGAGCTTAGCAAGGGATGGTCCTCAAGGGGGGCGGGGGTGCTGTGTCGCCCCACCTGGTGCTAACTGTAGGCAGCTTGGCTTTGGGGTCTGTGCGTTCTTGCAGAGTCCTGTGGAGATGGTATTTCTGTTTCTTCGCACTTCCCATTAGCGTTTCTGAGCCACTTGCTCCTCATCCACAGGATGAGCTGTGATGGGAAGGTCTAGGCTTGGCCACTACCGGCCGTATGTCTTTGAGTCATTCTGACAAGTCTTGGGTTGTCAGCGCCTTCGTCTGACGTGCAGAGCAGGCTATGGGGCTGGCCCAGAGTTGTCAGCCATGCCATATCATGGTGCACACAGGACAGGTTGTTTTTCCAGGCTTCGCACCTGGGGTAATGGGAGAGGAGGTGGCTTGACCTGTGGTGTCTCCAGCTGCCCAGGCCAGCCAGCCTCCCCTGGGGCTTCGAGGATCAGTACTTCTAAGGCCTGGAGGACTCGCCCACCCCAGCCACTCTGGGGAAGAGTTTGGCCGGTGTCCCGACTGCTCCTGGCTCTTCTCCAGCCTTCTGGGGCAGCGACAACACCAGTCAGGCAGCTCGCCATGTTCCAGGCACTGTGTGGGGGATGATCTTGTTTCATTCTCATCGAAGTCCCATAAATACATGTGAGGGCACTGGGCCCAGAGAGGGGAGGACACTCCTCCGAGGTCCCACAGCTAGGGAGGGGCAGAGCAAGGGACAGCAGCCTGGCTCTGAACCCTGCGCTTCCTGTAAACGGCAGGGGGGGAGGATGCCTCTCAGGGCCTTCCTGACACTCACAGCCCGAGGGGCCGATCCAGGGGCCTGCTCATGGGGGAAATATGGACCCCATCATCTTTCTTCTTCATCCAGAAGAAGGAGGGTCAGGTGCTGGCTTCTCTCTCCAGGGTCTGCCCTTGGCAAAGTGAGAGCCAAGTCCCTCTATCTCTTCTTAAATTACTTGCAGGGCAGCGAGAAGGTGGCTTTACTCTAGAGAGGGTGTTAGCACAAGGCACTGACCTGTATGTATGATGACATCAGTATAGCAGATGGCAGCCCTGGGCACTGGCTTCTGGGGCCTCGTGCCCCCGAGGTCTTGGTCAGAGGCCGCAGCGCAGGTTTCCGGAGCCCGGGACAAAGGCGACGGCTCTAGGGTTAGAGTTCTGGCAGAATCAGAGCATCCTCTGACCTTCTGATGTGGCAGGGGTCGTGGAGGGGTTTGGACGTGGGGGTTGGGGTGTCTAAAGCCGGCTGTGGAACGCCATGTCATACTTGGCTACCTTCCTGTGCTCATTTTCATCACAGTTCTAGGACTGACCATTTGAGGTCACACCTCTATGTCTCCTTGTAAAATGGCTTTGGCTTCCCTGGGCTGTGAGTTGGTCATTTGGGAAGACAGGGGGATGGAAGGAGTTGGGTAATGAATCATGCTTCACCCAGTCAACAGAATACTACTCAGGCATGAAAAATGGTGCAGTAGATCTATATGTTCTGACACGAGAAGATGTCTACAACAAATTATTAAGTGGAAAAACAAGTTGCATAGAATTTCTGTAAAAAAATTCATACATACGGTAGTGGATGCATAGAGAAAGTATCTAGATGTAGACAGATAAACCAGAGTATTAATAGGTATTTTCCAGAAGCTGGGAGGGATTATAATTCTGTAACATCAGTGTCCAGAGGCTGCATGGGGCCCAAGTGCTTCTAGTTTTCCATTCTTTTTTAAAAAAATATTTTATCTATTTGAGAGAGAGAGTGAGAACAAGCAGGGATAGGGGCACTTCCCTGCCAAGCGGAGGAGATGCCCCAGCTTGGCACAGAGTCTGCTTCTCCCCACTGAGAGCCCAATAGGGCTCAATCGAAGGACCCTGAAATCATGACCTGAGCCGAAGTCAGACATTTGCTTAACCCGCTGAGCCACCCAGGCGCCCCTAGTTTTCCATTCTTCGATACAGCCCACCTCTCTGGGACTGGGCAGACGCCCACCCAACAAGCCCCAGAACAGGAGCCCTGGACAATTTCCACATCCCTCTAAGGAGTCAGAGGTTTGAAGGAGGTTAGAATCTCAGCATGGTGGCCCTGGGGAACAATATGCAGTCTCATTCGACCTGGGCAGGGACTGACCGAAAGAGACGGAGGGAATCAATGGTAGCGCTGGATCTTCTGACCCTGGGGTGAGTGAGCGCCCATCTGTTGCACCTTCCACACTCCTCTGCTCTCGTCCTTCTTACACCATCAGCTGTTTGATGGCTGAGATCATGGCAAGCACGAGCATCATGCTGATTTGCTCACACGAATGTTCTATGTCAGCTGTTAAGATGATGACCCCAAGTCCTAGAAAAGGGAAAATAGCTTTGCACCTGTTGTGTCAAACTTTGGAACTTAGGAAACATCCTTTGATGGAACGGTCCCTTAAAGCTGCCACTTTTCTACAATTAACAAAATTACTAATTTTGGGATAAGCACGAGAAAGTCGGAATTTGAGGTTTTTAGACACATTCAACTCTCAGTTGACTGCACTAACAAAATGTGACCTTGGTAGTGATTTACGTGCTTAGTTGTGAGCAGGCTGGACAGTTTTCTGTCGCAGATTTAATGGCACTCTCCACAAATTGGAGGCCATGATGTTGGCATCATCAAGTTGGGATGGTGATGTGGGAAGCAGAGACTGGGGTGGGCTGGAGACCAGAGGGCAGACTGGGGCCTGTACAGCGCCCCTCCTGCCTCAGGTCCTCAGGGCTCCTGGGCAGTAGGAGTAGTGACTGAGACCAGTGTCCATAGTCCTGGGTTCAAATCCTAATTCCTCCACATCTATGCCTCAGTTTTACTACCTGCGAAATGGGGATACTAGCACCTACCTCATAGTGGCGTCAGGACTCAGCCCACCCAGCACACTGAGGACCCGGCCCGGAGTAGGCCCTCGCTCACAGGTAGCAGTCCTGTGCTAGGACAGAACCCTGGCTGTTTTGACTATTGCAGCTGGAGAGAAAGCACAAAGAAGCGGTTCTCCCGTGCATTCGGGTTCTCTAATGCCCCTGGCATCCCGCCCCTGACTCTGCCCTCCCTCTGTTTCAGGTGGGACCGTCGGCCCCAGGATGCCCCGGGGGTGTGGATGACCAGAGGCCCAGGCCCGGATGCCGCCGCCCCGCGAGGGCCGCTCCCCGAGGGCCGCCGGTGGCCCCGCGCCCTAGCCTCCCGACCCGGCGACCCCGCGCGCCCCGCCCCCGCCCAGCGGAGCGGGAGCCGCGGGAGGGAGCTTCCCGAGCCCACCGAGCGAGCGGCCACGGCGCAGGGATCCGGGGGCAGGGGCTCGGCGCCGGCCGCAAACATTCTCCCCCAGCGGCTCGGCAAAATGACCAGCCTGTTCCGCCGGAGCAGCAGCGGCGGGGGCGGCGGCGGGGGCGGCTCGGCGGGGGCGCGCGGGGCCGGGGCCGGGGCCGGGACCGGTGCCGCCTCGCAGGAGCTCAACAACAGCCGGCCCGCCCGCCAGGTGCGCCGCCTCGAGTTCAACCAGGCCATGGACGACTTCAAGACCATGTTCCCCAACATGGATTACGACATCATCGAGTGCGTGCTGCGCGCCAACAGCGGCGCCGTGGACGCCACCATCGACCAGCTGCTGCAGATGAACCTGGAGGGCGGTGGCGGCAGCGTCTACGAGGACAGCTCCGACTCGGAAGACAGCATCCCCCCGGAGGTAGGGGCGCGGCCCCCCACCCCCATCATTCACTGGGAGGCCCAGCGCTGATTGAACCTCTTAGGAGACTTGGGTTGTTAGCCCTGCCTGACTTCTAACTCGCCAGTAGCCCCTTTCTCGTAGGAACCCCGTACCCAAGCCGGTCAGTGGCCTTTTATGGGCAGAGATCATGTAGTCATTCAACAAACACGGCGCCCCTACTCGGTGGTGTGCCAGGCATGGTACTAGACCCTGCTCAGGGGTCATCAGAATTGAGGAGCTTGTTAAAAATGCAGACACTCAGGCCCTACCCCAACATAGTGAAGTCCAGTTCCAGGCTGGGGCCCTCTAGCCTGTATTTTCCTGGAAAGGCTCCTTTTGCACTTCTGGGTGTCCGCCGTGGCCACGGAGCTCACAAGACTCAGGCAATGGTAGCTGGGAGAGTGGTAAACGCTTACAGTGGGAGAAGCGGGAGGAGAGGAGGATGGCTTCCCGGAGGAAGGGATAGCCAAGCTGAGGCCCAGAGAAAGAGTAGGGAGTGAGGGACAGGCGGTTGCAGGCGGAGGGAAGCGCTCCTGCAAAGCCTCAGAGGTGAGACAGAGCACCGGCCGCTTCGGGAGCCCGCAGCGGGACCATCTGTCAGGATCCCCGGAGCCGGCAGAGACTGGGAACTTGACAAGGCCAGGCCGTGGAGAGAGAGCGTAGGGAGCCACCAAAAGAGGAGGGACCTCCGTCATACTAGTTAAATTCCTCTGACCAAGGCATTGATGGAGGCGGCAGCAGGCAGTGCCCGAGCAGTTCCCTCCTTTCTCAGCGAGGTCGCTGGGGGAGAAGGGACCTCCCTGCTGCCTCAGGCCCCTCCAGGAGTCCAGTAAATGTGTGACCCCCGGTCTCCGCAGGACCTGCCGTGCTGGGTGCAGAAGGGGCGCGCAGAGGCTTTCTGTGGTCGGGTGACTGCCTGCAGGGCAGTGAGAAGGTACACGTGGGACATGTGGCCATGGACAGGACGGAAGGGCCCAGCAGATGGCATTTAACTCTGCTCTTCACTGAGTCCCATCCTGTGCCAGGCACCATCCTACAGGCTTCGGATGTATCCGTCCTCATACACTTTGTGAGGTGGCATTATTATTATTATTATTACCCTCATTGACAAGGAAAACCTAGACCCAGATATGCCCTCACATTCCTGGTCAACACAGCCCTGCAGGCAGCGAGGACTCTCTGTCAGCCGGAGTCCTCCTGCAGGGTGAGGCCACTGGCCCTTCTTCCTTGAGTTGGTGGTGCCTGCGATTTCTCCCTCCAGGTGGAGGAGAAGCTCCGTGGGCGATGACATCTGCCTCCTCCCTGTGTCACCTACAGCACCCAGGACAGTCCTGGCACGTAACAGGCACCCAGGGAACGCTCGTTGAGTGAATAAGTGTTGTTCCTGTCTTTGCACAGGTTTCTTTAGTCTCTTTCTTTGGGAGACCACTCCTTTGAACGGCCTGGATTAGCCAATGGAAGGAGTCTCAGAAAACCCAGATCCTCTTTGTGGAAAGGAGGGGTGAGTGTGTGTGTGTGTGTGTGTGTGTGTGTGTGTGTGTGTGTGTGTGTTTGCAAATACATCCTTTAAGCGTGAGCTGGAAGGAAAGTATTCTGCATATTCTGACCCTTTCTGCGATCTCATTGATTCTGCAGTCTGGCAGGTAGGGTAGAATAATCTTTCCTCCTTTGTCCATGGCACCCACGGGCCTGTGAATCTCCACGGGTCTTCACCATCCCCTTGATAGGCCTGCACTAGGCGTGCTCCTGTTTTTCTGAGACTCTTGCTTTCCAAATTGAGCCCCTTCTCAGCATCCCTCCGTGGCTGTTGCCCCAAACGCCCACCTTTGGGGCTCTGCTTGGCACATCGGCAGGCAGTTCCTGAGGCAGCGGGAAGTGCTTCAGAAGATTTATGAGCAGCTGGAATGACACTAACTGCTGACTGGAAAAAGCCCCCTCGCTGGCGGCTGATGGATGGTGGGCTGGCCCGAGGAGCATCCTTGCCACAGAGAAATAGCTCCTGTCAGATCCGTGGCCTGGACCCTAGTCCCTGGAGCACCTGGCAGGCATCCAT
Organism: Eumetopias jubatus; assembly: GCF_037043125.1. Lineage (NCBI taxonomy): Eukaryota > Metazoa > Chordata > Mammalia > Carnivora > Otariidae > Eumetopias > Eumetopias jubatus. The sequence continues at coordinate 114,497,312 of NW_028274816.1, read as the reverse complement.
CACCCATGCTCAGTGAAGCCGAGGGGCCACAGAGCCAAAGACTTCAGCACCCTTAGAGCCAGAAGAACAACCTCACTGTGGCTGGCGGGGTTGTGGGGAGAGAGGCTGAGGGAGGCCAGGAACACGGCTGGGGTTACTCTCCCTGGAGACTCGGGATCAGCCTTTTTGGAGCGTGCCTGGCCCGCTGCCTGCCTCCTTGGCGGTTCCTCATTCTGCTCCAGGAGCCTCTGATGAACGTCTGGTTCTTGCAGCCCCAGGAGGCTGCTCTGAGGAACAGGAGCGGCCGTGAGGAGAGGGGGGCCTCCTGGGGCAGCAGCACAGAGGCCTGATCTCCCTGAGTCGAGGCAGAAGGCTACAGGCCGCGGCCTAGGAAACCCCAAGCAGCTTCCTTCGGCCTAAGACTCCAGCTCTCCCCTCCTCACCCAGGAAACAGCTCTCCCCTCCTCACCCATCTCCCTCACACCAGCCACTGAAGGAGAAGTTGGCCTCAAGGCCCCAGTCGTGAACCCTGTCCCTCAGAGCTGCAGGGTCTGAGGGGCAGGGAGTGTGGGCTGGGAGCAGAAACAACACTGTGCGCCAGGTAGTTGCTGAGCCCCTGTCCTGTGCCAGGCACCCGACGTTCCCCAGTGAACTGGACTGGAGCTTGCAGTGTTCCCTCTCTCTCTCTCTCTTTTTTCTTGTGGAAATTTGGGCTAAGCAGAGCAGTGGCCCACAAAGCAGCTACATTCTTCTTTTTCTGCAAAAGCATCTGTTTAAATACTTTCCGCCTGAAAGGAAAGAACGTTAGTGCATTCCAGGGGCGGGAGGCCTCCTTGGGTCAGGCTGGCTGCGTATGCACAAAGTGTGGCAGTGTGTGTGAGAGCATGGACGCTCTTGTGTGTGTGCCGCCCACCTGCCCACCTGCCAGGGTGTCCCTGCGAGACCTGGGTGCCCGGGTGGGGTGGGCTCAGGGCGGACAGGTGCCAGTGCGGCCCGGCCCCGCCCAGGCTTGCAGAAGGAGTTTAGCATGACTTCCACTAACTCACTCGGGGTTAAGATGCAGGGCCTGGGGACTCTGGGGCCCACTGACAGCCTCTGAGCCCTCAGTCTCTTGGAAGAGATGGCACAGAAGTGGGGAGCAGAGGACAGGGAGCAGGAAGCTAAGGTGTAGGCCAGCTGGGGTGTGTCCGACCTGGGATCTCCTGGTTGATGGTCACCTCCTGCCTCCTGCCCCAGACTCCTCTGTGGTTCCCTGGGGAAGGATCCAGGTCAGTCCACGGAGCAGGAACTCTGGGCCTTGCCCAGCCCTTGGCTTTTCCCTGCCCCTCTTTCTGGTTTCTGGATGAAGAGAATCATCCAGGAGGGAGAGGCATCCTGGGTACTCCCCTTTTCACTGTCCGCCCTAAGAATCCAACCAGGGTGTGTGGGGATTGTGCTTGAAGGACGGATCCTTGCTGTGGAGACCATGTCCAATTTGAAGACTGAGTTCTAAAGAGAGCATATGGCTTTGCCATGTCACTTAGCCTGGGCCTCAGTTTCCTTATCTATAAAATGGGAGTAACGAACTCTATCCTACCTTGCCAAGTTGTTTGACTTCAGGTGAGATAATTGACGTGGAGGTACTTTGAGAGAGAGTGCGAATGATGTTGAAGTTATTTATCAGAAGTAACCCATGTCCCGAAAAGTACGCGAACCATACGTGTGCAGCTCAATGAAGTTGCCCCAGCGCCCGGGGTCAGGAAACATCCACAGAGCCTGGAATCCCCCCTGGTGTCCCGTCCCGGCCTGCTGCACCCCCACAGAGGTCCTCCTGCTCTCACTTCTAGCCCCGTGATTTGTTTGGCCTGTTTTTAAACCTTGCTCAGATGGATAATGCTGCTCTGAACATTCTTTTGGGGACGTGTGCTTTCATGCCCACTGAGTATGTTGGAATTGTAGGGTCAGAGGCAGCCATGCGTTCAGCTTTACAGAAAACCAAACAATTTGGCAAAGTGGTGGCCCTATCCATTTACACTCCCCCGGCAACACAGAGTTCCCTTACGACGCACCCTTGCCCGCCCTGGCTTTTGTCTGAATGTTATTTAAATTCAGAGAAGGATTGTTAACATGTCTTTTTTTGTTGTTGTTTCTGATCTAGATCTTGGAAAGGACTTTGGAGCCTGACAGCTCTGATGAAGAACCCCCACCTGTCTATTCCCCACCAGCCTATCACATGCACATGTTCGACAGGCCTTACCCTCTGGCTCCCCCCACACCACCTCCCCGGTGAGAACCCGGCTCCTCTCGGAGCGCAGGTCGGTGGGGGAAAGGGATCAGGGGCTGGGGTTGAGTACAAACGCCGTGGAAAACTTGGCTGGACCCCTCAGGATATTATTCCACCAAGAACAGGCTTCTGCTGTAGCAAGAGACATTGTAGCTAGATACCAAGGAGAACTTCCACATGGGAAGGATCGCCAGGGCAAACATTCGCTGAATATTGCTAGGTGCTTTGCAGAACATGATATGGGACACGGAGTTACATAAGGCGTGGCGCTGCCTTCTGGGATCTCACAGTCAAGGCCCATGCAAGTGGGAGAAGTGAACACAGGGAGTGTGTAGACACTTCCCGCGCTGAGCCCATGGAACACATTGCTAATCGACCACTGGGCTCTTTCCTGCTCAGTGGAGACAGAACTTCAGAGTCCCCGTCCACACAGCACCTCCCAGACAGTCAGCAGTAATTGACGGGATGGATACCTATTTGCCATCCCTGGTCTAGGGGTGTTGTGGGGATTTTTAGGCAATGGGAGCAAGTAAGTCTTTTTTCCAGGATAGTTTGATAAGTGGAGGCAGAGGAATAGACTGCAGGGTCCTGGGAGAGTTCTTCCAGGTGTGAGGGGCTCTGTAATCTGGAGGGTTAACACGAAGCCAGTTGCCAGCCAGGTCCCGTGGTCTCTGAGGCGCTTTTCTGTGCTTCATGTTTGTAGTGGGACTGCTGGGGCCTGGGCGTCTCTTTGTGCTAGAGCTGCAGTTCCTTCGAATGGCTCAGCGCTGGGGTGCTGAGGAGTTGGGGGGAAATGATGGGACAGGGGACTAGTCCCAGTGGATCTTTCCTTCTGGGGATCTTGGGCACCTCAGGCCGTGGTAGTGGAGACCTCTGCTATGCAGGTAGGGGTAATGACCCCAGCCACCAGCTACCAAGTGCTGGGAACCAGTGAGGCTCTTTATGTATACACTGTCATGTTCTAATCCTTGAACGGCTTATGAGAGCACTGTCAGCGTCCCCATTTCACAGATGAGGAAAGTAAGCCTAAGCCAGGTTTCGTAACTTTCCCAACACCACAGAGCTGAGCTGTGAACTCAGGCCGTTCTGATTCCAAAACCAGTGTCTTCGCTGCTGTGTCTGTCACCTCCCTAATGAGAAAATTCTCTGCGACTGCAGCTCAGGGAGCTGATGGAGGCCTAGAAGGTCACAGGACAGAGGGAACAATGTTTTAAGTCAGGGACAGGAGCAGACCTGGGGTCCTTCCTTTATTGCAGGTGGTACCAGGAGGCTCCAGTGGGGTGGGAGGCAGGGAGGGCATGGGTTGGTCTGGGTGAGGCCTTGGCAGGACTTGCGGCCTGGCATGGGTCATGGAGCCCAGGGCTAAGTGGTTTACCTTTGACTTATTATTACTTTTTTTTTAATATTCCAAGATGCTTTTACAAAACCTCCAGTTTCTACTAGGCAAAGTGGTTCTGCCTGTTTTTCAGAAGGGAAACCTGAGGCCATAAGAGACAGAATCCCAGGGTGAACCTGGCATGGGTACCCAGGCCCCGTCCTCCCTCTGCCCCTCTGGCTGGGTGTTACAGCTGCTGTGAGGTCAGGCGCAGTGCAGCTCGGGGATGGAAGCCACCGTTGGGGGCAGGGTGACCTCAGCCCTAGATCAAGGCCTAAGAGGCCTGAGATTCGGGACCCTGACCTGGCAATGAAAGCTTTGCTGGACCTGGGGAGGATACAGGGCAGAGAACTTGAGTTGTAGAGTCAGAAAAAAGAAAAGTGCTCTCCTACCCCCTTCTTTCAGCTGCCCAGCTTCTGATGCTTTAGGTGCTTGGCTGTGTGACCTTTGGCTCACTACTTAACCTCTCTGAGCTTCTCTCCCCTCACCTGTGGAATGGGAATACTAATCCCCAGCTCAGCAGTGCTGTGCTGTGAGGATCCAACGAGATACTATGCGTGGAGCACTTAGCACAGTCCCAGGCAGGGATCAGACCTGTCACCTGTGGTTCACTGCTCCTTCCCACCCCAGGCTGCGCAGCTGGCCTCTGAGCTCTAACATGGAATATTGAGACCAGTGGTGAGGCTTCCCTCAGAGGCCAGTGTTCAGAAGAAGCAGGGCCAGGCTCTGAGCATGTGCCCCTTTGCCCCAGGATGGCCCTGCTAGGCCAGGTCCACTCGTAGGCCATTTCCAGGGCCTCATTCAGTCTCTCTATCCAGAACATTCATTTCCAGCATTTACTGAGTCTCCTGCAGTATGCAGGTGCTGAACGATGTGTGTGATGCTGAGATGAGTATACTACCCTGCCCCCCTGAGGACATCAGAGGCTGGGCAGAGGCATAGAACTGGAGGCAAGAAAGTCTGCCTAGAGGAACTCATGTCCACACTGTGTCCTGGTGAAGCAGAGGACAGGGGGGCATTTCAGGCAATGGAAATAGTATGTGCAAAGGCCAGGAGGCAGAAGAGGGGGAACCATCCGGGAGCTTTGGGGAACTCCAGGAAATGGAATGGCCGTGAGGCTGGAGAGGCGAGCTGATCATGGGGGCCTTGTGGGTCCTCTGAGGAGCTTTGGCTTTATCCTGCAGTCAGCAGGCTTAAGCTGGAGAGTGACAGGATCCGGTTAGTGTTTTAGAATCTCTGGCTACTGGGGGCCAGGCCCCTCTGCCACCTCCCGTCGCCTGAGGGACTGCAGATGGCGTGGGGCTTGGGAGTTTGCCCTGCTAAGACAGTAGAGAGCTGGGGTGACCCCAGGAGTGAGTGCCTGAAAAGTCAGGACCCCTGGGCCCAGGTTTTGCCTGCACGATCTGTGTGTCCCTGGACAGGGCCTGACTCTCTCTGGGCCTCAGTGTCCAGTCTTTACCAAAAATCCTGCCTGGAAGGTTCATGTCTGAATCCTTCTGGGGTCTGATGTGCCATGGGTAAACCTGGGGGTCTGATGGGGCGTGAAGTTTTAGTTTTGGGGTCCTGGTGTCCAGGCTGTGGGCCAGGAGAGCCTCCCAGCCTGCCCTTCCCTCTCTTTCCGGAATGAAGGAGGTCTCTGAGACCCAGAGCTACCCCTCAGCACAGGCCACCTGCCGTTTTCCTGTTGAAATTACAGTCTTGGAAGTTTTTTATTTGCCTCTCAGCTCATTTCTGACATTCCTTTCCGACCACAATGGAGTTGCCTGGGCCGCCTGGGCTCAGGCCCCCCCCACCCCAGGCTCTTGCAGCTGTGGCTGACCTCATCTCTGCCTTTGCCATTGCCAGGGCCCGGGAGGGGCTGGGCCTGACCTTCCTTGGGACCACAGTCCCAGCCGCCAGGGAAACGATGAGGAGGGGTTCCCCGCTCCTTGTCCCCCTCCCCTCTTGGACTCAGTAACAAATGGCTAGAGGGGTCCCAGTGCAACTCTGGGGTTCTCCCTCCGCACTTTCCCGGGTGGCTCCAGGTGTGGTTGAGTTGGAGTGGGTACCCGGGTCCTAGGGGAAGACCCCGGAGAGGAATTCTCTGTGCTGGGGCCAACCACGGGTGGTCCCCGAGTCCCTAAGAGAGGGGGCACCCTCTCCCCCGCCTTGGGCGCTTGGGAGAAGTGAAGCCTCCGACAGTGACAGAAGGCGGCAGAGTGATGTGGAGAGAGATCTGCCTAGGACTCACAGAGTCCCGGTTGCGTTTACGATGCAGGCTCTTCTGGAGCCTTCCCTCACCTGTGCCCTGGGAGGGTGGCCGAGGCAGGCGGGTTCCCCTGGCTCCCACCACGCACTTAGCAGCTTGTTATCCCCGTCTGCCGCCGCCCCCGCCCCCCCTCGCCCTGCCAGGCCACCCGCCCAAAATAGAAAAGGAAAGGAAGTTATTTCCACAGTCAGCGGCAGCCCGGAAAAGCTCCCCTCCAGTGAGGGGGCGGGCGGGATTCCTGGAGCTGGAGACAAATCAAAGCCGGGCGAGAGCGGCCGGCCCGCCGCCCCCGGCCCCGCTGCCTTCTGCCTGTGTCATTTCCCTGATTCAGCAGAACACGTGTCCTGCGGTTGCCACGCTGCAGGCTGCCGAGGCGCTGTGGGGAGCTCCTGGCCTGGCCCCGGGCTGCCCTCAGGCCCCGGATGGCAGGGCAGGGGCCTGGGGGTCAGGGAGGGCTCCTGCCACCACTTCTCTTCCTGTCTCTGTCCCCGCTCCCCCCGCCCCCCCATGGCCTCTGCCTGTGGCCCACGGACCTCCAGCCAGGCACCTTGCTTATGAAGAGCTGCTCCTGAGCACCCCTTGCAACAGGAACCTTTCCATCCCCACCTTCAGTGCCCGAGACACAGCCTCACGAGGGGCTCCTGCCCACCTCGGCAGGGAGACGGTTTTTCCGAGGAAACTCCGTCCCAGAGGGGAGCAGGGTCTTGCCCAGGACCACCCAGCTGGCTGTGACTGAGCCGGAACTAGAGCCTGGATCTGCTCTACTCTGTAGGGGTCCCGCCATCCCCATGTCCCCCCACCCCAGCAAACCAACATTCAGGCAGGCCGGGCTTGGTGTCTGCTGGGTCTGGTCATGGGGAGCGCACCTGTTCCTCAGCAGCCGTGAGCTCGCACTGTGCTGGGTGCTAGGGACACACCTGCTGTCTTTAGAGGACATTCGTAAACATCTGCATGTAAACCCAGGACAGCCAGCTCGAGCGCCATGAACACTGAGGGCTCTAGGCCTAGAGACCTTGAGGGCCCGGAGTAGCCGGAGAGCAGTGACTGTCCTGGAGCTGGAGGAGCCGGGCCTTGCGGCCGGAGGCTGAGGTTAGCAGAGGCCTGATTGGAAGATGAGAGAGAGTGCTAGGCCTTTGTCCTGGAGGCCGAGGAGGCCGTGGGAAGCTTCAGAGCAGAAATGCCATTCTGAGCAGGATCCTGGTGGGATGGGCCGCGACTCCTGTGTTTGGGCCTGACTGTTCCCTCTTCGTTGTTACCTTTCACCCTCCAGCATCGACGTGCTGGGCTCTGGACCCGTGTCGAGCCAGAGGCGCTATCGTAACTGGAACCCACCCCTGCTGGGCAACCTCCCCGAGGACTTTCTCCGCATCCTGCCCCAGCAGCTGGACAGCATACAGGTAATGGGGGAAGCCCCCAGCTGCCTGTGCGGCATCTCTGCTTGGCCCCAGTTTGTGCCAGCCCATTTCACTTCCTGATGTTTAAGCCTGCGCCGGGCTATTTCTGTTGCCCTGGGTTCGCAGGGAAAGAACGCTGAACCGAAAGCCTCGTTTCCTGTCTGGGCCTGGAGGTTTCCTGTTCCACCCAGGGAAGGGGACTGGAAGGAGGAGTCTGTGGCTGCAGCCATCGCCCCAGGCTGGAGGGAGGTGGGCACGGGGGAAGCCAATGGCAGAGGGGCCGGCCGCCTCCCCACCCTCCCATGGGATAGGGACAGGGGCAGCTTCTCCCCCTGATGTGGGCAGGGCCTGAGGGGCCCTGCAGGAAGGGGGCCTCACCCTGACACAGCTAGGACAGGGAGAGTTTTGAGTTTGGGCCTCCATGTGGTGCTAGCCAAGCTATTGAGGGGCTTACAGATCACTTTCAGGACTGTTCAGGTTGTAGATGAGGGCTGGGGTGGTCCGAGGGGGAGGAAACATTGTTTTTAAGCCCTTTCCGCTTCCCCAGCAGAGACGGCTCTGCCCTGCTAAGTTAGATTTTGGCTGACCACTAGAGCCCGATAGCAGGTGCAGGCCCAGGCCCCAGGGCGTGGCTGGAGGATCCTGGGAAAGGACATGTGGGCACCCAGATATGCATGGATGTTTGTGCAGCATGTGCCCTGGTGAGCAGCCATTCAACTCTCTTGCTCCCCTCCTCAGGGTAACCCCGGGAGCTCCAAGCCCAGGAGCGGAGAGGGAGGCCTGCCCTCTGTGGCTGGGCCCGGTACCCGGGACCAGGAGAACCGCTGGAAGCAGTACCTGGAGGACGAGAGAATTGCGCTCTTCCTGCAGAACGAGGAGTTCATGAAGGAGCTGCAGCGCAACCGGGACTTCCTCCTGGCCCTGGAGAGAGGTGGTGCCCTGGGTGGGGGCACTTCGGCCACTCCTTTGTGGCTGGGGAAGGGAGCTGGAGTCGGCTTCAGCCTTGGGGCTCAGAAGAGGCACTGAGCTGGAGGCCAACGTGGCCTCGGTCCTGTTGATACACGGCCCCCACCAAGTTACCCTGTGGGAACCCCAGAATTCTGCCAGCAGGGACACGAGTCACCAGCCAACCCTTCTCCCCTCCCCCTGCCCCCCGGGACTCAGAGGAAGACAGGTGTGCCTTCGTGGGCCCTCTCCTTCGCTCCTGCACATCTGCTGTGTGCCAGGCATTGGCCTTGGCCCGACGTGTCTGGAGCTGGGTCCGTGGGTGCCTCCCCGAGCAGAGGATGTCAGGACAGGGGCTGTCAGGTGTTGTGGCAGTTTCAGCTGTCTTTGGTTGGGGACCTTCCTCCCCAGCCTGGCTGCCTTTCCCCTTCAGGGTGGGAGTGTGTTGGGTGGGGGGGTACAGTGAGGGTCCCGGTGGGAGTGTGTATGTGTGTGTATGTGACTGACAGTGTATGGTTGGGGAAGAATAAGGTGTGCAGGCAGAAGGCTGGCCCCAGCTCTGCAGCACAGGTGCTGGGGGTCTCAGGGCCTGGCCTTTCCTTTCCTTTTATTTTATTTATTTATTTGAGAGAGAGAGAGAATGAGCAGGAGCAGGGGGGAGGGTCAGAGGGAGAAGCAGACTCCCTGCCGAGCAGGGAGGCCCACACAGGGCTCTATCCCAGAACCCTGAGATCGTGACCTGAGCCGAAGGCAGATGCTTAACCGACTGAGCCACCCAGGCGCCTCTTATTTTATTTTATTTTATTTTTTAAAGATTATTTATTTGAGAGAGAGAGAGTGCAAGGGAGGGAACAAAGCAAGAGGGAGAGAATACCAAGCAGACTCCCTGCCAAGCATGGAGCCCGGACGTGGGGCTCAATCCCACAACCCCGAGATCATGACCCTAGTGGAAAGAGTCTGATGCTGAACCGACTGAGCCACCCGGGCCTTTCCTTTCAAATGAAGGACTGGACTGTGTGATCTCTCAGTGTCCTTCTAAGTGTGATGTTCTCCCGTTCCAGGTGCCTGTCAGGCTGTAGTTTCTATGGTACAGCTGGTTCTTGGAGAGCTGGAAGACACGTGTGCACATACTTTGTGTGCGTCATGTGAGATCTGGGGGCTTGGCCCCCCAACAGCCTCCTGCATCTCGGCCCAGGGTGCCACTGGGAGAGAGCTCGCTGTCCTGACAGGAATGTGATCCTTTTCCAGATCGTTTGAAATACGAGTCCCAGAAATCCAAATCCAGCAGCAGTGTGGCTGTGGGAAACGACTTTGGCTTTCCTTCTCCTGCCCCAGGTAACCTTGCCTTCCTGGGAGGGAGGCCTGGAGGGTAGAGAGGCTCACGCTGTGATGCCCCCCCCCTTGTGCTTTGCGTATTTGGAGTTTGGGGGTCGGGTGGGGAAACAGGCTGGACAGGGCGGGGTCTGAGCCCGCCGCCCAGCCCACCACCGCGCTCCTGCGAGTGACGTGGCCCCTCCACTTGGCAGACCTGGACTCTTGCCAATCCAGCGGCTGCTGGAGCCCCCTTGGGATTGGCTAAAGGCTGGCTGAACTGCTCAGAAAGCGCCTGGAGCATGGGCAAGAAGGGGACGTGCCACAGCACACATGTCCCATGGTGGGTGGGCTCAGGAAGGACTCAGAGACTTCCAAGGCTTGATCTGTGCCCTGGGGGAGCTTATGGTCTTCTGGGGAATGCAGGAGAAACATTCAAGAGATGGCTAGAACAAACCAGCAAAGCTGAGGACATTATTTACTGATGATGGCAGCTGCTCACGGTGAGAAGGGCAGGCTTTGTTCATTCATTAGCTGAGGCTGTATCTGCCCTGGCCGGGCCCCACCCAAGTGCTGGAGGAAGAGAATTTTGAGCTTCACGTCCAAGATGGTGAGAAGCAAGAATTGCCTCAATAGAGGGCCAGGCCCTTCCAGGAGCCCTAACCCACTGAAGGAGGGCCAGGAATGGACAGCAGCCTATTGGGATGCACGAACAAGGGTTAAGCTGGAGCTGGGAACATGGGCAGAGAGGGCCAGAAGGCCTGGGTTCTATACTTGATAACCTGCTCACGTGTCCCTGTGTGTGCCTCGTGGCCCCTAGCCAGCCAATGCCTCCATCCATACTAGGCTGCCCACTGCAGAGAAGGTAGCAGCAGGGGCAGCTTTTGCCCGAAGCAGACCTTACATCATGCAGTGGAGTGGGGTGGAGGAGCAGAAGGATGGGGAGCTCAGCTGATCCCAGCTCAAAGAGAGAAAATCCCGTGGAACTGATTCATAAGCAGCAGGCTCGGAGCTTAGGCCCCACCAGATGTGCATCTGGGAGTTTTAACGACAGTCTCTCGTCCTTGATCCTGAGTGAACTAGACACGCCAGGGCTGCTGAGATGGATCATAATGACTCACAGGGGACTTAGCAGGCAAGGTGACTTGGGATTAGCCGAGTTGCAGGGTGAGGAGCAGGGGCTTTAGAAGCGCAGCTAGAGACGTAAGTGGGTGCTGAGTGAGCGGGGAGACTCTAGGTGGGCCATTTGGGTTTATTCTCATTCCTCTGTCAAATGAGTCAGAAACGTCACGTCTGGAGGGAGTATCAGAGGGGCTGAGCCAGGCAGGAAGGAGAAGGGAACTGTCACGGGCAGAGGCCTGCTCTGTGCCCGCACCTCCCTTCCATTCCCATATTAACTCTCACACCGGGTCAGGGTACAGGCCAGCCACCGCGTGCTGGCGAATATATACCAACCAAGTTCAGGGTGCAGGGGAAGCCCCAGTGCTTAGCGTCGGGTGACTTCATGGTGTAAATACTCCCACCGCGACTGATTCCAAGCTATCAGCATGACTTCATGGAACTCGGAGTTGGTCAGAGAAGCGGAGAGTTGGAAGCCGGTGTGAGCCGGCCCTCCATGCATACAGCGGACCATATCACTGTCCTGCTTTTTACACAAAGAAGGCAAGCAAGGCTTGGTGGAGAAAGAAGTACTCCTCAAATCCTCAGTGTCTTTAGGGAAGAAGCCTGATCTTTTGCCCCGTTCCTCAGATGGAAGGGTTGGGCCAAAACCCTGTCCGGGGTGGGGGGCCAGCCCTGACCCACTTCCCCCCCCCCGGGGGGGGGGCTTGAGCAGCCGCTCTCCCTCTCCAGCCGGCCCTCAGGGGTGTCTTCCCCTTTCAGGAGGTGGTGACACCAATCCTGCTGTGTCTGAAGATGCCTTATTCAGGGACAAGTTGAAACACATGGGAAAATGTGAGTCCAGCCTATGCCCCGTCCCCATCTGTTCTAAGACAGGCCCTGTGGCCTCATGGGAGGGAGGGAGCCACCAGGAGTTTTGAACACCTAGTGGACTCTGGGTGAACCAAAGTGACGTTTTAATCGCAGGCTGGCTCCCTCCGCCTTCCTGCCTCACTTTCCCCTGCAGCCGAGTCTGGATACTGAACTCAGTTTTAAATCCTCTTGAGCCAGCTGTCTGCAGAAAAATAAGAATGTGCTGCACCCCACCCCCACCCCCGTTTTAGAGTTCACGTCCTTTGTGGCTTGAGGGGACTTGGCCAGGCCTGATGAGTGGGGAGGCCTGTGCTAAGCCCACTTTCTGTGGGCAGGAGGCCCGAGGGTTTGTGACCTCTTGCCACAAAGTCCTGCCAGCCGGGACGCACCTACCCTTCCTCCTCCCCGCCCGACCACACAATCATGGGTGAATGGGGCTGCCATCCTTCCAGGCTCCATTTCAGGGAAAATCTCGGATTAGTCATGGAAATCCCAGAACCAACTCTGGAGGTGGTGAAGGGGGCGGGGGAGGCGGCGGGAAAGACAGCCAAGACGCGTTGCTGTCTGTCGCTGCTGGGGCAGGAATACCCGGATCTCGGGCTGCCTGCCCAGGCCGGCCCTGCTCTCGGTGGCCTATGCTGCCCCTGCAGGCCAGCCCCAGATGGCAGCCCCCACTGCTGGGGGGGCGGGGGGGGGTGCGCTCCCCTCCCCGCCGCATTCCTGTCGCCCCGCCGCCGCCCCCCGCCCCCACCCCGGGCGGCCCTGCAGCTGTGGCTCACGCGTCTCTCTGCCCCAGCCACCCGGAGGAAGCTGTTCGAGCTGGCCAGGGCCTTCTCCGAGAAGACCAGGATGAGGAAGTCAAAGAGGAAACACTTGTCCAAGCACCAGTCGTATCCTTTCCGGCCTGGCGCAGGGCAGGGGCGTGGGTGCTGAGGGCGCTGACCCCCTGGCCGGACTCTCGAGGCTGCGCCCTCCCCAGGGGCTGGGGCTGGGACAGGCTCTGCAGCCACCTGCCTCCTCCGTGCGCCCTGAGGCCAGCCCACCGCCCGGCCCGGAGCCCCATGACCCGGCTGGGGAGCAGGCCAGCGTCTCCCACTCCCTTCCGTGGGCTCCCGAGTTGTCCCACGACATCTTCACTTTCTGGCTGGGCTCATCTACTCTTGGGAGAAGACGTGGTTCTTCCCCTGAAATCGGCAAACCTTTCCCTAGTTTCTCGAGTTGAATTGATCCATAGATCTTGCTGCCTACCCGTTTCAAGCACGTTGGGCCCTGCCTTCTTGCTTTCATTTCTTGAGTAAAAATAAGGTTCTCCACCTTTTAACCCAGACTCCCATCCATTCTTGTTACACGGGCCTAGGATATTAGAAGCCGAACAGCCAGAGGGGAACAGGGAGGAACTCCCTTCTCCATGCCCAGAGATGGGAACTGGGTGATAAAGTCAGGACCTGGCTGCTCACCTGATCCCGAGGAAAGGAGGCTTTCGGGAGGGTTGGGGGATAATGCTAGAAGCCTCCTGAGCTGGGAGTGGGCACTAGAGGCCAGGGACAGGGACTGGTGGAGGTGGGAGGATGCTGGCAGTGCCCACCCGTCCCTGAGACAGGTTTCCTGAATGGCCCGGCAGGCTGGGAGCTGCGGTGTCAACAGCTAATCTCCTGGACGACGTGGAGGGCCACACTTGTGGTGAGGCCAGGAGGGCAGGGGAGCTCGAGCTCTAAGTTGCTTGTCATCAGTGACCCTCCCAAGAGGAGGGCCCGGGTATTTCGTGGGTGGACCCAACCTGGGGGACACATCGTGGGTAGGTGGGCAGGTGACCCAAAGAAATGGGCCCTCCCACTTGGTTCATATTGCCTCTCCCTTCCTTCCACTCCCAAAAGGGGGCCCCAGCTGTACCTCCACCTAGATCTCTCCCTGGAGAACAAAGTGTCAGGTGCCGTTTCTGGGTCTCTTCTCTGAGGTGGGCGGGGGCAGTCAGGCCTACCCGCGTGGAGGGGCCTCACCTGGACAACCAAGCGCTGTGCAGTTTCAGTCCCTGGGCCCAGAGGCCTTTTGGCGTTCATCCAGTTCCTCCCAAAGGCCATGTGGGCCAGAAGACACTGCCTTAGACTCTAGCAGGCCCACAGCTGAAGCTGATCCTCATGCCTCAGAGCAGAAGGGCCCTTTGGTGGTCAGGAGACATCCAGAAACAAGGGCTAGGAGGGTCTTTAGAGGCCATATGGAGGGTACCACTTCCCCGCCCATTCTACAGATGAGGATGAGGAGCTGAGGGAAGACCTTGTCCGAGCTCAGTGATGGAGCCAGGCCAGCAGCCAGGTGTCCTAACCCCACACTGTGCCCTGGTGCCTCTCAGCACACCCACGTGTCCCCACCCCACCCCACCCCAGGTTCAGCATGTGCCCCAGCAAACAAAGGGGATGGAGAGTGTTGGGTCAGCTCTTGCCCAGCCCAGGGGCACGCCTCATGAGGCCCTGCACGGTGGAACATGAGGCAACTTGCCTCTGCTTTTCAGATGAAGACTTCCGGGGACGGCGACACGAGGCACCCAAGGCACCCAAGGTGGAGGAAACCCTAAGGGAAGGACAGTAAGAGGTAAGGCCTGGAGCCGCAGCTGCCCAGACACTGCCTGAGGCTGGGCCTGCCATGCCCAATACCCCGGGGGTTTTCCCAGGGATCCAGAGGCATTGGGCTCAGGCAACTGGATGGCACAGATCCGGGTTTTCTTCCCTTGTCATTGTGGCAGGGGACATGGTCTTCTGCATGAAAACCAGCCTTTTGGCGTTTCCTTTTTTTTTTTTTTTTTTGGTTATTCATTTAGCAGAGTAATCACACTTGCCTGTGCCAGATCCTGGGAACAAGGGGGGAAAAGTCAGCTTTGACCTTGAGAGTTGACAGCCCATTTGGAAGACAGTTCAGGACACATACTGCACAATAAGGGGACGACTTAGGAAAACTTGAAGTGGCCTCCCCACAGCTGTGCACACACAGAACTGTCCCATTGCCTGCTTGGGTTGGATGGTGTAGGATCTGCCACAACCACATGAAGAAAGAGTCTCCCTTCAGGCAGCTCTGTTGCTGGCTGGAGCCGTGGGCCCTCAGGCTGCTTCTCCTTTTCTTCTCCTGTGCATCCCTGGGGGCGAAGCAGGGAATGTCAGCAGCCCCTCCAGGGCTCAGTAGAACCTGTTCCCTGTTCCGGCCCCCCTCCCCATCAGGAGGCGACCCGCCCACCCTTCCCCAGGCCGCTGTCCTGGTCCCAGTGGCCAGCATCTACAGGGCTTTCCCCTGCTGAGCGGACGGTGTGGCAGGTGTGGCCCTGTCTCACACTATGAAGAGATGGCTAGCTGCTGCCCTCGAGATTGTTGTTGTGGCGGTGGATCAACCAGCCCGGGCAGCTGGCCCTCACACCTCCTAGCTGACTACCTCCCACATCCCCCAGAGCGCCGAAGCTGGGGCCGTCCTCGGGCGCGGAGCTGCACCCGCGACCCCCGCTGGCCCAGGATGCCCCAATACAGCCGCCTGGGGTGAAGGACCCCACTCCCACTCGGTTGCTGCCATTCCCTCCCCTTTCCACTGCCCCTCTCCCCCAGGAAAACGTGTCTGCTCCAAAGCCGCCCACACATCAGGACCTTGCCATCATTCCTCTCTCCCGAGTTGTCCAGCTTTTCCCTTTCCAGCTCCTTCCTCAAGTCTACACCCTCCTCCTCCTCCCCCTCCCCATCTTCAAAACCAAGAGGTTTCGCTATTTTCCTTCATTGCCCAACTTGCAAAAAACATGGCATCTTCTTTCACCCATTGCAGGTCGGCAGCCCTCCCACCACCCCCAGACTGATGCAGGAAGGTCACCCCAGAGCCAGGGCCTTCCGTTCTGCATCCTCTGGTGCTCCCTTGTGCATGCCACGCCCACCGTCTTTCTTGGGACTGCTCCCCGCCCACCGCTGTGGCCCAGGAATCCGGGGCCTTCTTCCTCTCTGCTGTTCCTCTTACGCGCTTCTCCCGGGGCTCCTCCCAGTGCCACAGTCCCAGCTCTTCCAGGGGCTCTGGCCTTGACTCTCTCGCTCCCGCTCTCTGGCAGTTCACCACCCTCTTTCCTAGCAACAGCAGGACCCCCGTGCAATGGGCCCCTCCCTCTCAGGCTGTCCTCCACATCCACTCCGCATCCCAGCTGTGCCCGTGACCGTCTTCCCAGCCCTGGGTCTGAAGTCACTGGAAGCCAGACAGCATCTTCCCCAGACTTGCCCATTTCATTTCTCCTCTCCCTTCCACCCTGCGCTGGTAGACTCGCATCGCCTGGTTCGCAGCTGCTAGTGTGGTTCACGGCCCTGACTCTGCTCACCCGTCCCCCGGGCACCACTCTTCTGCCCTTTCGCCCTTGCTCTTGGAGTGAGCCCTCCTAGTAGGGGCTTATTAACTCCTCGGCCTGGTGTGTGGGGCCTACCAAACTCTGACCCTAATTTGTTTTCTGCCCCTACGGGTGCCCTTGGTGCAGCCCCTCTGAGCCACTGCTGCATCCCAGAACGGGCTGGCCACTTCCCCACCTCTCAGCCCTCCCTGTACGCTTGCTTCCACCTGGACTTCCAGCCCCCAACTCCAGCTGTGGCTGCCAGAGGCCCTGCTCCTGCTGTTCCTGGAGCTTGGATGTGGGGGGCGGGACATGACCTCGGGCAGAGTTCCAAGGCTGGCATAGAGTCCCTGGAAGAAGGAGAGGGCGCCTGTCTTTGGGACCTTCTGCCTAAAACCATCTCTACAGGGACTGCTGACAAGGAAAGACCGCTGGGCTCCATTGAAAAAGGCTTCTCCCATCTCTTTTCCCCACCAGCTGCCAGTGCTTCCTCCTTGCCGGAGATGGTCCGACCCGGTGGGGGCAGCCGGAGAGCCAAACCGGCCCCCAGGCGTAAGGGCCCAGCTGCCGCCGGACAGATGGCGCCGAGGACTGAGGCCTGGTGATTCTTCAGCCACGTCCAGCCCCAGCACTGCCACTGTCACTGCCACTTTCCAGGGGACTTAGAACTTTGGAGTTTTGTGCTGTGATCGGAGGAAGGACCTGGGGCCCTGGGGGCAGCCGCCAGTCCTAGCCCCTTTTGTAGCCAGGCTGTTCTATGGGCAATGAGTGGAAGTGCAGGAACTCCCACCACCTTCCCCCACCCCACCCCCCACCCCAGCTCCCCACCTCCACCACCTTCTTAAAAAAATGCCAGAAAAAAGGCGAAGGTTGGAGTACCCAAAAGGGCAGGATGGTGAAGCCCCTGAAGGTGGAGCCCCTGCCCCCTCTCCTTTCCCCATCTCTCCTGGGTCACAGACACTGCCTGACCCCCTATCCCCATCCCCAGCTCCTTTCTGGGCATCTTGGGCCCTTTATTCCCATGGCTTCCTGCATCTCAGCCTTCCCCCCCCAGGGCTGCGGACCCTTGGTACGAGCCCTGGACAGAGCCCTGGGTGGGAGAGCGCCAGGCAGTCACTCAGGCTCCCTCTGAGGAGTGATGGGCCCCTGTAGAGAGTTAGCTCCTAACGGACCACCCTGCCAGGGCCCCACCAGCTGCCTCCGTTAAGGGGTTGGCACGGCCCCCAGCAGGGATGGGGAGGGGGCCACCCCGGAGCTGGAGGAGTATGGCTAGGCAGGAGTGTTCTTGACTGTGGCAGAAGACAAAAGGCTGTTCTGGATGGGACCCTGCAGTCACTCAACAGCGGGGGCTCACGGCGGGGCGGGGGGGCGGGGGGGGGAGGGTGGCTCTGAATAGAAGTCCTGCTGTCACTAAGGGTGGGCAGCAGCAGGTTCTGAGGTGACCCTTGAGAAAGTGCAGGACTGAGGAGCGAGGAGATAAGGCTGCCAGCCGCGGTGGGGGCACCCGGGGCGGACGGGTTTGCTGGGTGCCTCTGGCCAAGAACGAGAAGGGCAATGACGTGAGGACGCGCTCTCGGGTTCCACAAGCCTTAGCGGGCACCAAGCACTGCCAGCGGGAGGCGGCTGGCCCGGTCTCTCCGGCCAGCCTCCAGGACGGGAGCGCGCTGACCTCTCCGGAGGAGAGCCGGGGAGCCTGGGCAGGCACGAGGGGGTCCCCGCCCCCGCCCCCTCCCCCCTGCAGCGGGGAACCAGCCCAGCCCAAGCGCGGGGTGGGGGGGTTGGGAGCGGGAGACCGGCCGTCACCCCGAGATAATGAGGGCGTGGCGAGCGCCATGGCACCTCGTTCCGCGGAGGCCAGGGCCCACGCCGAGGCCCCGCTTCCCCGGCGCGCGCGGCGGAGGGGCGGCCCCCGGGGGCTGGGGGGACGGGACTCGCCGCCGCGGAGCCTGACCAAGTGTGGCGGCCGCGCGGGGCCTGGGGCGTTGACGCGGGGCCGCCCGCCTTCCGCTGCTCCCTGCGATTCGGCCCCGTGCTGCCCCCCCCCCCCGACCCCGAGGAGCCCCCGGGCCGCCAGCCAGAGCTCCGGACGGTCCGGCCCCGGGGGCAGAGGAGAGGTCTCTGGGCTGTGGCCCGGACCCCTCCCAGCGCATGGCGGGAAAGCCCCAGCCCCAAGTCTGTGTGTGTTGCTTTGTTAGTCGTTTTTTCTCCTATGTGTGGGTTTTTTCTTGGAGCTGTTTCATAGGAATTCCTGTAATAAAGACTTGGTGTTCTCTTGGTGCTCTGATGTGGCCCGCGGTGTGGGCTGGACCCTTCTCTTCTTGCCCTGGGCAGGGTTTGCCCCCGGAGCCCCTGTCCCTCCCGAGGGCCACCTGCCTCGCCCCCCTCCCCGTCCCCCCCCCCAACCGGTTAACCCGCAGCGTGTGTAAGGCCCCAAGGGCTCAGCCCTGGCCACAGTGAGCTCAGGAGGCGACACCTGCTACCCGCACAGCAACCTCGCCAACCTGCTGGCTCTGCTAAGCGCAGGCGCTTTCCTGTTTGCCCTGGGAAAGTAAACCGCTAGCTGATAGGCGAAGGAAAACACCAAGGGGAAAAGCCGGTCTGTCGGGAAAGCTCCAGCCCGTCACTTCCCCAAATAAACAGAAAGCTTCTGGAGTGAGGCTGAGGGGAGGCTGCAGGGATGTGCAATGTCAGACTTCAAAGGCCCGCAGAGATCTTCCCCGGCAAGTACCTCTAGCTTTTACCCTAGTCCGCAGCTCTGCCGGACTACCTCCCGTGCCAGGGAACTCACCGCCAAAAGAGGAAGCTGGTGACCTTTCCAGACAGCAGTTCTCAAGGTTAAAAAGTTCTTCCTTGTGTGGAGCCCAAAGGTTTCCTTGTGGCTTCCACCCACACATCTTGTTTCTGGGCTCCCAGTCACCCAGGCCAAGGCCACCTCTCTTACCCCATGCCACATTTGAGCGCAGTGTCTGGAGGAACAATGGCGGGTCCCTCCTGCCCTCCTTAGAAAGAGGTTCTCCCGGGTGCCTGGGTGGCTCAGTCGGTTAAGCGACTGCCTTCGGCTCAGGTCATGATCCTGGAGTCCCGGGATCGAGTCCCGCATCGGGCTCCCTGCTCAGCAGGGAGTCTGCCTCTCCCTCTGACCTTCTTCCCTCTCATGCTCTCTCTCTACCATTCTCTCTCTCTCTCTCAATAAATAAATAAAAATCTTTAAAAAAAAAAAAAGAGTTTCTCCCTCACCCCCAGGCGGACCTCGGGGGGACAGGTGATGCTCTCCATACCTACTGTTTGCAGGTGGACAAACCAAGCTTATTCTTTAACCTAACCCTACTCTGTACGCTTTTTTAAAAAAGATTTTATTTTTAAGTAATCTCTATGCCCATCGTGGGTCTTGAATTTACAACCGAAAGATCCAGAATCACATGCTCTACTGACTGAGCCCGCCAGGCACCCTGGCCCTATGCTGATAGGTGTGTAATCCCAGAGCATGGTACTGACACCTAGGAACTCGTTAGGAATGCCAATTCTCAGCCCTACCCTAGACATACCGAGTCGGAGACTCAGGGAGTGTTGCCCAGCAATCTGATTCTTGTGTTTGGGAGACACAGAGCCAGGCCACTACCTAGTACTGGCCGCACAGAATTACCTGCGTGCTTAAAAAAAAAAAAAAATCCTGATGCTCAGTACCCCAGTCCAATTAAATCAACAACCATGGAGTGATTTATTTTAAAGCTCTTCAGGTAATTTAAATTTGCAATCAAGTTGGAGGACCAGCACACTGGGAAGTCTGGTAGGTGTTTCATATTAGCTCAATTAATCTTACTCAATAATGGCCACTTTATGGATGATGAAATGACAATTCAGAAAGGTTAAATAACTGGCAGTATTGCAGAGCTAGCAAGGTGTGAAGCCAGAAACAGGGCCCCGGGCAGCCTGATTCCAAAACCTCTGTTCTGTGCTCTCTAGCCCTGCTGCTCAAAGTGGGCTCATGCGCCCACAGCATCAGTGATACCGGGGGCCCCACTCCAGATCTACTGAATCTGAAACTGTGAATATTTTAACAAGCCCT
This sequence comes from Eumetopias jubatus, assembly GCF_037043125.1. NCBI lineage: Eukaryota > Metazoa > Chordata > Mammalia > Carnivora > Otariidae > Eumetopias > Eumetopias jubatus. The sequence continues at coordinate 114,477,427 of NW_028274816.1, read as the reverse complement.
CCAGATGATTCTGATACATGCCAAGTTTGAGAAGCACTGTTCTACAACCTTACTACTCAAAATTTGTGCTACATACCAGCAGCATTTGTATCATCTGGAGCCTGATAGAAGCACAGAATTTCAGGGTCTACCCTAGACCTACTGGATTAGAATGTCCATTTTAACAAACTCTTCAGGTGACTTGAATGCACATTGAGGCTGGAGAAACACCACTCTACAATACTGGTTCTCAAACTTGCTGTACATTGGAATTATTTTTTCTCTCTTTCTTTCTCTCTCTCTCTTTCTTTCTCTCTCTCTCTCTATATATACCCAACATGGAGCTGGAACCCATGACCCCGAGATCAAGGGTTGCACGCTCTTTTGACTCACCCAGCCAGGTGCTTCATATTGGAATTATTTCTCAAATTTGGGTCTCATTCTCAAAAGATTCTGATTTCATTGGTTTGGGATTTAGATCATACATCTGGGAATCAGATTGCAAAAGCTCCTCAGGTGGTTCTAATACGCAGCAAAGTTTGATAACCATTCACCCTTTTGCCTTTTAGTGTAGTTGACTGAAGGTGACTGTAACCAGAGAGGGGATGTGGGGAGAAGAGGCAAAGAGAGCTTCCCAGATCCAACAGGAAGATGAAGATGCACAGCAGATGAAGCCTCTGCTCCACGAGGAGTCCCTCCGTGTGGAACAGTGTCCTCCTAGGATCTAGGAGGGAGTCCGGCTCCACCAGAAGACCCCCTTATCCATCTGCCCTCACATGCCAGGCTCATCGGCAGATGTTGGGCTCTTGGTATCCACAAGGTGATACTTGGAGAGTTACCTCCTGCAAAAGTGCTGGGCTGGGCTATCTGGAGTTCTGGCCCAGCCAGTGCCCCTACCGCTTTGTGTGCTTCAGTGTCACTAGGGCTGAGCCCCAGCTTTCGAGGAGATCATGGGTCTGGAGAATGCTGTGCCCAGAACTGGCCTGATTATTACCATGCTGGGGGCTCAACCCTCCCTCTGTTCCCTTGAGGCAGCTGGTAGGGGGTTGAGGTTGGAGGAAGGACGGAGAATTTTGTCTGCAGAAGGCAGGCAAGGCATGGGATGATGAAGACGATAGTGGCTTATGGAGTGGCCTCTGTATGCAAATTTTTGGGGGTGCTTTGTATACATTATTTTACCTAATCCCCACAACTATTATGTGAAATCAGTATTATCACTCCTATTTCACAGATCAGGAAACTGAGACACAGAGATGTTAAGGTCCTTACTCAACATGACCCTCAGTAAGTGGTAGTACTCACTACGCAGGCAGTTGAACTCCCAAACTGGTACATAATAAGCTATATATTGGGGCGGAGGAACAGGTGATAAGACCTAGAACTCCTCCATAGATGCAATCCTTTGAGCACAGAAAGGTCTCCCTGATTAAAAACATTTCCATAGTGATGTGTATCCAACACTGTGCCTGGAACTCACCTATTAGCACTCTTTATTTGGTTTTAAAAACAATCTCTTAGCATTTCCATTAAATGGAAAATATGCTATTTAGAGAGAAGCACATGAACTCTTTTGCCCATTATCACAGCACAGATTAATTTGTTGGATTAGCTGGCTAGGCCATCTGGAGGAAGATTTAGAAATTTCTGGAGATGGGCGGGGGCCTGGCGGGGGTTGAAGAGGGCTGTGTAAATCTACTGCCACCTGGTGGTGTCTCTTAGAATTGGCCATTGAGAGGCCTACATCATGCTCCCAGAAGGAAGTGAGCACCTGTTTGGCCAGAGACCAAAGAGACAGAAGGGAATTTACTCTATTTTCATGGTTATGTGTTTTGCAAATTTTGCAAAACAAAGATATTTTTGTGCTTTTTTTTCTCCTTAAAAGAGCCACTAAGATTACATAAGCTTGAGGCCCCACAAAACCAGCAGCCACCCTTGTCATTTCTAGAGATTAAAGAGTCACAATTCTTTATCAGGTCAAGAGGATTATTCCAGGGACTCTGGAGTGAGGGGATGCAAAGCTCAGCACAAACTCAGCTGGCTACGTCCTTCTCACTCAAAGTGTGCTCTGTGGACACAGTGACCAACTGTCCTGGTCTTCCAGGTCTAAGCTTCCCTCGGATGTGCGAGTTTCAATGCTAAAACTGGGAGAGTCCTGGGCAAACTTGGGCCAGTCCGTTGCCCTAGCTGCAGATTAGCAACATTGGCATCAACTTGGGAGATTGTTCAAAATTCAGAGTTTGGGTCCTCACCCCAGACCTCCTGAGTCACGATCTGCACTTTCCAAGATCTTCGGAGGTTCAGGTGCACATTGAGGATGGAGTTGCTCTGCCTTCCACAAGAAAAGAGGGGCCCACAGCAGCCTGAAACATCTGCCTTCAAGGGTCGCATCCTCTGCTAGGAAAGCTCCAGAGTGATTCCAATTGCTCTTTAATTCTAATAATAAAAGGCCAGATTGTTGCTTCAGGCCCAGCTGGCTCCTGTTTTCTTGGCTACAAAAGGAGCCATGGTGATGCAGAGTGGGTAAAGGCATAAAGTGCTTCTCTTTCCTCTGCTCGAACTGGATTCTTGTTGTGGGCAAGACTGTTGGCCGAAGAAATGAATGGGCGGCTGTGTGAACATGCTTTGCAAATTGTTAGGTGTGATTAATAAATTGTGATTCGTTGCTCTTAAATGTGGAATGGTCAGAAAACATCATCATCTTATTTACTGAGCCTATATGCTAGGCACTGTTTTAATATTCTGAAGATAATGACCCACTGACTCCTCACAACAAGGCTCTATGGTGGGTGCTACGATTATGCCCATTTTGCAGATGACAAAGCTGAGGCCCAGGGGTTTGTAAAATGGATCTGTCAGTGAGATACAGAGGATAGCCAGAACTAGAAATGACCAGGTTCATGGGGGCGGGGGGAGGTGTGGAGGATTATTTCCATTCAACCACAGCTTTTGCCCATACACCCAGAGTGTATCTGAGGAAGGCCTCCAGGAAGGGGGGCTGGGATGGCTCCATCCTCATTTGTGCGAACTTGGCTTTATTCATCCATGTTGTTCATTAGAAAACTCTTGAGAGTCAGCTCTGGGCCAAGCAGCAGGCTGGGTATGGGGAGGCAGAGATAGGAGACCCTGTTCCTGCCCTCAGAGAGGCCCAGGCAGAGACTCAGACAAGTAAACAGAGTCACAACACCACATTTTGAGAGGGATAAGTTCAGGGAGGGAGGGAGCAGAGTTCGGCAGAATGTGTGCTGGGGGATTAAGTGCCCTGCTGGCTGACTCTTGAAAGGAAGGGGAGGTGTGGGCTTCTGAGGAGCATGCTGGGCCAGAAGACAGAGCGCACAACAGCGTGGGGGGGTGGGGAGATGGTACTCCTGCCTCCTCCTTGAACATCTCCCCCCTTGTCTTTCATCCTCCTGGTCCCAGTGCTTTGTACTGAATATATTGTTTTCCTCCTCTTTTAAGGCAAGCAGCTAATTTCTCCCTGACCCTGGCCCTCTGCCAAAGGTGAGTAGCAGTATTAATGATTTCATCAATATGCTGGGATTTTTACTTACCAAGGCCGTTCTGCTGGTGGGGGTGCTTTTTCTCTTTTTGTCTGACACACTCCCAGGCACTATATAAATAAGGGCACTCTTCATAAAGAGTTGGGCAGAGTGTCGGGAAGCCATAAAAGATGGCCTAGAGCCTTTGGCTAGTGACAGAGGGGCACAGTTTGCTGAAACTAGGCCTGTGGGGGCGGGGGAGGGAACAGGGACTGGAAGCTGGGGACAGAGCTGTGTGTGAAGAGGCCACCTTGTGAGAACCCTCCTGCACTGTTGGTGGGAATGCAAGCTGGTGCAGCCACTCTGGAAAACAGTATAGAGGGTTCTCAAGAAGTTAAAAATAGAAGTACCCTACGACCCAGCAATTGCACTAGTAGGTATTTATCCAAAGGATACATACAAATGCTGATTCAAAGGGGCACCTGCATCCCAATGTTTATAGCAGCACTATGGACAATAGCCAAATTATGGAAAGAACCCCGATGTCCATTGATGAATAGATAAAGAAGAGGTGGGGGGCACCTGGGTGGTTCAGTTGGTTAACTATCTGACTTCAGCTCAGGTCATGATCCCAGAGTCCTGGGATCGAGCCCCACATCGGGCTCCCTGTTCCGCGGGAAGCCTGCTTCTCCCTCTCCCACTCCCCCTGCCTGTGTTCCCTCTCTTGCTGTGTCTCTCTCTGTCAAATAAATAAATAAAATCTTAAAAAAAAGAGAGAGAGATTGAAGTTAAAATGAGGCCATTACGTTGGGCCCAGATCCAATATGACCAGTGTCATAAGAAGAGGACACAGACACAGAGGGAAGACCACATGAGGACACAGGGAGCAGGTGGCCATCTGCAGGCCAGAGAGAGAAGGCCTCAGGAGCAACCAGCCCTGCCAAGTTGATCTCGGACTTCCGGCCTCCAGAACTGTGAGAAAATACAGTTCTGGTACCGAGGCCACCCCGTCTGTGGTACCTTGTTATGGCTGCCCTAGCCGACTACTATAATCCACATGCTATTCGGCACCTAACTTATCCATTATGAATTTGCTTCTCTGTCTCCCCCACTGGATGGTCAGCTTCTCCAGGACTCAGCACAGGGTCAGGTCAGTGCTTAAATGCTTGTGGGAGAAATGGGTCATATAACAAGAAAGTAAAACAACAGTGGCAGTTGATGGAATACGAAAATGCTGCAGTCCCAGGTGGCAGTCGGTGGCTTACGGGGCACAAGAGCAGCAATGATGCTGGAACTGCCATCAGACTTGTCATGTTCCAGCACTAAGTGCCCGGGGCTACGATTCGGGCTTTAACGAATGGAGGCTTCTACTCTTGCAGCAAGCCACGCAGAGAGTTGACACTACTTAGTGGGCACATGTATAGGGGTCGAGCAGTGTAGTGGAAGGCATATGGCCTTTTGGAGAGTTTATAGGTTCTCTTTCCTTCTGTGTAAGATCGCCAGGACATTACCTGTGGTGGTATCAGGTAGTTGAACAGTTGAACGAGACAATCCAGATTCCTGGTGCAGTGCTTGGCACGAGCGCATCAGTCCCTTGCAGCCTTGAGAGGTCCTGGGTGAAAAGACAGAAGCCTCTAAGGTCCAGTTTGCCTGCCCCCAGCTGCCTGACAGCTTCTTCCCTTTCATGAATGAATGCTCCCTGGGGCACACACTTCCTGCTGCAGGCTCAGAGGGCTCCCGATTCATCTTGCTCCCACATCCCCGTGGTCCTCCTATCTACGCACCAGCATTCCCCTGTCTCAGTCACAGAGGCATTAAATAGGATGCCGGAGGGGAAACTTTCAAGGCTCAGAAGAGAAAGGAACTTTCTTAAGAAGATCTAGAAGAAAAATTCCCACCTTGCAATTCCTCCCCTGTTGAGGGTTTGGGTTCTTGGCTCTCCTCCCTGATTGTGGAATAAAGCCTTCTACTTCTTTTTTTTTTTTTTTTAAGATTTTATTTATTTATTTGAGAGAGAGAGAATGAGAGATAGAGAGCACGAGAGGGAAGAGGGTCAGAGGGAGAAGCAGACTCCCTGCTGAGCAGGGAGCCCGATGCGGGACTCGATCCCGGGGGGACTCGATCCCGGGGGGACTCGATCCCGGGGGGACTCGATCCCGGGACTCCAGGATCATGACCTGAGCCGAAGGCAGTCGCTTAACCAACTGAGCCACCCAGGCGCCCGCCTTCTACTTCTTTACCAGCAGTCACTGCAGTGGCCTGGGGAGGGGGGAGGTCAGGAGGTTGGGGGGGGAGGTCCGAGTGGGGGAGGGGAAGTGTGTCTGTGGCTAGCTCTGACTTAGACAGAATTAGAAACTTGTTATGAGGCTGGGAAGACTATATTTAGCTGGGAGCATGTTTGCTCTCCCTAAAGCAGAGTCTTCCAGACCTTCCTACGACTGGGAGATTGGAATCTCTACATTTGGCCCAGCAGCCAGAACTGTGTTCTCTCTTCCCTGTGTCACAGGGCCTTGTGGCAACAGTGAAACCCACCGTTTAGTGTAAACCTGGGCCTTGGGTCACCCTGGCCCCTAGGCCTGGGGCCAGCTTTGTCCCACCTCCGTAGGTCTACCTGTCTCCAGCTTGAGGCATAACTAAGGAGGGTTGTGGGTTCTGGAAAGGGCCCAACCTGTGCTGGAAGCCTGGCTCTGTCACTCAGGTATCTGATAAGTTACTTCACCCCCTGTGGCCTCACTTTCTCATCTATAATAAGACTAATAATAGCTGCCTTCTGGGTAGGTGTGTGGATTCCAAGATAACACAAACAAGCAGTAACTGCTCCTCAAACATTACTTCCCTCCTCCTTACCAGCCTCCCATAGAGTGGGAAGGCTCTGGGATGACTTGCTGCTCCTTCTGGCTGACGAAGGTGAGAATGGGCTCCCAGGAGCTATTTTGTGTGTATGTGATTCAAAACATTTCATTGGATTAAAAAGTTCAAATATGAATAAAAACTCTTTACAGGTCAAACTCTGAGGGATATCTAAAGAAAAAAAAAATCTTCTCTTGCAGTCTCAAGATTGTTGATAACCAATGTTCACAGTCTTGTGTGCCTTCCACACAGTTTCTATCTTCATACACACACATATAAAGGTGTTTTCTTTTTTCTTTGAACAGGTTAGGATCCCACTAAAATGTTTTTCTGCAACTTCCTTTTTCATTTAACTATTAGTCATGGGTATGCATCTAGGTAAATACACAGGGACATAACTTGTTCATTGTAATAGCTGCATAGGATTGCATAGGATATATGAACCATAGCCTTCCATTCGACTTTTTTCCCCACTGCAATGCTGCAATGACGATCTTTGCACAAGTAAGGAAATTGAGCTTTGATTTCTCTGGGGTACTCTACCCAAAGTATGATTATTGGACCAAAAGGTCACCCTGAGAGGTTACTTTCCCCAGGTTTCTGAGTCCCCATCGCCGAATTTGTTCTGTTCACTTTTGCTTTTTCAGCTCCAAGGAGGAGCGAGCCTGAGACGTCTCCCGCGGAGAAACTACTAGTTGCCCCGCAGCACCCCGAGGGCAGCGGATGCGGGAGGCAGCTCCGGGGCCAACGGACTCCCGGGGCGCGCCGCACAGCAGGGCACCGAGGACGGAGGCTCGGGCGCTAGTGTGACCTTGGGCCAGTGCCTGCCCGTCCCCGGCCTCGGTTTCCTTCTGCGCAGCCTGTGTCTCCAAGCAACGCAAGGCGTAGTCCGGACCTAGCCCCGGTGTGACCTGTCATCTCTGCCTTTACGTTGTGTCCTGACCTAGTTGGCTGCGCCTGCCTCCTTCCTCCCCATCAATCTTCCCTCCGCGCCGCCCCACCTTCTCGACTGGAGTTGGCTCCGCCAGAGCCGAAAGGGTAACTAACGCCAGCGCCAGCGTGAATCCCTCCTCTAGCTCGGTCATTTATTGCTTCTGCCCGGCTCTGACCCGCTCCCGCCCTTTCGGCTCGGCTGTCGAGTGCTCCCGTCTGAGCCTGGCCGGGGGCGAGGGCCGCGCCAGTTCGGCCCATCCTTTGCTTCTGCCTGGCTCGGCTCTCCGGCGGCGGCTGCGGAGAGACCGCCGCGATCCTCGGCTCGGCCAGCAGCCTACGCCCATTTCGCCTGCCGCTGGCGCTTCCGCTTCCGGTAGTCCCAGGCCGCGAGCGTCCGAGGCGGCCGCCATGGCGAGGAGCCGGCTGGAGACCGTGGGGAGCGTTTTCTCGCGGTGCGTGGTCGAAGCCGGTGTGGGCTGAGGGTGCCTCCTCCGGACGGGGGCCCTCGACAGCTCACGCTCCTTCTGGGTGGGTCAGAGCAGGGCGAGGCCTTCTCCGGAGTGCGGGAGTCTGAGCCGGGTGAGTCCCGCTCGTGCTCTCTCTCCTGTCTCTGAATAGGTGTGCTTGACGGCGCCACTACCTGAATGTATCTTTCCCGCTCAAGAGTGCACCTCTCCCCTGCCCGAGTGGAGTTCTCTAGGAAGATGATGATGGGCCCGACTGGGCCATCTTTGTCTTTTCTTCGACGCGACGGGGATGGGGCGAGGGGAGTGGGACGCACATGAGAAAAATAGGACTTAACCCCTGAGCTTTGTTAGGGCGCTCTGGAATATGGAAATAAGTGTAGGTGGGGAACACCCCTGCTGTGGCCTTCTTCCGGTTCTGTCTTGTGGACTCCTTGATCCCACTGATGCCCCAGACTGTGCTAGACTGATTCAGGGGCTTAGACAGGCTGTTGTAACTGACTGTCCTTCGTTATTTTTCCTTCCTTAAGGACTCGGGACCTGATTCGAGCTGGGGTGTTGAATGAGAAGCCCCTCTGGTTTGACATATATAATGCTTTTCCCCCGCTGAGAGAGCCTGTCTTCCGAAGGCCCCGCTTGCGATATGGCAAGGCCAAAGCTGCCATCCAGGACATCCTGTACCCCGAGGATAGGATTAGAGCGTGAGTACAAAGCCCACATGATGGACAGGAGACAGCAGAACTTCAGAAGGAAGGATTTAGCTAGTAGTCTGGTAACTTTAGTGGGAGTCGAGCCAGGGCCTGCCCTGTGGAGAAGGTCTTGTGTATCTACCAAGTTAGGAATTCAGAAACAGGTTCTGGGAAGTAGAATCTGGAAGCCAGCAATGGACTGATAATTGCAATTATAGCTACCCGTTTCTGTGCCTCTCTTAGCACTATGCTGAGCCCTTAAAAAACATTCTCTAACTTAGGCCTTATTCTGACCCTACAAGATGAGTATATTTTCTCCATTTTATTTGTGAAGACTGTGAGGCTCAAGGAGGTCAGTTCACTGGGAATGCAGTGGCACAGCTCTTTCCCTCAAATACTGATGTCAATTTTTAGTACCCAGAATTTGTATGATTCTTTTTTCATAAATATTAAGATTGGAGGTTGTATGTTATTCAGGGTAACAGGTATTTCTTCTTTTTTTTTTTAAGAGAGAGAGAGCATGCGCGCGCGCACGCAAGAGCACAGGGGAAGAGCAGAGGGAGAGAGAGAGAGAAGCCGACTCTGTGCTGAGCATGAAGCCCCAGGCGAGGCTCGATCTCAGAACCTTGAGACTGTGACCTGAGTCAAAACCATGAGTCAGATTCTCTGTCAGCTGTGCCACCCAGGTGCCCCCGTCCCCTTATTCTCTATTTCTGGATGTAAGGAAACAATTTATGAAGTCATTATATTCTCATTTGAGGTCTAGGCCCCTTTCATTTGAGGAATCTCCTCCCCTGGCCCCCAACACTCATTGAGGTAGGAGAAAAGTATGTTTTTGCGCTACTTGGAAATTTTCACGGTAGTTCCTGAGCTCTTTGGGGGCATTAAATACTTTGTCATTGCTTTTCTGGGTAGGCTCATTGCATGCAGTTGGTCAGGATTTATACATTAAAGTCATTTGTGGGTGCACCTGGGTGTCTTAATCATTTAAGCATTCGACTCATGTTTTTGGTTCAGGTCATGATCTCAGGGGCCTGGGATTGAACCTTGCATTGGGCTCTACCACCGGAAGTCTGCTTGGGAGTCTCCCTCTCCCTCTCCTCCTCTCTGCCCATGCTCTTGATCTCTAAAAATTAAAAAAAAAAAAAAAATCATTTGTGCTTCTGTGTGAATAGCAGGAGCTAGGTGATAGGTCATTGGAGAATGTGGAATATTTTACTGCTCCTTCTTTTATTACTGTTAATGTCAAAATAATATCTTGCATTTAAGTAATTTTTTGAACTTTATTTTTGCAGCTTTTTTTTAGTGTTTTTAATAATTTTAAAGAACTTATAACAGCAAAATATTAATTCCGGACATAGCAAAACCTAAATGTAAAAAATGAAAGCATAAAAGTACTAGAAGAAGGGACGCCTGGGTGGCTCAGTCGGTTAAGCATCTGCCTTCGGCTCAGGTCATGATCCCAGGGTCCTGGGATCGAGTCCCGCATCGGGCTCCCTGCTCGGTGGGAAGCCTGCTTCTTCCTCTGCCTCTGCGTGCTGCTCCCTCTGCTTGTGCTCTTTCTGTCAAATAAATAAAATCTTAAAAAAAAAAAAGTACTAGAAGGAAACATGGGAGAATTTTAAAAATAATCTGAGTGATAAAGACCTTTGTAAGTATAACATAAAACCCAGAAGCCATAGATGAAAATATTAAAATTTTCTGCCCAAAAAACGTACCACAAGCAGAAACAAAAGTCAGCCAACATGTTGGGAAAAAAATTTTGCAGCAAGTATGACAGGCTGATTTCCTATTTATACTGCTATAGTTTGCTTATAAATCAGTAGAAAAAACCCACCAAATGGAAGGCAAAGAACATGGGTAGCGCACAGAAAAGGAAATTCACTTTGCTTTTAAACATGAAAAGATGTCCATTCTATTTCATAAGAAAAGGCAAAAATAAAACGAGTTACAATTTTTCACCTGTCAAATGGACAAAACAAAAAGTTGGAAAATAGAATTTGGCCCGGGTATGGGGAAATAGACATTCTCATGCATTACTGGTGTGAACGTAAATTGACACAGCCACTTTGGGGAGTATTTGGCAGTTTGGAAGGCCATATTACAAATGCACATACGTTGAGCTAGTAATACTGTTTTTATGAATTTATTCCAGACTCATTTTCACAGTGTACTAAGAAATATTGGTAAAGTTAATCATTGCACCACTGTTGAAAGGAGCAAAGGATTGGAACAATCTAAGTTCACTGATTTCAAATGATCTCTAAGAACTATTAAGTAGAAGAGGCAGGATGTACAATAGTGTTTTCTGTCCTTGGAGTTAAACTATATGGCTGGGGACAGGAAATGATAGATGCATATATGCTTGTATGTTAGAATATTCTTGGATGGATACACAAAAAACTGGTTAGTGTTGCTTCCTGGGAGGGAACTGGGGGTTGGGGGCAGAGGTGAGCAGGAATGTTAACTTTCCATCGGGTACCTTTTTGTAATATTTGGTTTATTTGCCATGTGCATGCACTAATTAAAAAAAAAAACTTATGTTTGGACTAGTAATTTTTCTTTACTCCGTTCTTGGCCGTGATCTGTAAATGGAGATTTATATTGTGTTGTTTGTATTTTCCAGGAAATTTTATTCAGCCTATGGATCTGGTCAGAAAGCTTTTGATCTGTTCAATCCAAATTTCAAGTCTACCTGTCAACAGTAAGCCATTTTACAATTCGTGGGTTAGTTTTTTTTTGTTTTGTTTTTTAAGGAATTTAGTTATTGGTTTGAGGAGTTTTGTTGAATTCCACTGCAGGGAAAAGCCGCTCCTCTAGGAAGACATGTTAAGGGAATGCTTGATACTGTGTAATAGCATGTCTTGATGACTCTCAATATACAGCCCTCAGATGTGGTCTGCTTGGAATTCCAGGTTTGTGGAGAAGTACATTGAGCTACAGAAGCTTGGAGAAACAGATGAAGAGAAGTTATTTGTGGAAACAGGGAAGGCTTTATTGGCAGCAGGTGTCCTTTTGAGAAGAGTAGGAGAAGCAAGGACTGTGAGTATTTTTTGATTAAAATTGTTATTAGGGTTAGTTGTCTATTTGTTAAAAGTTAAAGGAAGACTTGGTTTTCCTTCTCCAACCTTGATTTATGTCCCTGAACACCAGGTCAAATACTGGTAGATGAAATATACTGAAATTGAAAAAAATAAAAGTGTACACACACACTAAAATTTTGTGATAGTGACTGCTACTTGGAACAAATGAATTGTCATTAGGGCTTTTGAAATTATGGTTCTCTAGAGATTTTTATCATGTGTATTGCTTGTTATAATAGAATTTGACCTGGGACATTAATGTTACGTTTTGACTCCATGATAGATGTGTTTAGTCATACAGCTTCAGCCAGTCAGTGGAGTGAAAGTGACATCTGTGTGATGTATTTATGTCTGGTCTTTTAAGCAAAAGGAAGGTAGTCACGTTTCCTGGGAATCTGAACCCACGGGTGTCAAACCCCAAACGGTATTGGAAAAAAACCAGCCTCTGCAAGAAGTTCCACAGGACCAGCATTTGGAGACATCTGAAGAACAGCCGAAAGGTCTCTCACCTCCCTGAAGAACTTGTATACCGGGTATACTGACATCCAAACTGTATTCACTAGATGAATGTTGAACTGTTTTTAACAGTTGGACTGTGTAAATGTTTCCCAGTCTCTCAGGCATTATGTTTGCTTTCTTTTAGTTTCTAATTCTAGGTTGTCATAAAGCTCAGTTTCATGGTTTGAATGAACTTTTATGTTAGGATGGTGTTAAATAAAGAATTCCCTGGCTGCTTATAAAGTAAATTTACTTTAAAATTGTAAATAGCATGAAGAAACCTTTATAAGTATGGTTTGAATGGGACTTGTTCTGAGTAGGTCTGCTTGGATTTTTGTGTTAACATGTGGGTTGGCTATATCTGATTCTCGGGTATCTTTCTCTTTTCTGGCTCCATCAGGCTTTTACTTGTGCATATGGTATGTCCCCTGGGCCAACTTTCTGTCTGCAGATAATCTTCACATTTTGCTATAGAACTGTTGATCTTCAACTTGAGAGGTGAAGTTGACTTGTGCTTTGTGGTAAGAGTGAGAACCTATCATTGATGATAGACAAAGGTCAAAACTATAGCTTTAATCTCATAGATTAGGTTGAGAGTGCTGGAGACAATTAGCATAGGCCCGAACCTAGTCTGCTCAGTAAAGATTTGAATGAATAAGTGATTACATCCAGCTGAAGACTGAATTCAGAGGACATCTGTAGATAACTGGATTGCCAGGAGGGGGGCCAGCTCATTTAGATGCCGTGATCCACTGGCATCCACCTGCCCCCCTGGTGTGGAGATGTGATGAGACCTTACCAACCGTTCTGCTTTCTTCATTTTCATATCTTCTCCTGAATAAATGACATCTTCTGAGCTTGTAGCCTTTGTATTTGTGATCCTAAGGCCACTGATTTTCAGCTACTAGTAATAAGCTGCTTCAGAAATTCCTGATTTTAAAACTCACGTAGCTTTTCTGTTCTTTGTGTACAGTCTCTTCTGTCTCCTGGTAGACCAAGGGTAGAGCCCACACCTCAGCCCCGGCACAGCCTTGCACATGGTGCTCTGTGAATGGAAGGTGAATAGTACATGAGGCAAAAGCAATTCTCAGCCACGCTGCATCTCCCTGCCGATCCTGTCACTGTTTTGCAATTCCTCTTGTTTGCGGAATGCTTTACTTTTAGATGGGAAAGTAAATTTCATCCATTCAACAACCATAGACAGCCAGTGAATGCCGAGCTTGGGGAGGAGGACTTAAGCAGGGGGAAGAGACGGTTCTGTTCTCAGAGGAACAATTGGGGGGGGGGTGTCACTCATTAACTTTTTTAGACCTTCTGTTTCTGGGGTTTAAAAGGCAGTTTTTTTGCCATAATGATGAAGACATTTTTAGAATGTTGTTTGATACATACTTTTTTTAATTTTTATTATTTAAAGATTTTATTTATTTATTTGACAGCGAGAGAGCACAAGCAGGGGGAGCAGCAGAGGGAGAAGCCGACACCCCGCGGAGCAGGGAGCCTGACGCGGGACTCAATCCCAGGACCTTGGGATCATGACCTGAGCCAAAGGCAGACACTTAACCAACTGAGCCATCCAGGCGCCCGTATTTTTTTTTTTTTTTTTAAGATTGATTGATTTATTTGAGAGAGCATGAGCGCGAGGGGCAGAGGGAAAGGGAGAGAGAACCTGAAGCAGGCTCTTTGCTGACTGCGGAGCCAGACGCGGGGCTCAATTTCACGATCCTTGAGATCAGGACCGGAGCTGAAGCCAAGAGTCAGTTGCTTAACCGACTGCCACCGAGGTGCCCCTGATGCATAATTTTTTAAAAAAATTATACAGGTACATGGTTCAGAATTTAAAGGTCTGATCTCCTTTCCAAAACCTATCTCCAGCCACCTATTTCTCTCCCCCAAGGCCATTTCCTTTCCAGGAATATTTTGAGCATAGGCATGGGGACACTGTGCTTACTGTCCTGTACCTCATTTTTCCATTTACTATGTCTCAGATCGTTTGTGTGGATGCCTAGTGGTTTAATCAGTGCCCGAATGACGGAAGTGGCTCTATGTTTTCTTGGGCTGCAAACAGGCCCGTGCTGCTGTGGGTGTATCCTTTACAGTGGTACTGCTGGAATAGCATGTCTTTGATTTTGATGTTGACCTCCATAGAAGCTGCTCAGTTACGCTCCCGCCAGCAATATACAGGGATGCCTGTATCCCCGCACCCTCACCAGTACAGTTCCAGATTGTGTTAGAATCTGTGTTTTTTTTCAAAGATTTTATTTATTAGAGACCATGCACACGCACAGGACTGGGCGGGGGGAGGGAAGAGGGAGAAGCCGACTCGCTGCTGAGTGCGGAGCCAGGCCCAGGGCTTAATTCCAGGACCCAGGGATCACTGCCGGAGCTGAAGTCAGACACTTAACTGATTGAGCCACCCAGGCGCCTCCTTTTCCATCTTGTTAAACCAGACAGACTCTTCCCTGAGGAGAACCTAAGCCTGGTAGAAGGGAGAGAGACGAGACCTTATAGCAGACTTCCTTTATGTTGAATCTCAGTAGTCAAAACAGTGAAAGTGAAGTGTTTTGGGGAATTCAGAGCCCTTCCCACAGTTGGTGTGGGCAAAAGCCATCGTTGGCATAGAGATGCCTGGACAGAATGGAAGTGGGAGCTCATTCTTGCATCAAGGACCTTAAAATCTAATTGGGAAGACGAGTGACTTTGGAAACAAGATGAACAGGAATTCTTTCAAGTTATGATACAAAATAATGGTAGAGTCGGGGGGAGGAGTCAGCTCTAGACTAGTCCAGGAATACTGCACGGAGAGCCTTGAAAGGCAGGGGGAGTTGAAGTAGGCATGCTGTTTCCTCTGCCTGGAGCACCCTCCCTGCCACCACAGTTTTGAGAAAGTATTTTCACTGCCATTTCCAAATGGTAACTGCTCAGGGGTGCCTGGCTGGCTCAGTTCGTAGAGCATGTGGCTCTTGATATCAGGGTCCTGAGTTCAATCCACATGTTGGGCATAAAGCTCGGTTACAAAAAAAAAAAGGTACGTGCTTGGAAATGTTACCTGATGTTCAAATCAGATCTCCAGTCCCTTCTGGGCTGCACTCATGCATGTCATTCAGTTGGCACACCTGGTCCGCTGTTGGCACTCTGGCCTCACCCTCGTCATCCGTTCCGGAGGGAACTACCTTCTTTCCATTCAGAGTAAACAAGTGCAGAAATTCTTACTCTTACCCACTGACGCATTAAACAGAGCCTTTCTGGAGTGGGTCCTCTGTGTGGGTTTGCTGAGCTGAAGCCGAGAACGGCATGTGTCCAGGTTACAGTGCAGTTTGCAAAGACAAGTTTGAAGTTCTGGGACTAGTTCTCGTTACTCCAGTTTTTGTTGGTATGACCTTGTGCCTGTGACAGTCTCAGAGTACAAAATAGGGATAATGTTTGCCTCTTTGGCTTCTAGTTATATGAAAATTGAGACAGAATGCAAAGCCCACTTGTAATATGTGACAGATGCTTCTGTTTAGTGGAAAACAGGTTTGAACAGGTAGTATGGGGTCAGACCACGGTGGCCTCAATAACTACCTGGGGTTGTTCAGTTTGGGTATCAGAAAGTTTGAGCAGGGAAGTAACAGTGAAAGCAGTGTTGTGTGGAAGGAAGGTTGACCCAGATGTGATAAAGGAATGGCGTTGGCGGAGCCGGCAGGGAGGGGGGAGGGCGGGAAGAGGAGACTTTGGTCTCTGCAGCCATGCCAAGGTTACCGACCTGAGTGACCAGAAGAATACCTGCATCACTAACAGCAAGGTTGGGAAGAGGGCTTCAATTCTCAGCATACTGAGAGGTGATGGTGCATCGTCCAAGTGGCAGACAAAGAGATGAGTTAGATATCTGGGAGATGGGGAGGAAGTCCCTAGCACAGGGGTAAGGGTTGGAGCCAGGAGAATGAAAGCTCTCCAAGGGGAGTGTAGAGAGACACAGGATGTTGGGGGCTGGGCCAGGTGAATGCTCTTAGTTAAGGGACAGAGGAACAAGAAAGTTAAAGGAAACTGATCCCACATCTCCTGTCATCTATATAGCAAGGCTTTTTTTTTTTTTTTTTTTAATTTTATTTATTTGAGAGAGAGAGCAAGAGAGCTCAAGCCGGGGGTGGGAGGGTGCAGGGAGAGGGAGAAGCCAGCTGCCCGCTGAGCAGGGAGCCCGACGCAATGCGGGGCTCCATCCCATGACCCTGGGATCACAACGTGAGCTGAAGGCAGACAAAACCAACTCACCCACCCAGGCACCCCTAAGGCAAGGCTCTTTTAAGTGGTCCTGGATTCACAAGGTTTTTTAGAGTTCTTCCTTTGCTTTTGTTTAGGAGGCCTGATTCTTGATCATGTGTCCTTAAAAGGCAAACCCAAGTCTTTTTGTAATTTTGTGTAATACTTAGTGTTGTGTTCTCTCATCATGAAAGCAGTATTATAGAAAATTTGATGCTCCCAGAGGATTCCTGATTTTTTTTTAAATGATACCCTTCTCTGTAAATAAATGATGGCTTGCCACTTAAAAACATTCCACAGATTCTCTCTTTGACAAAAGCCATTCAAGTGGGAGAAGATTTTCTCTGAGCCCTGCACTGGTGCCTACCTCTGCTTCTGGGAACCCAGACAGGCACGCAGGAGTTGTGGGGCCTCTTCCATCCTTCCAGGCTCTCCGCTAGGAGGAGGCCTAACTCAAAACCAGGCTGGCTCTTTTCCTGACTACATGGGCTCTAGGGCCCGGGACATGCCGTGGCTCTGGGACTGCAAGTGCTGGCTCTGCCTCGGGAATTTGGAGCTAGGGACGAGGAGCGGTGAGCTGGTGTGTGTTGGGGGGGGGGGCACGAGATTAGTACTTTGCTCAGGGTCTCCGTGTTACTGAGCTCTATTCCAGAACAGCCAGAAGGTGGAGGTGTGATTGGTGAGGTTCGTCATGTGTTTTGAGCCTTTGACGGGTGCTCAGGGAGATGGATGCCTGAGCAGGTTCGGTGAGCCACTTGGTTGAGGTCACCTTGTCTGGTGGAGGAAGGGCACCTCCCATGGGGAAGACATCCTAGGATAGCACTCCCCGTGTGGCATGTGGCCGTGTGATTGGGTGAGCCCGGCACTGGAGCAGTTTCTGTGGAGATGCTCAACCACACCGTTTTTGCTCTGGCACTCAGATGAAGAGGTCACTAGGGGAAAGCAAAGGCAGGAAGTGGAGGCTATGTCCCCTCCATCCATATGTCTTACAGGCAGAGGATTTTTGTTGAGTGGCTGACAAATTACATTTGGGGTAGAGTTTTACCCTCGACTGATGCTTGTCTGAGACCGGAACTTAAATGTCAGTCACCTAACCTTCTAGTTGGTCTGTTCTTTTAATTAAAAGATAGTTCTAAGCAACATCAAGTGGTGGTTTATTTATTATTTATCAAGCATTTTCCTTCCAGCAGTTAGTGAAAGGTCAGTGGCTTCAACGGATGCTTTGTTTTTGGTGAGTAGCTTAGATGAAAAAGATATGCAATCAATCTCTGCTCCCTCCTGTTTGCTCATGGGCAGGACACTGTTTAGTAGTCATTGTGGCATTTAGGATCGCAGACCTCTGAAACATGCAGAAAAGTGCTTGTGCATCCCTTGCCACTGAACATTTCTCCAAAAGTAAACATCAGGTTGTGATTATGGTTAATAATGAGATATTGATTGTTTGAAAATGTCACCACCCGGGACCATTTGGCCCCAGAACCGCTAGGTGGCGCTGCACTCGTGCTGCTCAACCACATTAATTTTATTTCCTTGCCTTGGGGTACTTGCCTTTCAAGGTTGGTGAGTGTCCTTGTAAAATAATGTTCTGGCTGAGGTTTAGGAAGCCGAGGTCCTGGGGTGCCTGGGATAGGGTAAAGATGGGAGCTGATAGGCTACAGGACAAATTACAAAGGCCTGTGGGGGAAACCGACCATGTTTGCACCACAGTGGGAGCAGGAGAGGAAGGAGCTAACTGGCTGAGTCCCTAGAGACTGCCCAGAGCAGCGTTTCCCAGCCTTCTCCAGTCAATGACAAAATCTGTGAATTTGCTGTGGAGGACGGACTGGGGGAGTGGTGCGGGCAGAGAGGCAGTGTGGGGTAGCGGAAAAACCCCAGGCCTTGCCGGGTCAGGCCTGGGACTGAAGCCCTGATCGATTGCCTTGTCTTGTGACATGAGGGGAGCAGGTGAATAACTTGAGCCTCAGTACAACTCCTTCATCAAGGTGCTACACGGGTTAAAGAAGAGCAGGAACAAAGTTCTTGGCACGGAGTCTGTCTTTGCTCTCAGTGCTTGGAAGGCTCTCAGCAGCTGTCGCTTCCCGCTGGGCGAAGGCGAATGTACATTAGATTAAAATGGAGAAAAGGGGCGCCTGGGTGGCTCAGTCGGTTAAGCGTCTGCCTTTGGCTGGGGTCGTGATTTTGGCATCCTGGGATCGAGCCCCTCGTTGGGCTCCCTGCTCAGCCGGGAGTCTGCTTCTCCCTCTGCCTCTGCCCTCCCACCTGCTCATGTGCGTGCACGCTCTCTCTCTCTGTCTCTTTCACTAATAAATAAATTCTTAAAAAAAAAACAGAGAAGGAACAAAAATACTAGGACAGTGTCCCTTTTCACCAGGTACTTGTCCCCCCCGCCCCCCGCAGCAGTTGCGATCTCTTACTGTTTTCCAACCTTCTAGCACTAAGCCAATCAATCAGCCAATCAATCAAACAATTAAAAAGACAGAGGAGAAAGCTAAAGAACAACCTGGGAACTCATCTATTATTGGAGCTTACCCAGTGTTGGTAGGTTTCACCGGAAAACGTGCTTTTGTTTGAGAGAGAGAGAGAGTGTGTGTGTGTGTGTGTGTAGAAAGCAATACCTTAACGGCATTCCTTCTGTTTCCTCTTTTCTTCCTCATCGTTGCTCCCCTTGCCCTCCTTGTGGTAAACTTTTGCTCCTTTCTTTCTCCCTCCTGCCCCCCGATTGTGGAGGGAAGCCAGAGGGTTACTACCTAGAGGTCCAACAGAAAAAAATGGCTCCAACCCCAGAAGCATTGTTCCTGGGGGCCAAGGCTGCTCAACCCTTGGGGCAGGAGTGTCTGGAACTTCCTCTGGTCCTCCTCCCGGTGAAGGGCAGGGTTGATGCCAGGGTTGGAACGGTGGGTGGGATGGGAGTGAGGTCTGGAAAGCCAGAAAGATCTATTTATGTCCTGGGGCGCCTGGGTGGCTTAGTCAGTTAAGCATCTGCCTTCAGCTCAGGTCATGATCTCAGGGTCCTGGGATCGAGTCCCACGTCAGGCACCCTACTCAGCGGGGAGTCTGCTTCTCCCTCTTCCTCTGCTGCCCCCCTGCTTATGCTGTCTCTCTCTCAAATAAGTAAAGTCTTTAAAAGAAAGAAAAAAAGATCTAGTTATGTCTTTCCCTCTGTCTGTGCCCCTGTCACTCCCTTTGACCCTGGTCGGTCTGCAGTGGGACCCCTCTGCCACTGGTCACCTGGGGTGCTAGTCTAGAGGACACAAGGGCTGAGGGTGCCACTGAGGGACAATACAGAGAAAGAGCTCTGGCCTCTTTGCTCTTCAGGTGTCAAAGAACTGGGTTCCAATCCCGGCACTGCCGCTCCCTGTGTGACTGTGGCTTTGGACAGGTCATTAACCCTTCTGAGCTGCATTCAGTTCCAGCACAGGGTCTGGAGCCTAAGAGATCCTTGACAGTGTACTTGTTGAGTGAATGAATGAACAAATGAATGGTTTCCCCACTAAGCATAGGGATAATAGTACTGCACCAAGTGTGTTTTTGGGTGCAGAACCCAAAGAAGATGCTGGCTGTGGCAGAACTTTGGAAACTCTGAAGCCGTTTACCATTCCCTAAAATAAAGATGCCGGTCTGAAGCAAATGCCCTGGGAGCTGCTGGTGCTGGGCTTGCCCCAGGAGAGTGGAGCCCAGGACTGCGGACCCAGGAGAGCAATGGCAGCAGGCCAGGGCAGCTGGTCTAGTCTCTGCGTGTTGAGGAATTCTGCAGGAGATGCCGGGTTCTTCAAACCCCCTCCTGGGTGCTTGCTTTAAATCCTGAGCGTGCTCAGCATTATCTCTTGAATATTAAGCACGAAGAGAATTGAATCCTGGGCTTTATCACCAGCTTCCCTTGGCTCCTGCCAGATGAGGTGAAATGGCCCTGCTCCGTCTCAGCAGCGAGGGTCATGGCCTCCCTGCCTCCCTGGAGTTCATCCCCTTCCTTGGGCCCGGCTCCCTGCTGTAACCATTTTCCCCTGCCCTGGCACGAATGTCCCTCTGGCTCCTCAAGGCTTCCAGCTCCTTAAATGTATTAATTCCAGGGACAGTGGGCTTGTGTTACCATTTCTGCCGGCAGCCTTGAGCTGACGCGTAGCGCAGGCAGGGTCTTCCTTTTCAGGCTGGGGAAAGGGGGGCTCAGCCTGGCTCGCCTCGGCGAGTGTGCCCGGGCCTCGGCTGCTCCTGGTTGTCCCGGTCCAGCCACGCTCATGGGGCTGCTGAGGTTAGAACAAGAGAAAGCCAGCTTAATCCCAGAAAGTTTTCAGTTTAAATCCTAAGAAGGCAAAGCTTGTCTTTGGCAACCCTGTACCATCCCTAACTTTCCTACTTTTGGTTGTGAGAGAAGACGAAGGGGCATGGAAGACAGGCCAGGTGAGTTGGAGGGGTCCGGTCATCTGAACAGCAGGCAGGTCAAGGGCACCAGAATGTTCCACAGTCCTGCAGCATTCCTGCCGTGTCTCTCCTGGCCTTCTGGGTGATCTAACCTCCAGTGTAGCGTGTGCTCAAAGTTGGAACTGTTATTCCTTCCCTTTTGATTATTGATTGACACACCTAGCGTGGCTTCTTAAAAGAACCACTTTGAATACCTGTAAAGTCAAGAAGCTCAAATTTAGGAAAATCTCACCAGCAGGACTTAGTTCCTGTGTGCTGTTGACTCATAATTAATAACTATATTATAAAATTATTACAATATAATTTATTACAATCGCAATTATATAATAATAAATAATACTAATGAAATCCACATTATAATTCTAATGAAAGATAGATGATAGATGTTTATTGCTCAACTAACGTGTGTGTTGCCAAACCCCAAAGGGGTTACTTTAAGATCTAAAGGACCTGAATGTACTTTACTGTCATGTTGAAGAGAATAAAGCTTTCAGGTATAATCAAGATTTCTTATATATGAGAACTCAGTGACCCATAGGCAATGTCTGCCATTAAAAAAAAAAAAAACTGAGTGTACCTCCATTGTTTACTGACATTTAAAAATAGCTCCTTTAGTACACAACTGAGGCAGAAGATGGTATGGAGAGCCACTGGGGCACTGGATGAGGCTCTTGGAGATCCCAGCCCAGCCCCAACTCATCTACTTGTTGGCTGTGTGACTTTGGAAAGTCATTCAACCTTTTTAGACATTTGTAAAATAAGGGGGTTGAACTACAAGACCTGGGTCTTTGGTCCAAGAAGAGCTGCAAAGATGGGGAGAGCAAGCACATTCCAAGACTTACTAAATACTTAAAACCTTACTTTTTTTTTTTTCTAAGATTTTATTTATTTATTTGAAAGAGAATGAGCAGGGGAAGGGGCAGAGGGACAAGCAGACTCTCCACTGAGCAGGGATCCCAATTTGGGGCTCAATCCCAGGACCCTGAGTTCATGGCCTGAGCTGAAGGCAGAGGCTTAAGCAACTGAGTCACCCAGGCGCCCCCAAACCTTCTCACTTTTAAATTTTGATTATGGATGGGAATGTAAGCTGGTGCAGCCACTCTGGAAAACAGTATGGAGGTTCCTCAAAAAGTTGAAAATAGAGCTACCCTATGACCCAGCAATTGCACTACTGGGTATTTACCCCAAAGATACAAATGTAGTGATCCAAAGGGACCCCTGCACCCCAATGTTTATAGCAGCAATGTCCACAATATCCAAACTATGGAAAGAGCCCAGATGTTCATCGACAGATGAATGGATAGAGAAGATGTGGTGTGTATACACCTCCCCCCCGTCCCACACACAATGGAATATTATGCAGCCATCAAAAAATTGAAATCTTGCCATTTGCAATGACGTGGATGGAACTAGAGGGTATTATACTGAGCAAAATAAGTCAGTCAGAGAAAGACAAGTATCATACGATCTCACTGATATGTGGAATTTAAGAAATAAGACAGAGGATTATAGGGGAAGAGAGGAAAAAATAAGACAAAACCAGAGAGGGAGAAAAACCGTAAGAGACTCTTAATCAGGAAACAAACTGAGGGTTGCTGGAGGGAAGGAGGGTGGAGGGATGGGGTAACTCGGTGATGGGCACTGGGGAGGGTAATTGTAATGAGCACTGGGTATTATATAAGACTGATGAATCACAGACCTGTACCCCCAAAACCAAAGAATACATTATATGTTAATTAACTGAATTTAAATTAAGAAAAGTCAATTTTGATGATGGAAACACTCGTAAGGATAGAGAGAATGGTATGATCCTCCATATGTTCATCATGTAGACTTAACCATTATTAATATTTTGCTCTATTTGCTCATCTAGATGTTCTCTGAAGATTTTGCTTATCGATATATTTTTCTGTATCTTAAAATACGTCCAGACAAGACCCCTCTCACCCAAGGCTTCAGCCTGCTTCTCTGAAAAATAAGACCTTTCCTTACATCAACACCATTACCATTATTAAGCCTAACAAAATGGCAATTAACAGTAATTCTGTAATATTACCTGATAACCAGTCCATATTCAAATTTACAGGCTGTCTGCCTCCTCCTACCTCAGCCCATCCCTGGGGCCAACCACGGTTAACTCTTTCGGTTTTTGGTGCTTCTGGTGAGTAGCTTCGCACATGGGTTCACACCCCCAGCTGCTGTCATCACCTCCTGGCTTTCTGCTAGGAGAGATGACAGGTAACTTCGATTCTCTCTTCTTCCACAGCGGCATTTACCCCTTAGTTCCTCTGTGTAGTAACACTAATTAAGGTTCTGTTTGGGGTTGAATTTTGTACCCTTTCCCCCACCCCCCAGATAAGGTATGTCAAAGTCCTAATTGCTGGTGCCTGTGACTGTGACCTTTTTAGGCAGTAGGGGCTTTGCAGATGTGATCAGGTGAAGATGAGGTCAAGCTGGAGTAGAGCGGGCCCTGAATCCAATGACTGGCATCCTCAGAGGGAGAGAGGGACTTGGAAACAGGCACACACAAAGAGGAAAGCCAGCCATGTGGAGACCGAGGCAGAGATTGGAGCAAGGTGCCGCCACCAGCCAAGGAGCGCCAAGGGTTTGCTAGCAGCCATCAGAGGCTGCAAGAGGCAAGGCAGGAACCTCTCCAGGGCCTTCAGAGGGAGCTTGGCCCTGCCGACACCCTGATTTCAGACTTCTGGTCTCCAGACTGTGAGCGATACATTACTGTTGTTTTAAGCTTTGTGGCAGTTTGTTAACAGCAATCCTAGGAAACTAATATGGTTCCTCTACCTTTGGAATCACTATAAGGGAAACTCGGTTTTTCTCTTTGCGGGGAACAACCCAGTTCTCTGCTGCGTTTCTCCCCATGACTTGACTTTACTACTCACGTAAAGCACTTGACTTCTGGTCACTGAAAGCGGCAGGGGGTGGGGGGGTTCCCCACAACAAGCCTTTGTCTTCTACACCAGCTGGCTGTCCTACAGTTTAATTTAACTCTGACACTGTCTACCCAGACACAGTGTCAGATCCCACAGGTTAAGGGCTCAGTCCCACAAGGCTGCCCCTCAACAAACACACACACACACATACACACACACACACACACGTGCAAACACTTCAGATGCCAGTGGAAAGGCCCGATTATCACCTATACTTCCAACCGACCAGCTATAGATCGCAAGTTCCAACAGCCCTCTTCTCGGGTTCAATTGATTTGCTAGAGCAGCTCACGGAAATCAGGGAAACACATTTACCAGTTTCTTAAAGCCTATGATGATGAATACAGAGGACCATCCAGAGGGAAGAGATGCATGGGACAAGGTATGTGGGAGGGGTGTGGAGCTCCCGTGCCCTCTCTGGGTGCGTCATTTCCCAGCACCTCCTTCCACGCGCTCACCACCCTGGAAGCTCTCAGAACTCTGTACTTTTGGGATTTTACGGAGGCTTCATCACGCAGGCATGAGTGAGCATTGACTCCCCTTTCAGCCCTTCTCCCTTCTCAAGGGAATTGGGGGGCGGGGCTGAAAATTCCAAGCTTCTAATTATGGTTTGGATTTTCCAGTGACCAGCCCTCATCCAGGAGCCATCCAGGAACCCACCCAGAGTCACCTTAGTAGAATAAAAGATACTCCTATCCCTCCTATCAGAAATTACGAGGGTTTCAGGAGCTCTGTGTTAGGAGCTGGGGGCAGAGACCAACATGTATTTCTTATTATGAATTGTGCTATTAGAGTCACATAAAGTACTTACCCTCTATTTCTTGTTCCATCCACTACCTCTTGACTCTCTGCTTTGTACGATGAGGGTAAGAACCAGAGGTTTAAACAGCCGGAAGGGCCCAGGATGTGAGAAGTGCAAGTGATGGAGGGCAGCATAAGGCAGAAGGTGAATGCCTTCTGATCCCAGGGCTGCCGCTGTTCCATTTTCTCCATCTGCAGAGACACTGGCTGCCTGGGCCTGTGTCCACACTGTGTGTCCCAGAGCCAGGAGCAGACGTGGGAGGGAGAGTCCTGCCCAGAGTCGAGGTTATTTCATTCCCCTCCAGGATCTGCCTGCTTCCCTCCCGAGTCACATAGGCCAGTTTCTGTGGGAAGGCCCCAGACACTGGCCATAGAGATGCCCCCCTCAGAGAGCAGCTCCTTCTGAGTCCTGCCTTGACGTTAAGCCATCGGCATGCACAGGGAGATGCTAGAACATGGTTGTGTGCTGCTCCCTCCCCCCTTTCTTTTCTGTAGGGATGTTATTAACCATCTTTTCCCCTGTGAGGACCCATGGGTGAAATTCCTGTCCATCCTGATGCAAAGAAAACCTGTACTTGTTCTGAACACCTGGGGTGGCTTACTCTCGTGGTCTTGGTCAATTTGGTACCTTACTTTCCCTCTTCGCTTTGGCTGTGAGTAAATTCAGAGTTAAAGTTACAGTCACATGCAGCTGACAGAGGAATTTATGATGGTATTTGTTTTGATAATTGTGAAATATTTTAGTCTTACAAAAATTACAGAGAATATATAAAACAAATATCCCTGTCAAACTTAGCAAAGACGGATTGAAGCCCTCCGAGCGCCAGGTCCCGAACCCGTTCTCCC
This sequence comes from Eumetopias jubatus, assembly GCF_037043125.1. NCBI lineage: Eukaryota > Metazoa > Chordata > Mammalia > Carnivora > Otariidae > Eumetopias > Eumetopias jubatus. The sequence goes on along the minus strand of NW_028274816.1, from coordinate 114,452,208 downwards.
ACATCCCACCCCTGTGGGATGTCTCTTCCTGGACTTGCTCTAGCCCTTCCTATTTAAAAAATAAATTTTCTCTAAACGTATGCCCCTGTAACAAACATATGGTATCGTTTTGCATATTTAAAAACATTCTATAAGTGGCTTTGTACTATATGTATCGCTCTGTAATTTGTTCTTTTTACTCGAGGATTTTACTTTGAAACTTCCCCGTGTTGACACATGTAGCTCTAGTTAATTCATTTTGCACTGCTGTGTAGTATTCCACTCAAAGACTAGACAAATGATTATGGGGTGTTTCAAAGCACGGGCCTGGGGCCAGAATGCCAGGGTTCAGATCCCAGCTCTGCCACTTACTAGTTCTACGACCTTGGGCAAATCAGCCTCTCTGGGCCTCCGTTCCCTTAGCCATAGGATGGGGCAAATGATAGCGCCTACCTCAGTCTATATGAAGATTAAATGATGTAAGATGTGAAGCTTTTAAAATAAGCCTGGCGCACAGTGTGCACTAATTCAAGACCTGGCTATCACTGTTGCATGTTTATTTTTCTACTGGTGGATGTTTCCAGTTTTTCCCTGTCTCCAGATGTTGCAGAGAACATTATTCTATCTGTTTCTTTGTGCATGTGTGCCAGAGAGTTTCTCTGGTCCAGGGCACACACGTGGGAGTGGACTGCTGGGCCATATGGTGTGCCCATCTTTCCTTTTCTGGGCAATGTGAATGTGCTCTCCAGCACGATCCTCGCCCTGGCCCGTCCTTGGTGTTGTTTTGGTGCACTACTTTTGCTTAAACTTGGCTAAATCTTTCTTCCTTTTGCCCGAATGTCCCCATCTACTTATTTTTATCCTAGTATGGACTTCTGTGAGCCTTCTCCGCCCTTCCTCCTTTTTCTTTGGAATGATGCAGGATATAAATACATAAAAATGAGAGAGGATCCCGCAGAATGAAGAGCACAATCCTCAGGGACTGCCTGCTGCCTACTGTGGACCTCCAGGATTCCTGGCTTTCAGGGCTCATTAAGATTGCTACCAGTCGTGCTCATGTGGAGTGCTTACTAATAGGTGCTCTGCATACATCGTCCTGTTCCATCTCATAGCAATGCAGTGAATAGGACCATTAGTAGCAGAACCTTGACTCCAATGAGGCAGTCTGATGCCAGAATCTATACTCTTACCCAGGGCCTCCTACAGGGCTGTGGTGTGAGGGGGCTCAGGCTGCACATTGCACAACTCGCGGGGCCACCATTTGCACAGACGGCGATGTGAATGGCGCCCGCTGGAGTTGTGCAGTGCATAAGCCCCGGCCTTCCAAGTAAGAGCTTAAAGCAAATGTTTCCTACCTGCTTGACAGGCTTAGAAGGGCAACCCCCACTACCCACTGAGGGGCTTTGCTGCTCAGGATTTATAGGACTTCCTTAAGGTCATGGCTCTTCATGTTTTAAAAGCCTATTGGCACGAGAGCCCTCCTACCTATATAAACATTTGTTTAGGAAGGGGGAGCCCAGCATGGGCCCTGCACACTGACACCAACCGTGTAAGGGCATGCACTCGGCCGCTGTTCGTGGCTTTCCCCCTTGGCCACCGCAGACTTATTGAGCAATATATTATGAGTGTGGCTCACTCCGATGATGTGTTATGGATAAATCATTAAGGAGGCAGCTCACCGCGGTGATGTATTGGTGTAATAGATCATCAGAGTGAAGTCTTATGCCGACATACGGGCTGGCTCAAAGGGTGGTGTCATTCAGGGAAGAATTAGCCCAGCAGCAGATCTGGCTTAATTACAGGATAAAAGGTTTGTGAATGATAGGCTGAAGTCTGCAGCCCTAGCATTTTGATTCTTGATGTAAAAATATAATTGGGCTTCCTGAGAGAATTTTTGATTATTTCCAAACAGCCTTCCGCTCCATCACAACAGCACAACCGGCCACGTGGTGGCAGGGGTACCGTCCATCGGGGGGCCCTCCAGGCCCTTCCCACGTCTGAATTACTGTCATCTTTTCCATTTGTAGGTCACAGAATGAGTTAAAGGAGATAAAATCCAGGAGGCCTGGCTTTAAGGCCGTCAGAATGTTGTCCTTAGCAACCAGACCACGGGAATTGAGTGATTTATTCAAATCATCATTAACTAAGGCAGTGGTTCTTGACTAAACTCGTGTGCACATGCGGGGAAGATTGTGGGGGGGTCTGCTGAGTGTGTGTGTGTGTGTGTGTGTGTGTGTGTGTGTGTGTGTCTGAGGACATCAGCGTCTTGGGGACAATAGTAATAATCATGTTTATCAGACATTTGACATTGTGCTACAGACTTTGCATGTATTATTTAATCTCATTTGGTTCGTATGACAACATTGTCAAACAGGCATTCTTTTTCTTCTTCTTTTGCTTCCTCCTCTTTCTCCTCTTCCTCCTCCCCCTCCTTCTCCTCCTCTGCCTCCTCATTTTCCAACTGAGAAAACCAGCAAGAGCAGGCATCACTGGCCCAGGTTGGACAGGGGCTTGGTGGCAGATCCAGTGGGGCTGATGCTGCAGGTGACTCCTATAATCTTCCCTTCCCACCCCCACACCCCCTTCCTTTGAGGACCCTAAACCAGCACTTTTGTGAACTGCAAGCCTCAGTGAGTGCCATTAAAGATGCTTTGTTGAAAATTTGATTATTTTGTTTTAAGACACATGAGTCAAACCTCAGGTATTTGTTGGGTCCCAAATGTATTCTGAGTTGGTTATTTCTTGAGAAACTCGTAAGATGAGGCTAAACGATTTGGACCAACTCTCCCATTAGAGACAACTATAAAAGCATAAAATAACTTGTGACATCTTCTTAAATAGTATTAAATTGCTGATAAACAGTAAGAAATGATGAGGTCAACGGACGGGAAGAGTAGGAGCCAAAGGGGCGAGTGGGCACAGAGGTGGTTTTTGCCTTGAGGGTTACTGATCCTCAGTGGCCTTGCAGCCTACCGGGAAGAGAGAGCCAGGAGACAGCCCAAGGAAGGTCTCTCTCCACAGGAAGCTGGGGGAGGGCAATCTGGAAGTGGGGCAACTGTCACCCAGAATCACAACGTGAGGTTCCAGTTACCAGATTGTCCTGGTCCAGGAAATCGCAGGCCTTGCACTTGATCTAATTTGGGCCCAGCCTGGTATGGCTCTAATACATTAGAGAAGCAGATTTCTGGGCATAGGAACTTTACCTTTAGGCCTTATATTATTCCTATATATATTGGACCGTGGTCAGTGATAACCAGGCACACAAGGAAACCTGACTCCATGAGTGAGAACCAGCAAAAACAGACAATAAAAGCAGATCTATAAAGCCTTTCAATATTGAAGCCATCAGACTACAGACAATAAATAACTTTGCCTCCTTACTATGTTTAAATAAATAAAAGATAAGTTTGAAGATATCTTCGGAGAGCAGAAAACAAGAAGTTGTTACAGGATAAATATGCAGCTATCTATCCACTGTTCTTCCCTCCCACTCCATCCCCCAAAGAAGAAAGAAATTCTGAGCTGCAGAATTCAATATGGAAAGCTCACTTGGTTTATTAATAAGCAAACGAGAAGAGGCATTGTTCTGTCTCAATATGCTTATTTTCAACAAAGAATGTCAAGCACAGAACTTCCTTTTGACCTTTATTTGCGCCTTGAAAAAATTACAATTTGAAATTTATGATTAATATGGAAGACGGAAGTAAGAAATACTTTTAGGCAAGTTGACTGAAACATCTTGAAAATAGACAACAAACAATATACCACACCCATAGCCTGCAAAAAGAAAGAGGAGTATACAACCTCACATTTTTAAATCATCATAGAAAATGTATTACATTTGATATGTAAATGTTAAAATCTGCAGTGTAGGTGGCTATGATGTTATGAGGTATAGATGACATTGCTAAAAATCTGTAGGATGTTGGACTAAAACATCATAGTTAAAAACACAGGCTCTGCCTCAGATAGACTGGTTGGGGTTCCAGCTTTGCCACGTACATTTTGTAATTGTGGGCAAATTCCTTAACTTCTCAGAGCTCCAGTTTGCTCATCTGCAAAATGGAAATAATAATAGCACTGCACCTGATCAAAGGGTTGAGGGAGCCAAGAAAGATCCTGGATGGAAAGAGCTTTACTTTCTGCTGACACGTGAAACGTGCCATTGTGACTTTAGCTTCTTGGAACAGCATTACCACATCCAAGTGAAGCTGGCATTTGCATTTTGCTTGTGTTTAAATCCAGGAAGGATTTATGTAAGGAGATTGATTCCCTATGTGTTACGAGTCAGAAAAACTCTTTTACCATGAAAAGGTGATGAGATTTGGCTCCTGCGGGCCAGCTCAGGGCTGCTCAGGCTTGGCCATTTACTGTAAACCTTTTGATAAAGAAGGCATTTATTCTTTATTGATAAATAAAGGGTGGTCTTGATTTAGCCACCCTAAAATCAAGGGCATCTCCTTGTGAAGGTAAAAATCCAGGTGAGATAAGATTGATAATCCTGCATTGCAGAATTTATTAAAGATGTCCAGATTAAAAAATTGGGTGGTCTGCCAATCAATCAGCCTGTTTTCTACGTTTTTCTCTGTCATTTACTAAAAATATTCCTGTATAACACTGAACCCCCTGTGGACATCATAAATGCTAATCTCTCTTCCTTTCCTTTCAGAAGGACAAGCTTGGTTGTGCTCCCTAGCAGATGTCCCTGGGTTTGTCCTTGTCTTGCTGAAGGCTTTACTATTATTATTTAAAGTTTTCTCGAGCCATATGGTTTAAAGTGAGGAAAAAGGGCACATGAGTGGAATTCACCAATGAAGTGTGGCTTAGGCTGCATTCTCCTTTCTTTGGGTAATCTCCTTGAACCCCAGTGAGAGGGGACAGGTTGGAAACAACCAACCTGAAGATTGATCCAAGGCTTAACTATTGATGAGTAGGTCACTGTACACCTGTTGGGGTTCCTTGTGTCAAGGAACCAAGTCAGCATCATTGGAGTGTCCCAATGTCTTAGCTTGAGTTTGAGGATGTCTTGGGTTGGGTTCCCTGGAAGCAGACTCTGAGATGGAGAGCTGCATGTAAAACCTTTGTTAGGGGCATTCTCTGGAGATACACCTGTGAGGGGGCAAGGCAGGCAGGAGCAGGCAGAGGGGGAAGATGTCCCCTGTTGTGGTTGCCATGGAGACCTCAGCTAATTGTACAGGGACTCTGCAAGTAGGATGGCCCGCCAGGTATTGGGGCTGGGCCTTTGCATCTCCTCCATCGGCTAGTCATTGCTAGGGCCACCCCTGGGAGAGGATGCACCTTGGGTAAAGCAACTTCCAGAGAGGGATGAAGCTCTGAGCCATCAGCAGCCCATATTTTCAGCACCTGGGGGATGAGTGGGTGGCCCCAAAGAGGGGGATCTCAGCAGATGGAACCCATAGCAGACTGTCCTTTGAGCTGTTCAGATTCACTTGCTTCGCACAGTAAGTTTGCTCCCTCTCTATGGAGATGTCCAAAGTGTGGACCTTGATTACCTCCAGAACTTGATGAGGCCTACCAGGTGTTGTGCTTCTTGATTGGTGGTGGGAGCTGAGGCCCTGGCACTCTGGAGCTGGGACACCTCTTCAGAACTCTTCCAAATGAGAAAAGGAGGCCAAGCATTTGCATCCCCACCTGAGTCAGTCCTTGGCTATAGGCTGCCCCCTGGAAGGCATGTAATTTTGGGCAAGGCAGTTCCCTGGGGCTAGAGTGATCCCCTGGGGCTAGAGTGATCCCCAGTGAGGGATGCAGCCACGAGTCATCATCAGCTGATAGTCTCAGCAGCTAGAATGGGTGCAGAGGAGGTTTGGGCAGGGGACCTCAGTATCCACTCAAGGGATCAAACTCCAGGGCGGGGTCCAGAGTAAGGCTCAAATTTAAGGGGTCACTCATCCTCAAAATCATACAAATGCAAATTTGGCACTTGCCTCACCCTAGTCTGGGCCCTGTCTGACATTCATTGGAATCTAATATCAGAAATGGTAGGCATTTCAGGTTGACCAGGATAAACTTCCCAGTTACCATGAAGGCAGCCTTTTTCTGAAACTGGTGGAATCTTGGACAACATAGTCCTAGAATATTTCCTTTCCACTTCTCCTCAGAGAATGGAAAGGTGGACACTAGGGAAAGGTGTTACTTCTTATTACTGCCAAAAAAATTTCAAAACACCTTTCCTAACCAGCCAGTTATTCTATAACTTTGTTTGTCTAAGCCCCTGGTCATTTCCTTATGATCTTTGTGTTATGGAAATGAAGTCAGAGGAGGGAGTTTGAACTAGAAGATTCTTCAGTTTCCTTTTGTTACCATGGCATTGAGGACATTGTCTAATCCTGAGCCTACTGGCCAGCTTCAGTGGCTGGGACCACTCCCCTGCATGAGGGAACATATTCTAGAATGGAGAGAAGTCAGGAGAGAAGACCAGCCATGCTATGCTAGGAGAATCAGAGGTGGTTGAAAGGCCAGAGAAACACATAACTCATACGCAAGTAAGAATCAGAATTGGAGCCCAACAGGAAGAAAAAGCAGGAGTTGATTATAGAGCAGGCTGAGCGAAGGGTGACATGGTGTGTGGGGCAGCATCATTCCAGAATTGACACTGAGCCTGTTGGATTCTGGCTATGGCATCCTGGGTATATGAGAAATCCATGCATAGTTTTTGTCCTTCCCTTTCACACAGAGTCTTGGACCATCCTTCCCAACTTAATATATATAGTCAAGGCAATTCTAATCAGATCCCATGGTAGTTTTTATTTTTAACTTCACAACTTGATAATAAAGTTCACCTGGAAGAATAAGTGCATGAGGATGGCTAACAAAATTTTGAAATATCAGAATGTAGTATTACCTACTCACTATCAGAGGTATTACAAAGCAACAATAATTAACACAGTATGATAGAGTTATAGGATTAGGCAATTAGACCAGGGGAATACAACAGAGAGTCTAGAAAAAATTGATATATATATATATGGGCATTAAGTATATGACAAAGATAGCATTTGACATCAGAGAGAACAGGATAGGTTGTTAAATAGTACTGGGAATGGGTTGTGAATTTCAGGGGAATTTTTAATTTAATTCTCTATCTGATACCATGCCTCAAATAAATCCCAAGTGTACTAAAGATCTAAAAATAAAAAGTAAAACTATGAAAGTACTAGAAGAAAATATAAGGTCTTTTTGAGCATGACACAAAACCCAGAAGATGGCAGGGAAAGAATGACAGTTCTGACTACATGAACAAACCAACAACAACAACGTCTGTATGATGAAAAATACCACAAACAACAATTAAAGAATGGAAGAAAAGGTTTTAAACATATATACTAGATAAAAGGTTAACATCAATAATATACAAAGAGCTGCTACAAATCAATAAGAAAGAGAAATACCATAGACAAACGAGCAAGGGCGATGAGCCGGCAATGTGCCGAGGAGGAAATACGTGTGGCAGAGAAAGTGTGAAAAGATGAGCAACCTCAGCAACAATTAGAACAATACACATTAACAGAAAATGAGATATATTCTCCCTATTGAAATTGGCAAAGGTTAACTCGATTGCTAGAACTCAGTGTTTGGGAGGATACAGATAAAAAGGGATATATAGTTGGAACTGAAACTTGCAATAATGTTTTTGAAGAATAATTTGGCAATATCAGTCAAACTTAAAACATATTTACCCTTTGACCCAGAAATTATACTTCTCAGAATTGATCATACAGAAGCTGCCTTCGAGAGAGAAGAGACGTATGCGCAAGTAGGTTTACTTGGCATCATTTGCTATAGGACAACAGTGAGAATAGTCCGTCAGGGGAAGAGAGGTTGGGTAAATCATGGGATATCCATACAATAGAAAGCCATTAGAAAGAACAGGGCTGATCTATGTTGTATAGATTTGGAACAAGGTCCACAAGAAGCTGTTAGTTAAAGAAAAAAGCAAACTGAATTTTACGTAAAGCATGAGTCCATTTTCTAAGCGGTTAAATAAACAGCATTTAACAATTGAAGTTCCTATTGTAGAAATTGTCAAGTTCATAAAGAGTGAAGAGCAATAGTGCAATGAACCTCTATAGTCCCATCACCTTGTTGCAACACTTTTAACTCTTGGTTATTTTTTTTTTCCATCCCATTCCCTTGCTTTTTTCACCTGTGGATTATTTGAAGCAGATCCCAAATAGCCTATCATTGCCTCCATAATATTCAGGTCCATTTCCACATTCAAAGGACGGTGCAGGCAGGGAAGCAAGGCTCAAAGAATACACATGAAGTTGATGTCGGTGGTCATTGTAGGGGAATGGGACGGATGAGGGTGGAGTTTCATTATAAACATTTTGGTATTACATGTTTTATTTTTGCATTATTTAGTTTTTAAGAAGCTCAGGTTGAGAAACCTCAACCATCACTTTTACCTCTACAGAACCTCCTTCTAAATTTTAAAAAAGCAAACAAGTAATTGTTACTTGATTTTTTTCCTTTAAATAAGCTCTAGGCCAATGCGGGGCTTATACCATGACCCCTTAAAACCCATGACCCAGAGATCAAGCATGCTCTACCGACAGAGCCAGCCAGGCGCCCCTGTTACTTGATTTTTTAAAAGCCACTTCAAGGGGTGCCTGGGTGGCTCGGTCGTTAAGTGTCTGCCTTCGGCTCAGGTCATGATCCCAGGGTCCTGGGATCGAGCCCCGCATTGGGCTCCCTGCTCCGTGGGAAGCCTGCTTCTCCCTCTCCCACTCCCCTTGCTTGTGTTCCCTCTCTCGCTGTGTCTGTCAAATAAATAAATAAAATCTTAAAAAAAAAAGCCACTTCAAATCTTTTATGGAATGGCTTGGGATTAATGCATCAATAAAGATATTAAAACTTGAGTACATTATTAATATTTATTATTATCGGAGTATCCAGTTTTGGTCAAGTTTTTGATAGTTGAGTTGTAGCCCTTTTTGTGCTGCATGTATAGTGTGTATATTATAATAGAAGCTCTTTTTTTTCTTTTTTAAAGTAGGCTCCATGCAGGGCTTGAACTCATGACCCTGAGATCAAGACCTGAGCTGAGACCAATAGTCAGATGGTTAACCAACTGAGCCACTCAGGTGCCCCCCAGAGAAGCTCTTTTAAAATCAATGTTGCTATGGACTGAAGGTTTGTGTCCCCTCCCCCATTCATCTATTGAAATCCCCAATCCCCAATCCCCAGTGCGAATGGTATTTGGAAGTGGGGGCCTCTGGGAACTGATTAGATCATGAGAGTGGAGCCCTCATGAATTAGTGCCCTCATAAAAGAGACCCACAGTGAGAACACAGCTGTCTATGAACAGGGAAGTGGTTCTCACCAGACACTGAATCTACAGGCACCTTGATCTTGGACTTCCCAGACCTCAGAACTGTGAGAAATCAATTTTTGTTGTTTATAAACGGCCCAGTCTGTGGTGTTCTGTTATAGCAGCTCAAACAGACTGAGACAGATGTGTACATTTGTTACCATTTTATGGAACTGCAGGGGCTCAATTGCCAAGTTCCCAGAGGGAGACTTTGATTGGCCCACCTTGGGTCAGCTGTTCCCTCCTGGCCCAGTGAGGGGGGAGGGTGGCGTCATTGGAGGTGTTGGGGGGGGGACCTGGGTGGACATTTCACCTCCACTGGGCCTGCTTCTGTGTTTCTCTCCGGTGTTTCCTTCCCTCATGTTTATTGACATAACGGCCTCAATCAGCCAGGAAGAACATCCTGGAAATGGGAAGTGGCTTCAAAAGCAGACGATCTGGGTTTGAATTGACTGTGACTTTCAGTAGGTCCCTCATCTCTGAGGCTGGTTCCTTACTTGAGTTAAAGGTTGTGAGGAGAAAATGCCTTATGGATGAAGAGTACTGAATACCTGCCGGGCATAAAGTAGGCCTTCACCTTTGTCAGGAAGCATGAGCTGGGGCTTCTCATTCAAGGATGTGCCTGCTCCTGGAACATTCCGGTGTGGAGGCCTCGGATTTGCCACAGCACAGGCCCTGTTAGCAGACGCCGTTGGCAAAGGCCTCCTCCTTTCCTTCCCCAGCTGGGCTGACAGGCCCAGGCACATCGGTAGCCCGTGAAGCACTGTCTTCACACCCAGGGGCTCCTCGGCTCTTTCCCATGACCTTGGAGTTCAGCCCCCGGGGGCATTTCCTCACAGACCTGGTCTTCCCACTCAGGCCCATCTCCCTCGCCACAGGCTTCTCCACAAGCCCACTTGGATATGCACTAATGCCATTATCTTTCCGAAATTAAAATCAAGCCTCAACCTATAATGTTTCACGGAGAGGGAATTGGGGTTATATATTCCTGCGTTGAGCGGTATTCTATTTCAGTCATAGCATTTAATTATGATTGGTATGTTAGTGCCCACCGGAGCATAACAAATTGTCATTATGTTATTCTGCTGAGTCTAATTTAATTGGCAAGTTGTCACAAAAGCAATTATCCATCATTTATTTTGTTGCCATAACCACATCTAGAAGAGCACCTGCTGTCTGTGAAGAGAAATGCGCCACAGTCTCTCAGCCCTGGATCCAGGCCACTTATCTGACACAAAGACATTGCTTCCCCTTCTGATTTAAAAATATGTTCCTCATTTCCTGCTGTGGTCTCAGGAATCCTCCTGGGGGAGCCTCAAAGTGCCAAAGGAAATTCATGGGCTGGGAATTTTCCTGGGGCCCCAAGGCGAGGCTGGAGGTCAGCCCTGCTCTGTCAGGGGTAGGTGGGAGGCGGCAGGAAGAAACAGGCCCCGAAGAGGTCCGGGACCTGACTGAGGTCGGGCTTTGCTCCGTCAGCTGTTTCAGTTGCCACCTCAGTGATAGAGTTATAAATATTTGTTGCTCTTTTCTCCCAAGGCACGCCGGGTGCTCGCTCCCTGGGAAGCAAGATAGTTTGGCCATTTCACAGAGAGGGAACCTGAAGCCCTGGAGACCGGAGACTCAAAGTCATGAGGGAAGGTCTGAGGAGGAGCAGGACGACAGTGACGATCTCTGGAGTCCAAAGGCTTTTTCCATTTTTCAGAGTAAGCATCTGCAGGCAAAACCAAGGTACGTTGGGGCCTGGCAGAGCCCCAGGATGTGCCTCTGGTGCAGTGGGACATTCCTCTGGCCTCCTAAGAGCTGGGTTTCATTGGCCTTATGTCACATGGACACATCAGAGGTAGAGGCTGGGCAGGGGGAAAGAACAGAGACCAAAGAGAAAAGGGAGGGAAGAGCCACCAGACTGCCTGACCACTCCGAGAGCCTGAGATGGGAACTGCCCACTCTCCCAGGAGCTGCCAGTTCCCAACACTCTGGAAGGTCCCGTTGGCCCCATCCCTACCTGGTTGCCTCCCCGTGCTTGAACAGCAGCCTCCACACCCAAGTGCAGTAAGACTTCTGTGAGAAGTCGAGGCAAGCAAAGTTTTATTCATGTGATTTTTCTCCTAAAGCGGGAAGATAGTCATTCCTAAGGGAAGATGAAGCCTGCAGGTCTGTGTCCTGTGGGCTCAAAGCAGGTGCAAAAATGCTTCCATGATGCTCTTATTAGCATAGTAAACAAAAGATTCATTAAAAACAAAAACAAAAACACCCCACCCACGATACTGCAAAGGGGAAAAAAGAATCAGACCTTTAAATCAACCAGCTTTTCCCTCTGGGGCCAATCTCTCCTCGATTCCCAGGCCACCTCTTCGGGGACACTGGAAAATTACCAGCTTCCTGCACATAGGCAGATCCATTCTTGCAACTCTTTAAAAAAAAAATTATCTCATTGTAATTGCTGACTAAAAATAAACTAGGGATGTGTCAGGTTGCTCCCTCCTGGACCAGCATTATCCCTAAGGAATGTTCCTTATGGCTGTGGAAATGTCGCTCTTGCCACCAGGAAGGCCACCGCAGCCAAATGTCCAGGAGTCTCAGGGGCCAAAACTTACACAGTTGATATCAGAGCAGGAAAATCTTTAATGGGCAGGGGGGAGGCTGTGCATGAGGGCCCTGCTGGGCCCAGTTGTGGTGGAGGGTGGTGCTTGGTTACAAGTAAGGGCGTGAATTAGCTCGCACTCTCTGGAAAAGTAAGTTGGCTAAATGGGTCAAGAGCCATAAACATTGTCCATTATCTTTCACCCGGGAAATCTGCTTGGGATAAGCAAACCGTTTCAAAAACAGAAGAATGATGTTTGCTCTGGTGTTATTTTATAATAGCAAAAACAAAATCTGTGCTGAGAGCACAATGACCTAGAGCACATGGCTCTAAGCCCACGGATGTTGATAGAGTTTGCTTTATGTTTTCTGGGAGGGATGTTGAGTCAGGAATTCTTAATGCAATTGCATCAAGGGAGCATTTATCGAGCACCGAAATAGACGGAGCCAGGTTACGTGTGTATGTAAATTCACCGAGACACGGTCCCTCCTATGTTAGTTTCCGATTGCGGCTGTAACAAATTACTTCCAACTTCGTGGCTTCAACAATTCGTGTTTATTACCTTACAGTCCTGTACGTCAGAGGTCTGAAACGGGTCTCCCTGGGCTAACATCAAGATGCCTGCACAGCTCTTTTCCTCTCAGGAGGCTTCTAGGGAGAATCTTTTCCCTTGCCTTTTCCAGCATTTAGAGCCTGCCTGTGCACCTTGGCTTGCTGGCTCCTTCCTCCACCTTCAAAGCCGAAGGTGAGCTGAATCCTCACATTGCATCCCTCGGACCTTTTCCAGGAGTCACAGCTCCCTCTGCCTCCCTTCTTCTGCTTCTTTGTGCCATTTTTAAGGACCCATGTGATTATATTGGACCCACCCAGATAATCCAGGATAATCTGGTTTTTAGGTCAGCTAACAACCTTAATTCCCTTTTGCCACATAATGCCACATAATGTAGAATATTCACAGGTTCTGGGGGTTGTTAGGATATGGACATCTTTTTGTGTGCGTGTGTGTGTGGGGGGGAACACATTATTCTGCAAACCACACTCCAGACCAGGAGCTTACAATTTAGTGATAGAGACATGTGAACACATCTTCAGAGGATGTGGCAGTGCCATCCATAATCAGCCAACAAGATCTGGGGAGGCAACATGCACATTCATAGTAATCCAGAAATTCCTTGCTGGAAGCTAGATGTTGTCCCAGGTGGGTTTCTTCCTCCTCAAACAAATTCTGCTCTGGTCACTTGAGCCTCCCTGCCGTTACATAATCACCATGTACTCTTTCCCAGTCCCAACCTTTGCCCATTGCTGCCCCTACCTGGCTGCCCTGGTTCCTTCTTACTCCCTCCCCAAATCCCATCCACCCCTCACAATCCAGAGCAAATCCCACATCCTCCATGACTCTTCTCCTGGGCCCCCTCAACCAGGGCTTCTATCCCATTTCTATTCTCGGTTACATACTATTCTACTGAAATATAATTGCTACTATCTCCATTTTAGTGTGTTAATTGTGTCTCAGCTAGATTTTAACTACTCTGATATCAGGGATCATGTGTTATAATTCTTCCCTCACCCCCATAGCCCCTGGCACAGTGGTGCTAAAGAAAAGTTTGCTAAATTTGTACAAGCTATTCTCTGAACAAACAGAGCACTCACAAAGGTGCTGGCTCCTGGGAATGGACAGGTGCTCCAAAGGGAGTCCTGCTCTAAAGGCGATCAGCCTGGAGTGGAGGGGGACGGACAAGCTGACCAGGGGGTTATGATATGATGTGACAAAAGCTAGAATAGAACTATACATAGGAGGGGCATCTAGGTCAGTAGTGGGTGGATGAAGGAAGTCTTTTCAGAAGAGGTGATGTTTGAGCTGAGTTTTGAGAAATGAATAGGAGTGAGCTAGATAAAGGGGTATGGGAGAAGGATTCTATTCTGAGAGGAGGAGGAGGAGGAGGAGCATTTAAAGCAGAACAAAGAGGGGCGCCTGGCTGGCTCAGCAGGTAGAGCATGTGACTCTTGATCTTAGGGTTGTAAGTTCGAGCCCCATGTTGGATGCAGAGATGACTTAAAAATAAAATCTTTAAAAAAAAATAACACAGGGGCTCCTGGGTGGCTCAGCTGGTTAAGCGTCTGCCTTCAGCTCAGGTCACGATCCCAGGGTCCTGGGATTGAGTCCCTCGTAGGGCTCCCTGCTCAGCGGGGAGTCTGCTTCTCCCTCTCCCTCTGCCGCTCCCCCTGTTTGTGCTCTCTCTCAAATAAACAAAATAAAATCTTAAAAAAAATAAAGCAAAACAAAGAAATTGATTGAATTCTGGAAAAGCTACTCACCTCTCTCCGCCAGATATGAGTATTATAGATGCTCAATTTTGTCCAACGTGGTTTTCCCCACCTCCTAGCACAAACTCACTGCTCTGATCACGAACCTCCTCTCTGTTCTGTTCTATAGTCATGGCATGCTTTTCCCCCGTCCTGCCCTTCGTCCATTAACTTGGAAAAAGTGGTGAAAGCTGACATTCACAAGTGAAACTGACAGGGAAGGGACAAAAATGATCGAGTTCTATAAGCCCCAAAACTAACAATGATAATACCTGTGACAGACAATAAATAATATTGTGAATGTATAACCTGATAAGGAAAAGACAAAACTTAAAAAAAAAATGGACAAAGGATATGAACAAGCATTTTTACAGATGAAAGAATACAAATGCCCAAGAAGCATATGAGAAGACACTCAACTCTATTTGTAGTCAGGGAAATGCAAAAGAAAACAACAATTAGTACCGGTTTCACCCATCAGATTGGCAAAAATTAAAGATTGATAATATCTAGTGCTGTCAAGTGCGTGGGAAACTATGTGAATTGCTAAGCCTTTTTGAAAAGGTAATCTCAAGGTGACTTTTAGAAATAAAAATGAACACATCATCTGATTCCAATTTTGAGACTGTATCTTATAGAAATAATAACATCAATATACATATTTATAAGATATTCAATGTAGGTAATGAGACATACAATATTGTATATATACAATAGGATACGTATATATACACACAAAAGATGGACCCTATTTATAGTAGCAAAAGCTGGATATAATCAGAATTGTCCATCAACAGGGGAATGCTGAATAAATTATAGTATTTATAGAAGGTTATGGAGGTATTGGGCGCCTGGGTGGCTCAGTCGATTAAGCGGCTGCCTTCGGCTCGGGTCATGATCCCAGGGTCCTGGGATCGAGCCCTGCATCGGGCCCCCTGCTCAGTGGAGAGTCTGCTTCTCCCTCTCTCTGCCTGCCTCTCTGCCTACTTGTGCTCTCTCTCTCTCTCTCTCTCTGTCAAATAAATAAAATCTTTAAAAAAAAAAGATTATGGAGGTATTAAAGAGTTAATTAGATCCATATATGTTGACGCGGAGAAGTCTCCATGATACCGTGTTATAATGTTGAATAGCAAGAGCAACATTAAAGCAGGTGAGCCAGAGGGGGAGGCCATAATGGGGAATGGTTAGGTACGTTGAAATGGTCACAAAGAAGGCGATGGAAGGCTATATACTCCAGAATGTTAACACTGATTACCTCAACTGACTGGAATCGGAGGGGAGACAATAACTTAAAATAAATTCTGTATTGTTTGCCTTGTGACAATGAGCACAAACTACTTTTATAATTGCAAATATTAATAACATTTAAAAACAAGTACCGAGGAAGGCATTCAGCGGGGCTTCCCTGTTATGGGGGTGAGGAATGATTCCTGTGGGCAAGCTCCTGAGTTCAGACCTTTTTTTGTCCCTGCCCGGCCTCTCTTCTATTCAAATGAGCTAATTAAACAAATGTGAGATAGCTTTCATTTCCTTGGTTAAGTGGCTTTAGATCCTGGGATAAAAACAGCATCATTTACATTTGTAGTGACCCTCTCTTTATATCAGTGAACTCCAATAATAAATTAATTAGACCCATTCAGCCCCAACCCGCCTCCCTGAGGAGGGCCTTTCTTTGCGTGCAGGCGTCTGTCTGGATCGGACTCAGGGTAAGGTGTATTGTTAATGCTTCTACTCTGCAGTAGCAGGGTGAGCCCAGTGTCCGCTCCCCGCTTGTGAAGTTGTTTGGGTACTTTCTTCACATCTCTGAGGCTAAACTAGTTGAATATGTGCGTGGTTGACCAAGGAGAATGCCATTTGCATCTCAGCTCCCTGCTTCTTAGCCGCGGCCGGAGGAAGCCCTTTCTTCTGAGCCAGAGCTACTCCACAGGTCAGTGTCCAACAGTCACCATGGCAACTCCCTTCTGGGCACGAAGGAGGGGGCTGAAGGAAAGAGTCAGAAACTTAACCAGGGGGCCCCAGGAGAAAGCCACTTTCACAGAGAGGGATTTCAAAGTCTCCATTTTGGGGCTGCTATACAGGGCAATGCTTTATATTAAATACATTATTTCTGGAAAAGTTGCTTTGGGTCAATTTTTGGGGTAAAATTGTGTAATTTTATTGTGAGTGCGCAAGTGGAGTTCCCTATATTTAGAACCCTGTTGTGAATTCTTTTGTAAGGTGGATAAAAACACCAATTATTTTTTTTAGTGCGAGCATAGATGTTCAGATGTCAAGTTGTTTTGAAGTTTGACAAACGAGTTTCTTTGGGTTTGGAAGGTGGGAGATGGGAGTGTGGGTGACGGGGAGAAGCCTCCTCTGAGTGATGCCTAAGGTGCTTTTTGAGTGCTGTCTTAAGGTGAGGTTCTACCAAAAGAAGAGCCTGGGCCAAGGATTCGGGCGGCAATGACTTATAAAGGAACGGCTGTCAGAAGAGACCTATAGGCCAACAGCAGAAGCAGGATAGGGAAGGGAAGAAACCAAGCAACGGTGAGGTTTCAGATCCCAGCCTCAGCCTGATCCCATGGGGAGCTCCAGAGTCCAAATTACACTTCAGAGCTTGCTACCCTGAATCAAAGTTACCAGGTGTTTATGCTCTCAGATCAGTCAGTCATTGGCTATAGGCTACCGAGGGGAAAGTGTTAAATTCCCACAGTGAAGCAGCTTTGGTGCCCAGGGTCAATCCTCTGAAAGTCGTCAGTGTAAGCTGTTAGGAGCAAAGTGCACACAGTGGGGAGGGGGCCTGCGGAGCTGGTGAAACAGATCCTGGAGGATCCAGGAGGGGTTTTGATGGAGTCCATTGAAGACGCCAAGTCTGGTATACCGACAGCTCTCTAAGGGCTCAAACTCAACAAGAAATCAGTGAAATGAATTAGCTTCCCACAACGTATTTAGAACGGTGTTGGAGGAGAAAGGTGAGAGTACACTTAGGTGGATGCAGAGTTGGTTGAACAAACATTTCAGAAGAACATGGAACGAGTGGCTGTTATTTGGAGGAATAGCTCCAGGAGCAGACCCCAGGACTCCATCTGGGGCCTGAGTTGCAAAACATTTATGTCTACATCTTGGAGGCTGATGGAGAGCTCATCCAAGTAAATCCGTGGATTACCCTAAACTGAGAGGAAAAGTAATAGAACAAAGGGAAAAAAAGTTGGAAAGGAGATTCCAATGAACGGATAGCTATAAGATTGAAATTAAAAAGATAAATGTAAATGTAATGTGAAGTTAATTTTATTGTGGTTATTCATACAATGGAATATTACATCACCATTAAAAATAATGTCCAACAATAATAAAATAATGACATAAAAATGTTCATGATTATTTGGTTTTAAAAGGACATTATAATGTTCACGGAAAACATTTTGAAAGATGTTCTAAAATGACAATGCTGGGGTGCCTGGGTGGCTCAGTTAAGCATTAGCCTTTGGCTGAGGTCACGGTCCCAGGGTCCTGGGATCGAGCCCCGCATTGGGCTCCCTGCTCTGCGGAGAGTCTGCTTCTCCCTCTCCCTCTGCCCTTCCCTGCCCCTGCTCGTGCTATCTCTCTCTCTCTCTCAAATAAATAAACAAAATCTTAAAAAAATGAAAAAAAAAAGAATGAAACCTGCCTTGCTGGTGCCTTGATCTTGGACTTTCCAGCCTCCAGAACTGTGAGAAAGAAATTTCTTTTGTTGAAGCCACCCAGTTGATGGTATTTTGGTATGGCAGCCTGAGCAGACTAACACAATGTTCATGGATCAGGAGATTCAATAGTATTAAAATGTCAGTTTGGTGCTCCTGGCTGGCTCAGTCAGTGAAGCATGTGCTCTTGATCTCAGGGTCGTGAGTTCAAGCCCCGCACTGGGTGTAGAGCCTACTTAAAAAAAAAAAAAAGTTCAACCCAGATTGACCTAGAGATTCAACACAATTCCAATTAAAATACCAGAAGACATCTTTATAGAAATTGGCAAGCTGTTTCTAAAATTTATATGAAAATTCAAAAGACCTAGTGAGCCAAAATGGCATGGGAAAAGAGCAAAGTTGGAAAACTTATACTATATGATTTCAAGACCTTATCATACAGCTACAGTAATCAAGCCAGTGTGCTCCTGGTGGAAAGATGACTGTATAGATCAATGGAACAAAATAGAAAGCCCAGAACTAGACCAACACATATGGGACCAATT
Organism: Eumetopias jubatus; assembly: GCF_037043125.1. NCBI lineage: Eukaryota > Metazoa > Chordata > Mammalia > Carnivora > Otariidae > Eumetopias > Eumetopias jubatus. The sequence continues at coordinate 114,433,809 of NW_028274816.1, read as the reverse complement.
GATTTTCCAACAAAGCTGTCAAAGCATGTTAAGATTAAGAACTTTTATTCACCAAATGCCACTATCAAGAGAGTGTGAGTCAGAATCCAGTCAGGAGACTGAAATGATACTAATAATATGAGCAGGGATATTTAATATAAAGAAATAGAATGTAAAGAAAAAGAAAAAGGTGATCTAATGTTTAAAAAGGTAAAAGAGAGCACTAAGATATAAGAAAGGTTGTCAGCGCAGGAAGCAGCTGTGACCTCAGGGCTGAGGGAAAAGGGAACAAGGAAGGAGCCTAAACTCTTCGGGGCACCTGGCTGGCTCGGTCAGTGGAACGTGTGACTCTTGATCTCAGGGTTGTGGGTTTGAGCCCCACATTGGGTGGGGAGATTACTTAAAGGTAAAATCTTTTTTATTTTTAAAGATTTATTTAGGGGCGCCTGGGTGGCTCAGTCGTTGAGCGGCTGCCTTTGGCTCAGGTCATGATCCCAGGGTCCTGGGATCGAGTCCCACATCGGGCTCCCTGCTCAGTGGGAAGCCTGCTTCTCCCTCTCCCACTCCCCCTGCTTGTGTTCCCTCTCTTGCTGTCTCTCTCTCTCTGTCAAATAAATAAATACAGTCTTAAAAAAAATAAAATAACGATTTATTTATTTGAGAGAGAGAGAGTGAGAGCATGAGTGGGAGGTGAAGGGGCAGAGGGGGAGGGGGAAGGAGAGAAGCAGACTCCCTGCTGAGTATAGAGCCCTATGCATGGCTCGATCCCACGACCCTGAGATCATGACCTGAGCAGAAATCAAGAGCCAGACACTTTACCAACTGAGCCACCCAGGTGCCCCAGTTTTGTTCTTTTTAAGATTTTGTGTTTGGGCTGCCTGGGTGGCTCAGTCCCTTAAGTGTCTGACTCTTGATCTCAGCTCAGGTCTTGAGCTCCGAGTCATGAATTCAAGCCCTGCATCAGGCTCCTTGCTCAGTGGGGAGTCTGCTTTTCTCCCTCTCCCTCTGCCCCCGATTCATGCGCACGCTCTCTCTCTCAAATAAATAAAATAAATCTTAAAAAAAAAAAAAGCTTAGACGGAGAGCCCCACAAGACTAAGATTCAGATCTCTGAAGAGGGGGCATGGCTGCTTCAAGAATACCGTGTCCACTACTGCAGGAACAAAGGGAATGGCTGGCAAGTACTCACCCCCGTGGTAAACATGCCAGGGCCTTTGTACACTGTTCCATTTGGTGTTCCATGCAAAAATATAACAACAGAAGAAAATAAATAATTCTTCCTCTTCCAGCCTTGCAATGAGCCTCCAGTATCTTCTGCTGACAAAACATATCATCAAGCCAACTGGCGAAGGAGAAATATCATCTTTAGAGTCCAGTTCCAGAATCACCAAGCAGAGCAAAGCAATCGCAAAGGTAGTAAATTTACAACTGGAACGAAAGTGAACAGGCAAGCCACAGAGGGTGGAAGAAAATATTTGTCATATGTAAGCTGTCAAAGGAGTCATATACAGAATACAAAAGGAACTCCTACAAATCAATACAGGAAAAAGACAACCCAATGGGAAAATAGGCGAAAGACTTGTACATTACAGAAGAAAATTTCTCAATAGTCAGTAAGTATATTAAAATGTCATTCTGGAGAGGTGTCTTGGTGGCTCAGTCGGTTAAGCGTCTGACTCTTGATTTCGGCTCAGGTCATGATCAGGGTCATGGGATCAAGCCCCGCGTCGGGCTCCCTGCTCAGCTTGTCTCCCTCTCTCTCTGCCCCTCCCCCTCCCACGTTTGTGCGTGCATGCATGCGCTCTCCCTCTCCCTAATAAATAAGTAAATCTTAAAAAAAAAGTCATCCTGGAAATATAAATTAAAACCACAATGTGATACTACTGTACACCTACCAGAATGGCTAAAATGGAAGAGATCAGATATTGACTATATATCCAGTGACTTTGGTAAATTACTTATATTACATATTCTAATAGTTCTTCTTTACATCTTTTGGGGGGTTCTATGTATTATTGCCTGGAAATAATGGCAATATGCTTTATGTATTTTGAAGCTCTATTGTTAGCTGTACCAATATTTATGATTATGAATTTGTTCCTTTATTATTATGAAATGACCCTTACCCCTGGTAATATTCCCGCTCTAAAATTTGTCTGATATTTTATAGCAACTCCTGCATTCTTTTGTTTAGTGTTAGTATCTTTTTCCATGCTTTTACTTTTAACCAAATTGTTCTTTATATTTATTTATTTTTTTACTTTAAATTTTTTATTGTTATGTTAATCACCATACATTACATCATTAGTTTTTAATGTAGTGTTCCATGATTCATTGTTTGTGCATAACACCCAGTGCTCCACGCAGAACGTGTCCTCTTTAATACTCATCACCAGGCTAACCCATCCCCCCACCCCCCTCCCTTCTAGAACCCTCAGTTTGTTTTTCAGAGTCCATCGTCTCTCATGGTTCATCTCCCCCTCGACTTACTCCCCTTCATTCTTCCCCTCCTGCTATCTTCTTCTTTTTCTTTTTTCTTAACGTATATTGCATTATTTGTTTCAGAGGTACAGATCTGTGATTCAACAGTCTTGCACAATTCACAGCGCTCACTATAGCACATACCCTCCCCAATGTCTATCACCCAGCCACCCCGTCCCTCCCACCCCCCCCACCACTCCAGCAACCCTCAGTTTGTTTCCTGAGATTAAGAATTCCTCATATCAGTGAGGTCATATGATACATGTCTTTCTCTGATTGACTTATTTCACTCAGCCTAACACCCTCCAGTTCTATCCACATCGTTGCAAATGGCAAGATCTCATTCCTTTGGATGGCTGCATAATATTCCATTGTGTATATATACCACAGCTTCTTTATCCATTCATCTGTCGATGGACATCTTGGCTCTTTCCACAGTTTGGTTATTGTGGACACTGCTGCTATAAACATTGGGGTTCACATACCCCTTCGGATCCCTACATTTGTATCTTTGGGGTAAATACCCTGTAGTGCAATTGCTGGATCATATGGTAGCTCCATTTTCAACTGTTTGAGGAACCTCCATACTGTTTTCCAGAGTGGTTGCACCAACTTGCATTCCCACCAACAGTGTAGGAGGGTTCCCCTTTCTCCGCATCTCCGCCAACATCTGTCGTTTCCTGACTTGTTAATTCTAGCCATTCTGACGGGTGTGAGGTGGTATCCCATTGAGGTTTTGATTTGGATTTCCCTGATGCCGAGCGATGTTGAGCAGTTTTTCATGTGTCTGTTGGCCATTTGGATGTCTTCTTTGGAAAAATGTCTGTTCATGTTTTCTGCCCATTTCTTGATTGGATTATTTGTTCTTTGGGTGTTGAGTTTGATAAGTTCTTTATAGATTTTGGATACTAGCCCTTTATCTGATATGTCATTTGCAAATATTTTCTCCCATTCTGTTGGTTGTCTTTTGGTTTTGTGGACTGTTTCTTTTGCCGTGCAAAAGCTTTTTATCTTGATGAAATCCCAATAGTTCATTTTTGTCCTGGCTTCCCTTGCCTTTGGTGTTGTTTCTAGGAAGTAGTTGCTGCAGCTGAGGTCAAAGAGGTTGCTGCCTGTGTCCTCCTTTAGGATTTTGATGGACTCCTGTCTCACGTTTAGGTCTTTCAACCATTTGGAGTCTTTTTTTGTGTGTGGTGTAAGGAAATGGTCCAGTTTCATTCCTCTGCAGGTGGCTGTCCAATTTTTCCAACACCATTTGTTGAAGAGACTGTCTTTTTTCCATTGGACATTCTTTCCTGCTTTGTCAAAGATGAGTTGACCATAGAGTTGAGGGTCCATTTCTGGGCTCTCGATTCTGTTCCATTGATCTATGTGTCTGTTTTTGTGCCAGTACCATACTGTCTTGATGATGACAGCTTTGTAATAGAGCTGGAAGTCCAGAATTGTGATGCCACCAGCTTTGCTTTTCTTTTTCAACATTCCTCTGGCTATTCGGGGTCTCTTCTGGTTCCATACAAATTTTAGGATTATTTGTTCCATTTCTTTGAAAAAAGTGGATGGTATTTTGATGGGGATTGCATTGAATGTGTAGAAGATTGACATCTTCACAATGTTTGTTCTTCCAATCCATGAGCATGGAACATTTTTCCATTTCTTTGTGTCTTCCTCAATTTCTTTCATGAGTATTTTATAGTTTTCTGAGTACAGATCCTTTGCCTCTTTGGTTAGATTTATTCCTAGGTATCTTATGGTTTTGGGTGCAATTGTAAATGGGATCAACTCCTTAATTTGTCTCTCTTCTGTCTTGTTGTTGGTGTATAGGAATGCCACTGATTTCTGTGCGTTGATTTTATATCCTGCCACTTTACTGAATTCCTGTATGAGTTCTAGCAGTTTTGGGGTGGAGTCTTTTGGGTTTTCCACATAAAGTATCATATCATCTGCAAAGAGTGAGAGTTTGACTTCCTCTTTGCCGATTTGGATGCCTTTGATTTCTTTTTCTTGTCTGATTGGTGTGGCTAGCACTTCTAATACTATGTTGAATAGCAGTGGTGAGAGTGGACATCCCTGCCGCCTTCCTGACCTTAGGGGGAAAGCTCTCAGCTTTTCTCCATTCAGAATTGATATTCGCTGTAGGTTTTTCATAGATGGCTTTTATGATATTGAGGTATGTGCCCTCTATCCCTGTACTCTGAAGAGTTTTGATCAACAAGGATGCTGTACTTTGTCAAATGCTTTTTCTGCATCTATTGAGAGGATCATATGATTCTTGTTCTTTCTTTTGTTAATATATTGTATCACGTTGATTGATTTGCAGATGTTGAACCAATCTTGCAGCCCAGGGATAAATCCCACTTGGTCATGGTGAATAATTCTTTTAATGTACTGTTGGATCCTATTGGCTAGTATTTTGGTGTGAATTTTTGCATCCATGTTCATCAAGGATATATTGGTCTGTAATTCTCCTTTTGGATGGGGTCTTTGTCTGGTTTTGGGGTCAAGGTAATGGTGGCCTCATAAAATGAGTTTGGAAGTTTTCCTTCCATTTCTATTTTTTTGGAACAGTTTCAGGAGGATAGGTATTAATTCTTCTTTAAGAAGAATTAATTTGGTAGAATTCCCCTGGGAAGCCATCTGGCCCTGGGCTTTTGTTTGTTGGGAGATTTTTGATGACTGCTTCAATTTCCTTAGTGGTTATAGGTCTGTTCAGGTTTTCTATTTCTTCCTGGTTCAATTTTGGTAGTTGATACATCTCTAGGAATGCACCCATTTCTTCCAGGTTGTCTAATTTGCTGGCATAGAGTTGCTCATAATATGTTCTTATAATTGTTTGTGGTTCTTTGGTGTTGGTTGTGATCTCTCCTCTTTCATTCATGATTTTGTTGATTTGGGTCATTTCTCTTTTCTTTTTGATCAGTCTGGCCAGGGGTTTATCAATCTTGTTAATTCTTTCAAAGAACCAGCTCCTAGTTTCGCTGATCTGTTCTACTGTTCTTTTGGTTTCTATTTCATTGATTTCTGCTCCAATCTTTATTATTTCTCTTCTCCTGCTGGGTTTAGGCTTTATTTGCTGTTTTTTCTCTAGCTCCTTTAGGTGTAGGGTTAGGTTGTGTATTTGAGACCTTTCTTGTTTCTTGAGAAAGGCTTGTATTGCTATATACTTTCCTCTCAGGACTGCCTTTGCTGTATCCCAAAGATTTGGAACAGTTGTGTTTTCATTTTCATTGGTTTCCATGAATTTTTTAAATTCTTCTTTAATTTCCTGGTTGACCCATTCATTCTTTAGTAGGATGCTCTTTAGCCTCCATGTATTTGAGTTCTTTCTGACTTTCCTCTTGTGATTGAGTTCTAGTTTCAAAGCACCGTGGTCTGAAAATATGCAGGGAATAATCCCAATCTTTTGGTACCGGTTGAGACCTGATTTGTGACCTAGGATGTGATCAATTCTGGAGAATGTTCCGTGGGCACTAGAGAAGAATGTGTATTCCGTTGCTTTGGGATGGAATGTTCTGAATATGTCTGTGAAGTCCATTTGGTCCAGTGTTTCATTTAAAGTCTTTATTTCCTTGTTGATCTTTTGCTTAGATGATCTGTCCATTTCAGTCAGGGGGGTGTTAAAGTCCCCCACTATTATTGTATTGTTGTCAATGTGTTTCTTTGCTTTTGTCATTAATTGCCTTATATAATTGGCTGCTCCCATGTTAGGGGCATAGATATTTACAATTGTTAGATCTTCTTGTTGGATAGACCCTTTCAGTAGGATACCGCTACTTCCTCATCTCTTATTACAATCTTTGGTTTAAAATCTAATTTGTCTGATCTAAGGATTGCCACCCCAGCTTTCTTTTGGTGTCCATTAGCATGGTAAATGGTTTTCCACCCCCTCACTTTCAATCTGGGGGTGTCTTTGGGTCTAAAATGAGTCTCTTGCAGACAGCATATCGATGGGTGTTGTTTTTAATCCAATCTGATAGCCTGTGTCTTTTGATTGGGGCATTTAACCCATTTACATTCAGGGTAACTATTGAAAGATATGAATTTAGTGCCATTGTATTGACTGTAAGGTGACTGTGACTCTATATTGTCTGTGTTCCTTTCTGGTCTATGCTGCTTTTAGGCTCTCTCTTTGCTTAGAGGACCCCTTTCAATATTTCTTGTAGGGCTGGTTTCATGTTTGCAAATTCCTTTAGTTTTTGTTTGTCCTGGAAGCTTTTTATCTCTCCTTCTATTTTCAATGACAGCCTAGCTGGATATAGTATTCTTGGCTGCATATTTTTCTCGTTTAGTGCTCTGAAGATATCATGCCAGTCCTTTCTGGCCTGCCAGGTCTCTGTGGATAGGTCTGTTGCCAATCTAATGTTTCTACCATTGTAGGTTACATATCTCTTCTCCCGAGCTGCTTTCAGGATTTTCTCTTTCTCTCTTAGACTCGTAAGTTTTACTATTAGATGTTGGGGTGTTGACCTATTTTTATTGATTTTGAGAGGGGTTCTCTGTGCCTCCTGGATTTTGATGCCTGTTTCCTTCCCCACATTAGGGAAGTTCTCTGCTATAATTTGCTCCAATATACCTTCTGCCCCTCTCTCTCTTTCTTCTTCTTCTGGGATCCCAATTATTCTAATGTTGTTTTGTCTTATCGTATCGCTTATCTCTCAAATTCTGCCCTCGTGATCCAGTAGTTGTTTATCTCTCTTTTTCTCAGCTTCTTTATTTTCCATCATTTGGTCTTCTATATCGCTAATTCCCTCTTCTGCCTCATTTATCCTAGCAGTTAGTGCCCCCATTTTTGATTGCACCTCATTAATAGCCTTTTTGATTTCGACTTGGTTAGGTTTTAGTTCTTTTATCACCAGGAAGGGTTTCTCTAATAACTTCCATGCTTTTTTCATCCCAGCTAGTATCTTTAAAATCATGATTCTGAACTCTAGGTCTGACATCGTACTAATGTCCTTATTGAGTAGGTCCCTGGCAGACGGTACTACCTCTTGTTCTTTTTGTTGAGGTGATTTTTTTCTTCTTGTCATTTTGTCCAGAGGAGAATAGATGAATGAGAGAACAAAATGCTAAGAGGTTAACAACGTCCCCAGAAAATATACTCTAAACAAATCAGAAAAGACCTGAAACCAGGGGAGAAGAAAGGGAAAGAAAGAAAAAAGAAAGAGGAAAAAAAAAGAAAAAAGAAAAAGTAAAAGATAAAAACAAACAAAAACAGAACAAAACAAAAAAAACAGAATATGATCAAATATGATCAGGCTAGTGCATAGATCAGTGCCACACACTAGATTTTGGGTGTATTTTGGTCTGTTAGAAGAAAGTGCCTCCTAAAATTTTAAAGAAAGAAAGACATATATGTACAGAATAAGGGTTGATACAATGAAGGGATGGAATATGACTGTAAAGATGAAAATTATAAAAGATTTTATAAAAGAAATTGATAAGATAAGAAGTTGTTTGAAAAAAGAAAGAAGAAGATTAAAAAAAAAAAGAAAAAAAAAGAGAGAATGTGATCAGGCAGGAGATTAGAACAAAGCCATACACTAGTGATTTAGGGTATATTTTGATCTGTTAGAAGAAACTGTATCTCAAAATTTTAAAGAGAGAACAATTTATATATATATGCCAAAAATAAGGGTAACTACTATGAAGGGATAGAATATGACTCTAAAAATGGAAAATAAAAATGTTTTTTTTTAAAAGGGATTGATAAGATGTTGGTTGAAAAAGGGAAAAAGGAAAAATTCAAAAAAAAACAATTAAAAAAATTAACTTTGAAAGACTAAAGAATCATGGTAAAAAAGCCATGAATTCTATGTGCAGTATTCCCCTAGCGCTGGAGTTCTCCCGTTCTCCTTGATCGGTAAACTTGATCTTGGCTGGCTGTTCTTGCTGATTTTCTGGGGGAGGGGCCTGTTGCCGAGGTTCCCAAATGTCTTTGCCGGAGGCGGAATTGCCCCACCCTTGTCAGTCTGGGCTAGGCAATTTGCTCAGGTTTGCTCTCAGGAGCTTTTGTTCCCTGCAAGCTCTCGGTACAGCTTTGAAGGACGAGAGTGAACATGGTGGCCTCCCAATCTCCGCCTGGAGGAGCCACGAACTCGGGGCCCTGCTCCTCAGTGTGCCCCCAGAGAAAAGCAGTCAATCACTCCCGTCTCTGGCCGCACTCCGTGCTCACCCGGCCTGTGACCGAGCGTTTCTCTCTCTGGCACCCAACCCCGTGTGGAGTCTCCAAACCCAGCAGATCCCTGCCGTGTTCTCCCGCGCTGCTCCTCCCGGGGGAGGAAGGGGAGTCTCCCCGGATCTGCCGCTTGTTGGGTCCCTGCTGGAGGAGCAGTGGCCCGACTGTCACCGATCACAGTTTATGGCAACCCCGAGCTGAGAGCCCGCGCCTCGGCTCCGTCTCTGCAGCCGGCTTCCCCGCTCCGATACCTGGGAGCTCTGCCGCACTCAGGCACCCCCGGTCTTTCTGTGACCCTGAGGGTCCTGAGACCACACTGTCCCGCGAGGGTTCCACCCCCCGCTTAGCCACTGGAGCGACATCCCTCAGCGGAGCTGACTTCTAAAAGTTCCGATTTTGTGCTCCGCGGCTCTATCACTTGCCAGAAGCGGCCGACGGAGGCCCCCTCCCCTGCCATCTATCCTCCCAAATATTGCCTCGGATTCACTTCTCCGCACGTCCTACCTTCCAGCAAGTGGTGGCTTTTGTGTTCAGAGAGTTGTTGCTATTCTTCTCTTTGATCTCCTGTTGAGTTCGTAGGTGTTCAGAATGGTTTGATCCCTATTCAGCTGAATTCCTGAGACCAGACAAAATCCAGGTCTCCTACTCCTCCGCCATCTGGCCCCGCCCCCCTGTTCTTTATATTTAAAGTGGATTCCCTGTGGAGAGCATATAGTTGTGCCTTGCTTTCTTATCCAATATGACAATCTCTGCCTTTTAACTGGGGTGCCTATTGATGTGGTTAGATTTAAAAATACCATTTTGTGGGGTGCCTGGGTGGCTCAGTTGGTTAAGTGACTGCCTTCGGCTCAGGTGATCCTGGAGTCCCGGGATCGAGTCCCACATCGGGCTCCCTGCTCAGCAGGGAGTCTGCTTTTCCCTCTGACCCTCCCCCCCCATGCTCTCTCTCTTTCATTCTCTCTCTCAAAAAAAAAAATTTAAAAATACCATTTTGTGATTGGTTTTCTATTTGTGCCATCTATTCTTTGTTCCTTCCCCCCCTCCCTCTTTTGCTTGTGTATGAAATGAGTATTCTTTTTATGATTTCATTTTATCGCCTTTATTTGCTTATTAGCTAAACCTCTTTGTTCTTTTAGTGGTTGCTTTAGGGCTTAAAATGTAGACATTTAACTTATCACAGTTTACCTTCAAGTAATATTATACCACTTCACATATGGTGAAAGAACCTTACACACTAGCCTTCCATTTCTCCCCTCCTGGTCTTGGTGCTAGAGCTATGTCATACATTTTACTTCTACATATACTAGGAACTCCACCATGTGCATTTATCAGTTTTGCTTTAAACTATCAATTACCTTTTAAGGAGACTTATATAATAATAAAACAAGATTTTTATATTTACTTGCTATTTCTGGTGCTCTTCCTTTCTGTAAATTTTCTTTTGATATAATTTTCATGCTGCCTGAAAAACCTACTTGAAGACTTCATTGTCCTGGTGGCTTGCTGGTGATGACTTCTCTCAGTTCTCATATGTCTGAAAAGGTCCTTATTTTGTTTTCATTTTTGAAAGATATTTTCTCTATGTATAGAAATCTAGGCTGGTAGTTTTTTCCCTAAAAAAAGATGTCACTCCACTATCTTCTCATTTGCATTGTTTATGATGAAAAGTCTGCTGTCATTCTTATCATCATTCTTCTGTATGGAATGTGTCCTTTCCCCCCCCCTCTGGCTGCTTTTAAGATTTTTTCTTTATTGCTGGTTTTAAGTATTGTGATTATGATATGGCTGGGTGTAGTTTTCATCATGTTTCTTGTTCTTGGGGTTCATTTCTCTTCTTGTATCTGTGGGTTTATAATTTTCATTAAATTTTGAAAAATCTTAAAATTTTTTAAAATTTTATTTATTCGTCAGAGAGAGAGAGAGAGAGCAAGCGAAAGCAGGGGTAGTGGCAGGCAGAGGGAGAGGGAGAAGCAGGCTCCCCGCTGAGCAAGAAGCCTGATGTGTGACTCTATCCCAGGATTCCGGGATCATGACCTGAGCCAAAGGCAGACACTTAGCTGACTGAGCCACCCAGGTGCTCAAAATTTGGAAAAATCTTAACCATTATTTCTTCAGACTCTTTTGTCCCTCTCTTTCTCCTCTTCTTGAATTTTAGTTAACATGTATGTTTGATGTTATGTCACAGAACACCAATACTGTTTTTATTGTTATATCTTCAAATTCATTAATTTTTTCTTCAGCAGTAAGCCCACTCAGATTTATTTTTCATCTCTAGAAGTTCAAGTTGGGTCTTATAAAATATTTTCCATGTCTATCCTTATCATGATCACATTTTCCTTTACTTTCTTGGACATATGGAGTGGTAGCTCTTTTAACACCCTGTGTACTAATTGTATCATTTGTGTCATTTCTGGATCTGTTTCTGGTGCTTGGTGTTTCTCTTGACTATGGGTCATATGTTTCTGCTTCTTTTTATGCTTGGTTATTTTTTGTTTTTTTGTTTTTTCCTTCTACTGTGCCCAAATTTGATTCCCCACTTTAACCTGTTGACCCTAATTTTGTTTTGTAGAGTTATGTAAACTCAATGTTATTGAGGCCTGTAGCACCTTTCTTTGTAGCACTTTTCAACCTTTTAAATGCCACATTCAGTTTTGTGATCATTTGATCAATATCGGTTTTCCTCACCAGACTCCCTCTACAATACGGGCTCTAAGAATAATCACAGCCATCATTATACTCCAGTGTAGTACACAGGCCTGGTGCAAAGAGGTCCTTGATAAGTATCTGTTGGATGAATCAATGAATACATGCTTGGGTTTAATGATTGGCCCTTGTTAAGAATGCCACTCTGCTACTTGCCCTAAATTTGGATTTTGTAGCTTCATAGTTCAGCTCTTTGTCTTAAGAGATGACAATCAGTCACAATTATAAGAACCTTATTTGGATCTTGATTCAAGTAAACAAAAAAATATGAGATAATCAGGAAAAGTTAAACATTGCCTGGGTATTTGATAATGCTGAGGAATTATTATTAGCTTTTTCAGGTTGAGCATGGTATATTATATATACATAAATTATTATATATATGTATATGGTGAACTCTTTATGGATGAAATTGTGTAATGTTTGGATTTGCTTCAGATCATTGGTGGGGAAGGAGGAAATGATGGGAGTGCAGGTGAAACAAGATTAAAGCAAATCCGTGTCTTTAGGATTCAAGATGTGGACGCCAGTCCTTTCTGACTGGTGTTTCCCCTTTTTTGCGGGGGGCCGCTGGGAGGGCACATCTGAGTAATGTTACTGAGGCCCAGCCCAGGCTCTTCCCACTGTTCTCAGCTCACCAGTCCCTGAGGCTTCTGCAGGACTGGAGGGAATGATTTCTCCTGCTCAGACCCTCCCCCTCCATTAATGCAGGCCCCCCATATCATCTTTCTGCAGGCCTCTGGCCCAGGACACAGAAGGCCTGTACTTCTGTAAGATCTAACCAGGACTCCTGGGTGTTTTAGGCAAATGAGGTCATCCAGTGGAAAATTTTATCTTAACTTCCTCTGGGTCCTCCTGTGTAAGCAGCAGTCTATATTTAGCTGTGTATATTATATTGTAGTTGCTTCTGGCTGGCCCACCCCTCCCCCACAGTATCCTCCTTGTTTGGAGGTGAAGGCTAAGAGAATGTGGACATTTTGAGGGAGCAAAGGCGTGTTAATATGCCTGAAGTACCAGAATTTTAACACCACTAGACTATACAGTACAATGAAAAAAAAAAAAAACACTCTGAAGAAATGATTTCCACGTAAAACTTTTCTTTTAGATGTTAAAGCAAAAACTCTTGATGGGTTTTCTAATTTGAAGGCCAATAATTATTTTCCATTTTAAAAGTGAAGCACCCCACTTACAAACTCTTGGAAAATACAAAACAAGTAAAAAATCTAGCCATTGTCCCATAGCCCAAATACAAACATAAATACATTTTTGTCTATTTTATTCCACTAGTCTTTTTTTTTTTTAAAGATTTTATCTATTTATTTGACAGAGAGAGAGACAGCGAGAGAGGGAAGACAAGCAGGGGGAATGGGAGAGGGGGAAGCAGGCTTCCCGCCGAGCGGGGAGCCCGATGTGGGGCTCGATCCCAGGACCCTGAGATCATGACCTGAGCTGAAGGCAGACGCTTAACGGCTGAGCCACCCAGGCGCCCCTCCACTAGTCTTTTTTAACCCACATTCCTAATCATCTTGTGCTGATGGTTGTAAGTCTGGTGTATACAACTTTCTATGTGACGGTCCTTTCCAACTTTGTTGTAAAATGCCTCCGTGTTATAGTGTGCTCGCTCTTAAGAGGCACACTGCCAGATGGTTCCCTAGAAGATGCACCTGATTGCTCTCTCTCTTCCCCTATAAATGGGCAGATGGGCTGTTTTCATTTCTACTGTTTTGTTTTTGCTATTGTAAATAACACCATAGCAAACATCGTTTTCTGTATTTGGAGCAATTTCCTCAGAGTCCAACCCCAGAAACGAGATTTCTGAGTCAAAGATGATGGATATTTTTATGGCTCTTGACTCATTTAGCCAATTTGCTATTTATTTATTTATTTATTTATTTATTTTTACGTTTTTTAAATTTATTTGACAGAGAGACACAGCGAGAAAGGGAACACAAGCAGGGGGAGTGGGGGAGGGAGAAGCAGGCTTTCTGCTGAGCAGGGAGCCCAATGTGGGGCTCGATCCCAGGACGCTGGGATCATGACCTAAGCGGACACTTGACTAAGCCACCCAGGCACCCCCAATTTGCTTTTTAAAGATTTTGTGTGAATTTACAATCCCACGGGAGTCCTGATTGAATCTTTAAATTTTGAGTGACACTGTCCCATGTGCCACACTTTCTAGAGTAATGATTGTCCTGCCCAGATACAAACTTTAAGGATTTGGACACCTGCAACAATGTCCCCTCCTCTTTCAAACCTTCTGGTCCTTTCTGAAAGATGTAAAGCGGTCTTGGACTCCACTATATGCTTGCCACCCACCCTGGTTCTTCTCCCAGTCTCATCTAAGGCCATCGGTGGTCATTCCTGTCTTTCCTCCTGGGGACCTGTCTAAAGATCCGGTAACAATTCAGAAGCCAACTGCCCATGTGGGACCCTGCTTGGTCCCCACCTCAGTCTGTGGCCACGTTCAGGTTCCTTCTGTTGCTTCTCAGAGTCTGGCGGACCTGGAGGGATGAGCACCGAGTAGGGGGTTAAGAGCTCACTCCCGTCCCCAGGTCAGCTCATTGACCATCCCTCTCCCCCTAGGATAGGAAATGAAGCTGGTTGCAGCTTTTGCGAACTCCAGCTCCACCTGGAAGGAGGGAAACATCCTCTCATCCACCCCCTGCTTCTTTAGATACTAAGAGAGAAAGAAAAAAGCGAGATTAAAATATTTACAAGTATCTGATCCTCCCTGCCCCCCCCCCCCCCCCCGCGAAGGCTCATAATAGAGAAAAGCAGACAGACATCTGTGAGCATTTAGAGAACGGAAAAAGAAACAAGCAGGTTTCAGGCGAGGCCCGTCAGGTGGTTGGCAGCCGCCGCTGGGGGGGGGGGGGGGTTTCTGTCCTGATTGTATCATCCCTTCCGGCCGCCGGGGAGGGGCAGCGGCTGTGGATGCAGGCGGGGAACGCTGTGGGGCTGCAGGAGGTCTCCTCAACCGTCATTCCACTTTACTTTGAGAGTGGGTGACAGTCCTGTGGCAAAAAGTTCTTGCACGGCAGAAATGTGGGGTCTTGAAGGTGCCAGAAAAATAAAGGTGGGAAAGACAAGAGTGGGCACGAGCCGAGAGAAGAAGGCCCAGGAAGTAGAGAGGAGCACGGTGGGTCAGCATTGGAGGCTGGGAAGAAGATGACGTTGATGGTGATGATGATGACCATGGCCACCATTTCTCGAGGGCTTCTCATGTCCCAGGCACTGTCCAAAACACTTTCCACGGATTAACTGTGTACTCCTCACTACAGACTTATGTGGAAATGACTACTTTTGCCCTGGTTTATGGATGAGGAAGCTGAGGCACAGGGAGAGCAGGCCATGAGGCTGAGAGGTTGGGTCTGTGCATCAACTGGGGACAATTAGATGAATCAGAGCCTGAAGGAATTGAAGAGAAAGAAGGGATGGTGAGGATCTTTCTGGGTGTCCAGTCATCCCGGCCCCAAATCTGGGAGTCTCCCTGGACCTCTCCTCTCCTCCCGCTCCCGTTATTCCTCGAATCGCCCTGCTGTCCAGTCCATGGCTCAGCACCAGCCCTACCGCCCAACATTGCGTTCCCTGTGTCTTGCCTGGATTGTTGCATTATCTTCCCCACTGATGAGCCACCTTCAGATTACTTATACAGAGAGTGGTCAGGAAAGGGTCTGTCTTATGTAGAGGTTCAGGAAAGACCTCTCTGCTAAGATAAACAGAGACCGAGTGAAGTGAGGGTAGGAGCTCTGTGATGGCCTGGGGTCAGAGCATTTCAGGAAGCGAGAACAGTAAGTGTAAAGGCCCTGAGGCAGAATCCTGTTCAGCACCCTGTAACATTAGCAAGGAGGCCAGGTGGCCTGAGTGAAGTGAACGTGGGAGCAGGACATGAAGTTGGAGGAGAAGCTCCCGTAAGATTGCATAAGGCCCTGTAGACCATTGAAATCTCTTCTTAGTGAAGAGGGAAACCTTTGGAGGGTTTTCGGCAAAGGAGTGACATGACTTGACTTTTTTTTTTTTAATAAAAGACTCTCTCTGCTTCATTTTTTAAAAAAGATTTTTATTTGAGAGAGAGAGAGAGAGAGACAGAGCACGAGCAAGGGGAGGGACAGAGGCAGAGGGAGAAGCTGATGCATCGCTGAGCAGGGAGCCCGATGCAGGGCTTGATCCCAGGACCCTGGGATCATGACCTGAGCCGAAGGCAGACACTTAAGCGACTGAGCCATCCAGGCGCCCTGACTCTCTCTGCTTCTATGTGGAAATTCCTGCAGGGGAGCATGCGTAGAAACTAGGAGACCAGCCAAGAGATGATCATGGCTTGGACTGGAGGAAGCAGTGGAGAATTCAAGAAGTGGTCAGATTCTGGCTACATCATGAAGGGAAGTCTGGCTGGATTTGCTGGTGGACTGATGTCGAGTATGAAAGAGAGGCAGTACGATGAGCAGCTAGAAGTCTGAAGTCTCCATTTATCTGATGAGAAAGGGGAGAAGAGGGGGTCAGGAGCTCCACTTGGACTCGTCAAATTAGATGACGCTAGGCTCTCCAAGTGGGGTTGGTGAAGAGGCTGCTGGATGTGTGTGTCCTGAGTTCGGGGAGAGGGGGTGGCTGAGACATGAACGAGCATCATAAGTGTACAGCAGTTAAAGCATGGGGCTGGTGGGAGTCCCTGGAGAGGAAGCAGAAAGAAAGATGCCTGGACACAGAGCCTAGGAACATGCCGACAAGCTGAGGTGACTGACAAGGACGGGCCAGAGAGGAAGGAAGAGAACCAGGGGTGAGTGGAAGGAAGAAGGTGTTGCAAGGGACAGGGAGTGCTCTATCGATTGTCACTGCTGCTAACGAGTGGAGTGTCGAGGCCTGAGGGTGAAGCACTGGGCAGAGGCCGCAGGTGACCAGGACAAGGGCAGGAGAGTGGCCTGAGTGGGGGCGTGAACACTTGAGTGAGTGGGTTCCAGAGCTCACGGAAGCAGAGGAAGCAGAGTTGCTGAGCATATTTCAAGAAATTTGGGGTGGGGGAGGCCAGCAGGAGGGGGATGCGGAGTCTTCTCGGCTTTTTAAAAATGTATATGGGAGATGTTTCAGCATGTTTGTGGTTCACAGATACAACCCAGCAAAATGGTCCAAATTGGTAATGCGGGTCAGACTCTCCCCAAACGTAACTTTTCTCCCCCTTTCTTTATTGCACAGCTAGGAACATTGATCAATGTGTTTAGTAATTGTTTGTGGTTGATGCTTCTGTGAATGTCTCTGGCATTTATTTCCCCTTTAGGCAAAGTTGTTTCCCTCAAATATGCCATGGAACTAGATCAGATCTAGATCAGATTTAATCCATCAGATTAAATAATGATGAAAAGGCTTTGAAAAAACAAATCCCTGACTCTGGTCCGTGGGATCCTGTCAGCGATTGTCTCATCACTGACTTGTGGAGGTGTCAGCTGAATCAATAACAATAGTTACTATTATTGAAAGCTAACCGTGTGCTTTACATGAATTATCTCCTTCAAGCATCTCTGTGAATATTGATGTCCTCAGCTCAGGGATGAAGGAACTGAAGCTTCAGAAGTTAAACCATCTGTATGCCCGGGGCGTTGTGGAGCAAGATTTTCTTTTTAAGTAATCTTTTCACCCAACGTGGGGCTGGAACTTTCAGCCCCGAGATCAAGGCTCGTGGGTTCTATCCACCAAGCCAGCCAGGCACCCCAGATCCCATATTCCTAGCCACAGCGCCGTAGAGAAGAGTCCGGCTGGAGGGGCTGGTGCAGGCCCCCGCGGCTGCCGGCAGGGGGCGGTGTAGGGGGGGGTGGCGGCCTCTTTCGGCCCGAGCCGCGAGTGGGTCCCGCCAGGCGGCGGCGCAGCGCCCCACGACCCACTCCCCCGACGCCGCCGCCCTGCCCCGTGCTGCCGCGCTCCCAGCGGCCGGGCTAGGCGTCGCCGGCGGAACTCGGGCAGCAGGGGGCGCTCTCCTGTCACGAGAGGCGGCCGGAACCGGCCCCAGCTCCAGGCTGCAGAGAAGCGGAGAGGAAAACAGGGGCCCTTGGTCCCAGCGCCGCCTCACCGGCCGGCCTTTCCCCCTCCTCGACCCCTTCCCCACCAGAACGTCTTGCTGTGCTGTTGGCCAAGCTATTTCACGGGGGCGGAAAGAACCTCTCCATGGAGATTTGTGAAAAGTCTGTGCCCTGGTGAAAGGTCCCCGGGGAGGGGTGGGGTACACATGGGAGGTGCTGGCCCTTTGCTAGGGGGTGTTGGTGTTAAACTAGTGGGCGCGGAGCGGGGGGGGGGGGGGCGGCCAGCTGAGGCCCTTAGGTCGGCCCCGGAGCCCGTCACGGGTGTCTAGCCCAGCGCCCGGCACGGTGTGCACGGATGCGCGGCTTAGCTGGCACTCGGCCAGCTCCGGCTTTCCTTCCCAAGTTCCTTTCAGAGCTCCAACCACCCGAAGCGCTGAAACCCGAATTCCCCGTTGGGAAAACAGATTCCCTTATCTGCAGGGATGCAGCCAAGAAAGGAAGCCCCGTCCTGTGACTTTGAAGTGAATGTCACAGGAAGAAGGCCACAGAAGGAGCAGGTGCTGGTAACCCTTCCCCATGGTCCCGCACCCCTTCTCTGGGGACCCCACTGGCCGTTTGCTGCTCTGGTGGCCGGAGAGGAGCAGCCGGCGCCGGGGAGGGCCAGCACCAAGCAGGACGCCCCGCGGTGGGCTCCCGAGCCCTGGCGCCACCCCAGCTCTCAGCCGCAGCCGCGCCTGCCGGGAGCATGCACTTCTTAGCCCTCTCCGGGACCCCCGGCCCCAGACCAAGGAGCGAGGATGAGAGGGAGGGGGAGGAGGAACCGGATGCTCCCCCTTTCTAAATGATTCCAGATTTGCCTTGGCTGTGCGGCCTCTTCGCCCCTGTGCTTATTGATTACCTCCGGCTTCCCCAGGGCAGCTGGTCCCTGGGAGTCCCAGAAGCAGCTGTGGGGGGCAGCCAGGACCCAGTGTCCTGGTATTGCCCCAGACGCGAATCCAGCTAGCCCTCGGTTGGGCGGCACTGGCCGTCCCGCCCCACCACCCCGATCTGCTCAGAATCCGAGGAGCCACACTTGGGGGGGGATAGAAAACCCCCTTCCTGCTGCAGATTCTTCGCATTTCCCCTTTGGAAGAAGCCCCCTCCGAGCTGTTCTGATGTGTTTAGAGCTACACATATTCCACCCGGCATCAGTCAAGCATAGCCGTACTTTCTGTGGGCTAGAGCTAAAGAAACACAAAAATCCAGTGTGTGACAAGTAAGGATCAATCGCCTACTGAAGAGAGAACTAGAGCAAGACCTAGAGGAGGCAGCCTCGCCCTCCAGGGCCTTGTAGTCTAGTTGAAGAGATGAGGGACCGTGTAAGTCACAATTTCAACTGCCACAGAAGGGATGTCACAGATCCCTACGTGCCTAATTACCAAATGAATGGCTCCTACAGTAATTGCTCTCCCCTGGCCAGGGGAGAGGGGGTTGCTCCAGGCCCACGTGCTCAGGAAGGGCTGCACTGGTGCACGGTGCGGGGTGGGGGCGTGGGGGGGGGGTGGGGGGGTGGGGCGGTGGGGAGAGGAGGGGGCGGTGAAAGAGGCCTGGATTTGAGTTGCTTCTGGAAGGCTGAGTACATCAGATATTATTAAAAGGATTCATGATGATTTTTTTGCTTTGGAAAAGGACTAACCATCCTTTCTAGATTAGTGCCTGTTTCCAGGGCACTGCCCCATCACATCTTCAGGGTGCCCAGGGAATGTAGTTTGATAAATGAGCACCTGCTATGTGCCAGTCATTGCTTTGACCCAGCTTTGATATCATTTTCTTGCCTTTTTTTTTAGGATAAGGGAAGAGAAGTCCAAATAGATATTGTTACTGCTAAGAGAAAACACCACACTAGGGAGGAGAGTGCCTGGAGGTTTGGGAACTGGGCAAGGGTCTGAACCAGAGGAAAACCCACAGAGGGCGGGGATCTCTGTGACTCAGGGCCCCTGGGGGAAAATGAATAGACTCACCCCACCCCCACTCCAGGCTTCCTGGCTGTTCTTGACGCTCTCTTCCCTCCCTCTCCGCTGATAACCACGGAGGTGATGCTGGTGAGCTTGACTCCAGCTGCTGGAGGAAATGGAAACCTCTGCCCTTCAAGCCCTCTCCCCCCTCCTGCCCACGGGGGTTTAGCAGCAGAAGATGGGTCAGGGAAGGTGGCACCTGGTCCAGCTGCATACGCAGAGCATGCTTTGACCTGCTAGTTTGGCGGAGTGGTGTATAAAATCTCTCCCTTCCCTCTGCTCTGCTCCGCTCCCCTGACTCTACAGGAATGAAGTGATTAACTCTCGTCTCCTACTCCCTGCGGCTGTGGAATCTGATCCACTTGGCTCTAGATGAACCTTCTCGAAGTCCCTATGTATGGTCTAAGATGATATCCATGTTCCCCATTATGAAAATAAAACCAACATGTTCCAGGGGAAAAATATATATATATTTAGAAATAAAAAAGAGAACCGTGAATCATCTGCTCCTCCAAAGGTAACACCGTGACATTTGGGTATGCCCAGGTGGAAATGTTAAATTTTTTAAAAAACAGCTTTGATGAAACTACCTCCAACTTTGCATCCTGTTCATTCACTTAGATTTTCTTTGAATTATTTATAAAGTTTTTGTGAGCATCATTTTAATGACTACATAAGATTCTATCATATGGCTGGGTCATAATTTATTTAACTCTGATATGACTATCTGAATGACTCTAGCTTTTTATTACTGTAAGTCCTAGCACAGTGGACATATTTGTGCCTAAATATTTTTGACATTTTAGTTTATAGCCTTAGGATGGATTCCCAGAAGTGGAATTATGAAGCCAAGAGTACGAGCATGTTTAAGGCTCTTGATATATTTTCCAAATTGCTTTCCAAAAGGGTTATATTAATCTACACTTTATTAGGAGTCCATAAAAGTGTTCAACATGTCACACTTTCCAGCAATCAATACACTCCGTTAAAAATTAGGTTTTAACTACACAAGTCTACTCTTCTTGTAAAACCAAAGGGTACAGGTCAGGCTAACGCTGTCCTTGACCATATCCTCGCCTGCTCTCCTCCTCATTATCATGTGGGTGCCCAGGGCTACCTGGGGGCTGGAAATTCGCCTGGGTCCTTTCCTGTATCTTTAGGTACACTGACTCAGGGTCCTATTTGATTATGTCTACCGGTTGGTAGCTTCAAAAATATGTTCCTTTCCCTTTTCTCCACCTAGAGTAGAGGTCGGCACGCTTTTTCTGGAAAGGGCCACAGAGTCGGTATTCTGGGCTTATGGGCCACAGTCGGCTGTTGTCCTGCAAAAGCACCATCGCCACAGGGGATGCGTAAGCGCGTGAGCGTGGCTGCTTGCCAGCGAGACTGCTGAGACAGAGCCGTCCGGCTGGATTTAGCTCGCAGGCTGTAGTTTACTGATCCCTGTTCTAGATATGAATTCCTTGGAGCAAGCGTCAAGTGGGGTGCCCTGGGGCCCTGGAACGGGGTTCTGTGCAATTAGGGGCTTGAGGATGACGAGGTGGAGGCCTGATATTTTCAACATTGAACTTGGGGCTTGAGATGGTAGAAAGGATGGGGAGGCGTCGTTCTGCATGACCTCCTCTCCACTCCCTGCCCCTTGGCCCTTCGTGGGGGAAGAGAGAGAGGAAAACAAATGGACATTTGCAAGCGGCTTGAGTTCCTTGGGCCCTGGGAGTGGGAAGTTAAAGAGATGTGCCGTAACCTTTCTCCACCCCCGCCTCCCTTAGCTGGCCTGAGCCCCGTTCTTCCTCTGTGGTCAGACAGGAAAGGTGCCTACCAGGCAGGGTAACAGTCAGGGCCTCAACAATGTGACTACAGGCAGAAGAAGAAGAAGAACCGGCATCCGACAAGCATTTACCGTGCACCCCGGAGCCCTGTGGATTCGCAGTAATCCAACAATAATAGTATCAACGCTGCGGTCAGTGCTATGGTTATTCCTGTCACCTGGATGAGGACGGAGACAGGGGAGGTAACTTGCCGAGCCTTTTAGAGCTGCTCATGAGTGCAGCAAAGGATCTGAACCTATGCATCTGAGGCCAGGGCCTTCTCTTTTGCCCAGTGCTCTGAGCACCTCTGTGGCTGACCTTCCCATTGGCCTGTTCGATATCCATTCTACTCTTTTTTCCTTAGTGCTGGGACTGCAGATACCACGTCCAGCTGACAAACTAGTTTCCAGTCTCCTTTGCAGCTACGTATGGTCAATGAGACAAAAGTGGGAGCTCTTTGGTTCTCTTTCCTGCTGCTGGGAATGAAACATGGTGACCGGAGCCCCAGCAGCCACGATGAAGCCACCCCATGGATGGGAGCCACGTGCTGCTGGTGGTGGAACGGAAGCATAGAAGGAGCCTGGGGGCCACCAGATCAGCTCGGGGCTGCCTTATGCTGGCTGTTTCTTCTTCTTCTTTTTTTTTTCTTGTAACATGGGAGAGATAAATCTCTATCTTGTTTAGGCCACATTGATCAGGTCTCTCTTACAGGAAGATAAATGCAATTCCTAAGTGTTAAAGCCTCAGAGAAGGTCTGTAGCCGCAGGTCTTATAACGCATATGAGATTTGCTAAGAGGAGTCCGTCCGGCAGGCGCCAAACACGTCTCTTACCCTGC
Organism: Eumetopias jubatus; assembly: GCF_037043125.1. Classification (NCBI taxonomy): domain Eukaryota; kingdom Metazoa; phylum Chordata; class Mammalia; order Carnivora; family Otariidae; genus Eumetopias; species Eumetopias jubatus. Next base: position 114,411,830 of record NW_028274816.1, on the reverse strand, counting down.
CCCCTGTTCGAGTCATCCCATGCACTGGCGCAAAATGATAAAAATGTGGGCTAGGGATCGAACAGTGATTCAACTCGGGGGCAAGGAGAGGAAGTGGGTTAAAAGGCGAAGGAAGAGCCCCTAAGGGGAGGGAGGGGTTTTCCTTCCCAACTTTGAGAGGGGTGGCCACACAAGGCCAAGAGCAGGTTCAAGGCCTTGCCCTCTGAGGAGCAGGGTCCCAAACTATCCATGGGTCCTGAACGGATTCGATGATCCACCATGGCCTGAGACAAAGGACCACTGTTTCTGTGTTCCTGGTCCTCGTGGGTTGACCGCCCATCAGTAAGACTGCCTACCAGTGACCTGCCCCTCCCTCCCCTCCACTGTCCAGCGAGCTAACCATGAGGCTACTGTCTGGTCCATCTGTCAGCAAACCTGTGGGGGCTTAGGGTTATCCAGGGAGGCCAGCCATGCAGAGATCCGGTGCAAGATCTAGCTCTCACTTCTAAAAGCACAGACTGGCATCTGTTTTCATCTCATCTCCGTGCTCTGGTCTCCATGCAGGGAAACAACATAGTCAAAGGAGAGGAACCCCTCCCCCGCCCAGTTCAAGATCCTCAGCATTGAGAGAACTGTTCTCTCAAATCATGGTTTTAGGATTCCACTGGCAGATAGCTACTCAGCTCCTAGGAACCTAGAAATGCATGTGGAAATCCTCAGTGGGAAGTCTGGGGCTCAGGTACTCAGAGGTCAAGGCCATCTGAGGCCCTGGTGAGGGGGGTGAGGTTCTTGGTAAACCCATCCCACGGGAGGATGAAGACATGGTGGAGGTTGGGTTCTCACCAGAAACAAAAGAGGAGAATCCTGATAAACGCCTTTGGAGGTGGCCTGCACTGGGAGGTTCACCTTGAAAGAAAGTTGCTGCTGAGGTCACACACTTCACCTTGTCCTCTGCCAAGCGAAGCGCTTCCCAGTTTCCCCTCAGACGTCTCCCTATCAAGACAATCTGTAGATTTCCCTCCAGTCGGCATATTGGCTGCAAAGATAATGTAGGTATTTTTAGTCAGCCCGGAGCAGGAAAGATAAGGTGGGGAGAGCCGGGGAAAACTTGATTGAGTGACCGAGATAAATGGACTATACCACAGGAAATCGAAATGCAAAAATAAGGATTGGGAGCACCTGAAATATTTAAAAAGATAGAGAAGTTCGGGCAAGTGAATGGAGCGGCCTTACCCCTTCCTCGCCTGAGCTCCTAAATATTGCAAAAGAGAATGGAATGGAGAGAATCTCAGAATAGAAACTAGCCATTAAGGGAGACAGAATGACAGGGTTTGGCTTACAAATGGGATGATAATTAAGAAAGGAGGAGAAATAAGAGAGGCTTGGCGTTTGATTCTTCGCCTCTGGTCTCACTTAGGATATGTGTCAGAGAGAACACTTCCCTGGGTTGTGGTTCTGCCTTCCAGACACCTTTCTCTGGCCCTCCCTCTGGAGGGGATGCGAAGGAGCTGAGCGCTGGGCCTTCTTGGCCGAGAGGCGCGAGGAGCATATCTATCGGTTAGAAGCGAGGCTCTGGAGACAACAGGCCCTGAGGTCCTCGAGTAGCTTATATAAAAATAGGCATTTACTTCTCTCCCATGTCACTGTCCGAGGCGAGCCTTCCACACAGTGAGACGGACCTGAGTTCCTGCCACCAGGTCTTGGTTTTGGCCACAGCGGTGAGGCTGAGCTGCCTGGTTCCAGCCACAGGGAGAGGTTAAGAGAATACAGAGAAGGCACACCCACGCATCCCAAGGCTCAGGCCGGGACGTGGCGCCCCTGGAGAGCGGCCGGGTGCCTGTGGGCAGCCATCTGGTGAGAGCCGCCCCACTGGTCTGGGGCCTGGACTTCTTCCCTCAGGCAGGCATGCCCCCGTGGGTGAGCTGAGTCTACTCCTCATCGGTACAAGCCGGGTCTGGTGGCAGAAGCACCTGTACCTGTGAGGGTGCGGGGCATCCTTCCTGGTCTCCTTGCGAATGATCAGCCCCTGCCAACCCCGCTCCCTGCCCCAGCCCGGGCTGCAGGAGGCCCAGAATGCTCCTTCCTGCTCATTGTGCAGGGGAAGCATTTCTGCCCAGAGTCTCCCTCTTTTAACCTCCCCAACTGAGAGTGAGAGCTAGCAGGGAAGGATGCCAGATCAGAGCACCCGCACCAAACAGGGTGAGCTGGAGCTCCGGACTGGGCTCGGCAGGGGAGTGGAGAGCGCAGAGCACCCCGTTCTGTCCGCGGCAAGGGGGTGTTTCTTGCACGGGCTGGACGGGGGCTCGGCTCCAGCCGGCTCTCCCTCAGGGCGGTTGCCGTGGGTCACACGGGTCACATGGGCCTCGGGAGCAGTTGCGGAGCCAGGGGACTAGTCTTTCTAGCGTCTGTCCCCCAGCACTGCCGCCTCCTCAATCAATATGCGCACTGCCGGGCAAGCCAGATCTGATGGCTTCAGCCCTCCCAGACAGAACCTAATTCCCCTTTCTGTTTTTAAGGATAAAAATCTATGCATAAAACGCCGGAATGATTCAGAGGGCATGGGAGAGCTTATCTCCTTTTTCCTTCATATCATCAGCTTGGCATTTCTTGAAACAATGAAACTATTTTCTTTCTTTAGACATGAAACATGACCTCAGAGACCTTGCCTTGCAATCAGGGGAAGACCAGGGCTCCCTCGGGGGCTCCATGAAGAACTCGGTCCTGGCTGCAAACAGTTCTCTCCTCAAGGTGTTTCTCCTGTACAACCTGGGAGCAGGCTGAGCATGCATGGCTCAGGAATTTGCAAGAAAGAATGTGTTTATGCTGGAGGAATACTCCAATATTCTAAAGATACCAGCTACTCCGACTACCCACCTGGATCCCACGGTTCAGGTGGCTGATGTATACCCAGAGCTCGCCACCTAACTTGCTTCGGCTGAAATCTGTAGTCTCATTTAGACACAAAGCCTTGAAGAAACCTCTGTCCCAAGTCCCAAGAGTACACCTCGTCTCCTCCCTGTCCTGGTCAGTCCAGTCTCTTGTCAGGACACTTTCTTGTCAATCTGAACATTTTGAAACTCAGAGGATGAAGTTCTCCTCTTTCTTTTTAAAAGATAGCGTTGAGGGGTGGCTAAGTTGGTTAAGCGTCTGCCTTCGTCTCAGGTCATGATCCCAGGACTCTGGAATCGAGTCCCGCATCAAGCTCCTGATAGAGTTTATTTTCCACTCTCTATTTAAGTCATGCAGTTCAGTATAAAAAAAAGGGACAAGATGGAGTGAACAGGTGATTGAATGAATTGGGCTTGGTAGGGTGTAAGCAGAAAGTAAAGTTCTTCTTCCCCCCCACTGCTCCTGCACACTGTCTCTGAGGATTCATTTCCCCTTACTCTTGTTTTTCGAATACTCTCAAGTACTAATGAAAGGTCTCATTTCTTCCAGGAATGAACTGTCAATCAAGTTCAGTCTCCCCTGAAACTCTTGTGCAAAGTGTCACTTCTTCCCTCCCTAAGCTTGGCCTGGGGGTGCAGGTTGTGGTCAGCTTCTTCTGTTTTCTCCCTGCTCTTCCTTCTATCCTGACTTGGTGGGCTGTCTCTGCCTCAGCCAGTGTGGAAGAAGAGTGGGGCAGAGATTTAAGGGTCTGGCTAGGGGCACCTGGGCGGCTCAGTCGTTAAGTCTCTGCCTTCGGCTCAAGTCACGATCCCGGGGTCCTGGGATCGAGCCCCGCATCGGGCTCCCTGCTCAGCGGGAAGCCTGCTTCTCCTTCTCCCACTCCCCCTGCTTGTGTTCCCTCTCTCGCTGTGTCTCTCTCTGTCAAATAAATAAATAAAATCTTTGAAAAAAGGAAAAAAAAAAGGGTCTGGCTAGGTCTTGGTTGACTGGAACAGTTGTCACGTGGTGTCCTCTGGGTTGTGTTTCTCTTTCGGGTTCTTTGGAGACACCAGCTCGCTAGAGACCAGGGTCCCAGAGCAAATGTCAGATGGTGTCTAAGAAAGCACCCCAAGGGCCAAAGCTGGCACTCCGTATGCAGGAATGGTCATCCAAAAAGCGGGTCTTAGGTAGGGAGACAAGCTGATTGTCAAGCCACGAAACGTAGGAACAGGCAAAGGAGGCCGGGGCGGGGGGCGGGGAGGATGTCCAGGTCAACATGTGAGATTGGTCCTGCCAAGCCTGGGCGAGAGGTGGATTATATGGGCCGCACAGCTTTTTTTTTTAAAGGAGCCAGGCTTAGGGGCGCCTGAGTGGCTCAGTTGGTTAAAGGAGCCAGGCTGGGAAGAACAGCATGTTGCCGGTCTCATCAAGGTCATTGTCTTCACTGTTGCCGAGATTGTCATCATCAACAACAGCATCTTAAAAGGTGGGGAAGGATGAGTTTCTTTGTGGAATTAGGAGACCCCTTGGGGGACCCCCTGGATTAAATGCGGCTGTTTCTTATCTTCTTCCTCTGCCTGCTAAGGAAAGGAACCTTCTGGGCCCCCAGTACTCTGCGTTGTGTTCTCCTTAGAGGACAGTGTGGATGGAGGCCTCTTTCCTGTTAGCGCCCCGAGGTGGGACCTGCCTCATACCTCTTCTCCACCCCTTCTCCCCATAAACGAGTCAGGAAATCGACAAAGGAACTCGGCATCCATTTATAAGCCTAACTCACATCTTGCTTGTCATTAAAAAGGCAGAAATGCATCTCATCTTGCATTTTCTTCTCGATACTTTCCACTCACTTGGTCAAGGACTCTTCCCAAAGCTTTAAGTCTCAGCAAGAAAAACCCCAACTTTCCAGAGATATTACTACTCTCAATTCAGTTTTTTTCTTTCTCTTTCTCACCCAAATTGTCCAGGCGACAGAATAGGGGTGGGTTAGGAAAGAGACAGATCAATCTAAAATGTTGAGGCTGACGGCTAATGGCCTTTAGATTGCCAAAATTGAGTAAACAGATTTAGCACACTGATTCAACATATTAATTGTTTGTTAACCTTTGCATAACCTTTAGGAAGCCTTTGAATGTGTGGATTTAAAACCCAGAGTACACCCGAGGTATTCCCATGGCACAGCCCACTTTTGCAAGGTGTTAAAACTCATTAATTTTCTGTTGAAGCTGGACAGGAAAGGGGAGTTTGGAGGAACAAAGCATACCAAATAGAGAACTAATCAAGCAAATTAATGTATGCAGAAGGCTCTCTCCTCGGCCTGCAGAAATATCCATTTGTTACCTATATAAGCTATAATTACATAAAATGCGAGCCATCGCGAGATGGAGTGTGATTTAAGGGTTGAGAGAGCAAACATAATAACAAGAGCATAATACTAAGAGCCGTCATTTGCTCTAATGATGTCAGCCCTTGGCTAACACCCCCGCTCCGGGCTCTCTGAGCACGTTGGCCATATTCACTAACGCTCTCGCTGTGAAGGTGGGAGGGTTGCTCAGAACCATCCCCCTCTCCCCTCAGGTGGAGAGGAGACACCAGAGCTGGGAAGAGGTTGAGGAATCCCACTGCCCACCTTGCTACCCTGCCTCCTACGCCCAGGCAAGCTCCAAGCTGGAAGGGACCTGCCCGCCTAGGGGCAGGCAGGCCGGGCCTGGTTCTGTGATGCTAAGGAGAAGAATGGACCCCCGACAGTCTTCTAGTAACTGAGTTGTTCGTGGTTCAACACTCTTCAGGGTAGGAGACACCGTAGGAGGCCCTCAGATCTGTCTCCTGGTCTGTAGCCTCCAAACTTTCAATGAAGACCATCTCTCCTGCTCTGTCCTTCGAGCCCTGGAGAAACACGTTGCTGATTCTTTGGGTCCCCTGGGCGCTTCAGTGTGACGTCTGAGACCGTTTTCTTCTCTTCCAATTGAAGTCCCAGCCCCTGCAATTTTATTTGGTCACAGTCCCTCCTCCTCAGCTGACTTGAGGCTGTGAGTCCTCCCCCAAGGACGGGCGCCGTGTTAATCCTTTATACTGCATCTCCCCGAAGTTAGGGGCATATAGTCAGCAATCTATGGAATTGCTTTTATTGAGGATGGTCCTTTGGAGTCTTGCAGGGAGGCTGCCCGGGGTCAGATGGGCTCCAAATCCCTCTGGCTGTCATTCATCCTGATGGCAATCCCGCTTTTCTGAGCAAGCCAGAAAAGGGCTCGGGCCACTTTCTCGGTGCAGATGGCGTGAGCAGGACTGCATCCTCTGTTCTCTGCAGACCCGTTGTCTTTCCTGTCCTTCCACCCTCGGCTTTGGTCCTGTCTTACTCTGCATGCATGTCCACCCACCACCTCCTGTAAGCAGTTGCATAAAACCTGGCTCAGCTCTTGGAGACATTTCCTGGCCTCTTTTTTTTTTTTCTTTCAGTTTTTGTCTGTTGCAAAACAAAGTGGACGAGATGACTCTAAGGTGGCTTCCAGGACACAGATGAAGAGGGAAGATGACACGTCTGTCTCAGGCCTCACAAGGGTCTACGCTGGTGGCCTCCCTCCCTGTGGCCGGCCTGCTCCCTGCCCCTGGAAATGAGAAGCCTGCCCTCATCTGGACAGGATGCCATGAGGAGGTGGGGCTTCTGGACTCACATCGGGTCCTCCAAGCAAGCCTTCCAGACCTGGGGCCAGGAGCCCGGCCCTGCCCAGCTAGCATCCCACAGATGTCCCTGCCGCGCCCGTCTCTCTCCCTCGCCTGCCACATACCTGAGACGCGCCATTCTGTACCCTTTGTACAGTCCTGGCTTTTGAGCTGCTTGGGCGGCGCCCTGGGTCCCCTCAGGCCTCCTTCCGCAGTCTGAGTTCCTTTGAGGATGACCTTGACCTACAGAAGTGAGGGAGAGATACCAGCTTCTTAAAGCGCTGCTCTGCCTCTTGGTTAGAAGCAAAAGCCAACAGCAACAACCAAGACTAAAGAACTAAAGAGAAAGCAAAAAAGAATCTCACCTTCCACACGACAGAAACATCATGAAAAGAGCACAGGGTAAGAGTCACGAAGCCAGGTATCAGCTGTGGGACCTCGGGCAAGTCATCGGGCTTCTTCCTGTTTCTCAGCCAGCTGACTGCCAATGTAGCTCCAAGGTCAAGTGAGATAATGCAGGAAACTGTGGATTGCCTGCGTGTAGCAGCCAGGAGGAGAAGACTTCCTGTGTGCCGAGCACTTTGGGGAGAGCTGGACATGCACCATTTCCCGCTCTGCTCCCACCTGCCCCATCGTGTTGGCACGATCAGTCCCCTTGATCGATAGCTAGGGAAGTGGAGGCTCAGAAAGTCACTGGCCCGAAGTACATGCTAGTAAGGGGTGGGGCAGGGATTTGCGCCCAGGCTCCCTGATGCCAAATCCCGTCGAGGTGGCTGTTTCATAAACCCTGTTACATTTTGCATTGCTGTCTTTGAGTTTGCATTGTTTGCTTTGGCTTGGAGTGAACAAGTAAAGGCTTGTGCACTGGGTGGTGGCCTAGACACAGGAAAAGCAGCAAATGCAGCGGTGTCCTTCCCTGGCAAAACTCACAGGATGCATGGGGCTGGGTCCTCTGATTTAAGGAAGAGGCCCCTCGCTGGTGTTTGGAAGCTGCTTTTTTTTTTTTTTTTAAGATTTTATTTATTTGAGAAAGAGAGGGAGAGAGAGTGAGTGAGTGTGTGAGCATGAGCAGGGGGTTGGGGAGCAGAAGAGGGAGAGGGAGAAGCAGGCTCCCTCTGGAGCAGGGAGCCTGACGTGGGACTTGATCCCAGGACCCTGGGATTGTGACCTGAGCTGAAGGCAGATGCTTAACCAACCGAGCCACCCAGGCGCCCCTGGAAGCTGCTCTTGCTAAGTGAGGCGGCCAGGCCTTCTTCGGGGCTCCTGAAGCTTCCAGCACCCCCTGGGTGGTTTCTCTGTTCTCTGGATCCTGTGGTGTGGTTGTGGCTCTCTGTGGCTCATTCGCATCCGTTTCCAAAGCCAGGCCTGCTGCTGGCTGCAACTTCACGAATGCACCCCATCACCCCAGGCCACCCCCACCCATGCCCAACCCACACACATGCACCCTGGGATTGCAGTCAGACACTCGAGGGAAACTGAACGGACCGGAATCCTAGAGCCGCTCTGTCCAACGTGGTAGCCTCCAGCCCCCAGCCCCCAGCCCCCAGCTGCGGAATACTTGAAGTGTGCCCAGTCCCCATGGAGATGTGCTGTTCGGCAACATACACAATGGATTTTTGAAGGCCTAGTATGAAAAAGAAGAATATAAAATATCTCAACACTTGTTTACAATTTAATTTTCAAAATAAAGATATAATTGACATATAACATGGTATTGGTTTTGGGTGTACAACCTGATGCTTTGATATTTGTATTTATTGTGAAGTGATGACCACAATAAGTTCATTTACCATCCATCACCACACATAGTTACAAGGTTTTTTTTCCTGGTGATGAGAACTTTTAAGATCTACTCTCTTAGCAACTTTCAAATTTACCATACAGTACTGTTAACTACAGTCACCCTATATAGATTATATGTTGAAATAATATTTTAAATGTATTCAGCTAAATAAATCATATTATTAGAATTAATTTCACCTATCTCATTTCCCTTTTTAATATGACTCCCAAATGATCTTAACCTACATACATGGCTCTCATTGCACATCTCTTGGACAGTCCTGGTCTAGAGACTCCGACTCATCTTCTGCCTGGGCCACTCACTTGCTGTGCATCTCTAGAAGAACTGTAGCCTCTTCTGGGGTTAGTCTCCTCGGAATAAAATAGAGACCCAGTGGGATGTCCTCACATCCCTCCCAGTCCACGCCGAAGGGCCTCGCTCTGAGGAGAGCCAGGGACACACCCTACTTTTGTACGGGTGAATCTTGGCTTCCTCTCTCTCTCTCTATTTTTCACTCAGTCCTTCAACATATATTTAATAGGCACAGACTTTGAGAGTCAGGGGCTCTGTCTGCTCAGTTGATAACTGTGGTGGTGGTTTTTCTAACATAATATTCTTCAGGGACCGGAAGTTATGCCAAATGAGAGCAAAGTCCCATGATGGCCAAGGACCTATGTTGCCCTCAAAGCCTTCGTCCATGTGGGGGTTCCTTGAAAAGAGGAGTAAACCGGGGCACTTGGCTGGCTCAGTAGAACATGCAACTCTCTTGATTTTGGGGTTGTGAGTTTGAGTCCCATGTTGGGTGTGGAGCCTAACTAAAAATAACTTTGCTCAACAGGCATTTGGGCTCCCCTGTTGCTCTCCTTCCTTGGAATCGCAACTAACCACTACTGTTGACTGAGAGCCGAGTGTGTGTCAGGCACTGAGCTCTTCTGTGCCCGTCTTGCCTGAACCTTTCAACAGCACTACATCTTAATGGTATGTCTTTAAGGTCTTTCCACAATAGTAGGTGTAGATTCCCTTCATTACTTTTTAACAACTCAGAGTATTTCATTGTATGGAGGTACCACCGATTTCCCTAATGACGGGTCTTTAAGATTGTTTCTCCTTTTTTTAAATCGTGAACGATGCCTACGCCTCGCACACGTCTGTCGTACAGCCATAGGGTGGATTTGCGGGACTGTGGGCTTACAGGGTGTGGATGTTAACATTTTGATAAATGGCGACGCGCTGTTTTTGAAAAAGCCTTTACTCCCCTTCCCTCCACATGAGAGTGCCCGTTTCCCCACATCCTCACCAGAACTGTGCACTTCCCAGCTTTATCATTTTTGTCTCGCTAATAGGCTCTTGTTAATAGCCACTAAACCCCCTGCCCCGTTTTCCTGCCTTAGAATCCGTACAACTTCCCACCTTAAACTTCCTGTTCTCCAGCCATAGTGACCATGCCATGGTTCTATAGTGGGGATCTGTTCCCTGGAGAAGTTGTCCCCTATAGTGAAATCTGGAACCATCCCCTGCACCCACTATTTAATATTTATCCCAGGAGCCCCCTGAGTGCTGGGTCCACACAGAGACCAAGACTTTTGGGAAGAAAACACGCAGTGCTTTGAAAGGCAAATGTTACTTAATAAAAATCGACAGCCCCATCCGAGGCCACAGACGTGCCCCTGTTTCCCTGGGCATCTGTACATTCCGGGTGAAGCAGGTGGGGGTGTGTCCCCCTCTGAGAAGCCGCATTAATGTGGCATCTGGTCTCCTACAGGACGTCTGCGCAGTATGATAGAGCTCATCACTTTCCCGTCTATGAGCAATTAAACTGCGCCAGGAAGCCCTGTATCTTTATATCATTCCCTAATGACTTGGGGGGGGCAGGGTGGTGTGGATACAAAGAACCCACACCGTGGTTAATTGGCAAAGTTATCACCTTTCTTCGGGGGCCAAATGTCCGGTGCATTTCCCATCCGTCTCCCCTTGCCGAGACCAGCAAACACCTGGCTTTGTCCCCCGTGTGCACCTCTGGAATTAAGTGTCATTTGCAAAGCCTATAATTGCTTGAAGAGACAGGAGCTTCTTTTTGTCTTTCTCAGACTGGCTACTTTAAAGTAGCCAATCCCCCTTCCTCCCCACCCCACCCCCGCCCCCGGGCCCTGCAGACTTTTCTTTCCCGACCCCCATCCCGGGGCCTGTCAGATTACATTTTTTATTGCATCAAGACAAAAAGCCATCTGGAGCTCCTGGTCTCCACTGTCAGTGGGCTGCCGTTCTCAGGGTCTCCTGCCAGGCCCCCCCGATTAAGAGATACCCCCCACCGGCCCTCTCTCTTTATTTTTCACCCCCTGCCTTCACCCCTGCTCAGCTCCTGTGTCTTTGTCCCTCTGCTCCCTCAACCTATCCCTGGGATATGGCTACCTTGTCTTTGGCAGAACAATGCAGGCTGTCAGCTTGTATTAAGCATGCGGTGGGGAAGGCGCCACAATTCAGGAGGCCGAACGCTTCCAGAGTCTTCATGTGCTTCTGGGAGCCCGGAGTGTCTCTCCTGGTCCCTTGTATTCTTCTTTTAGGCTGCAGCTATTCCTTTTTTCCCTTTCTTCTTGGCCCCAAACCTAAGCAGCACATTAGAGAAGACCTTTGTGAGCACAGGGAAGGCAAGGACACAGCACAGAAGCGAATGGGCGGTAAACTCTCCCTGGCTCCAACAGCCCAGCAGGAGGCAGATCTGTGCAGGCCTGGTGGGGGGCGGGGCACGGCGGGTGGGGGGGGCGATGGGAGGAGAGGCCGCAGCCCCTTCCTCAGCAGGGCAGGGCACCAGGAATTCCATCTGCACTTTAGGATAGATGTGTTGGTCTTGTAGGGTTCAGACCCAGGCCCAGGTGACCTCTGGCATCTCGATGTGTGGAGAAGGGGTCCCAAGTGGGATGCAGAGGCCTCTGGGTAGAGGGGTGTCTATGCCAGGAGGAAGGTAGCTTTTGCCCGAAGATGGGACTGAGCGCACACACAGTTCCTGGATGCACCTGTCAAGGCCCTGCAGGAACCCCATGCATCTGGGGAAGGCATGTGACCAGCGGTGAGAGTTGGGTGCCCTGCTTTCGAATCTGGGGCTCTGCTTCATGGGTGCCATGTGGCCTTGGGCAGTAGGCCTGACTTCTCAATGTTCTCAGCTATGATAATAAGCCTCACTACCTCATGAGGCTGATGTGAGGTCGAATAAGATGCTGGCGTGAAGTGTTAAGCATCGTGCTTAGCTCATAGTAGATGTTCACCACATCCTGGCTGTCATGATCTCTCACTCAGGCTGCAGACTCTAGACCCATCCTATCTCGATTCCTACTTGGTGGTGGAATCATTCATCTTTGAACTCCTTGGGTAGACGGTCATTCATGGGGACTCCTCCCCAGAGCCGGAAGAATGGGCCAGAGGTCTCACTGGGCTCATGCTACATGCCCTCTGGAATGTCCTCTAAGGGCCAGACCTTACCCTGCACCGAGGCTTAGGGAGGCCCTCGTGCTTCTCCCCCTCTGCAGATTGCTTCTGGACAGTGGGAGGTTGTAGAAAGGTCAACGCATCCAAAATAGCCCGCCTGAACTGAAACTCGGCCAGGTCTCCTGTTTCAGGGTCCAGATCAGCTCCCAGGAGGGTGGAAACTCTTTAAACAAGTCAACTGTTGGCTTTCAGACCAGAAGCCTAAACAGAAGCACCAGAGCATGAACATGTCCATTGTTCTCTCCTCTCCTTTGACATTAACCTGAATTTGGCCCCGAGCTGACTCATCCTGGCACTTAGCCAGGGGTCTCTGTAGGGGGCACTCAGCGAATGCCTGTCCACGGGTAACACCGTCTTGTCTTCCCATGAGCACAGGCCCTATTTCTCAAGAGAATGCAGTGAGATGGAAGGGAGCTCACAGCTCCCGAGCACATACATTTTCTCTTGGGTTCTCACAAAGTCCTATGAAGTGGGTTTTATTTCCTTCATTTTACGCACAAATGGACTGGAGACTGAGTTTAAGAAATGATCTCATGGCCTTAGGGACAAGTGAGGAGTCAAGATCTGTCCCCAGATCCATCCAGCACCAAATCTCGGCCTTCCACTCCATACCAGGCCCCCCTACCCCTACTGCCGTTGGAAGTCTTTATTTAATCCCTAGTAAAGACAGTCACCATACCTGTCAGGTTTTGTCAACCGTTAACACGTGCCAGGGTTCAATTTTCAGACATGATCAAGGCTTGGCCATAAAGCCACAACGTCTTTCCCCAAACACGGAAATTAGTTTGAGGCTCATCTTCTTCCTAAAGATTACAAACCGCCTTGGAGAACAAGCTCTTTTAAAAATGAAGCTGGTCACAGACTTGCGGTGAACAAACACGGCCCCGAGTCGTCTCACAAATCTTTCCGGAATGAGCGCTCTGGCGGGGAGGCGTGATGCGGTGTCCGCTGGGCTGACACGGTGAAATATCTGGGAGCCCGAGGGCTCATATGCTTTGCCTTAAACCCATTTATAGCAGACACTTTCTTACTTCCAATGAGGTCACAGTAGGAAAACGAAATGGTTGGCAAAGACCTGTGGATGTGGTCAAAAAGGTTTTTGACCAATACAGGTTTTTGAATGTGCTCATTGCAGAAAATAAAGCCCTTGCTGTCTGTGTGCCACTATTTTTTTCTAAGATGAGACGGTCGCAGTAGAATGGTTTCTAAGGTTCCGTCCAGACTCAACATCCTCTGATACTGTGTCTCCATATCTGGCACCACTGAGGACTAGATAAATTATGATTACGTATGATAACAACAACGATTTAGTGAGCACTTGCCACATGGCAGGCTCTGTTCTATGCCACGTTTATTCTTCACAACGATCTCCTGAGGTTGATATCTCATCATTCCCATTTTTAAAACGAGGAAATGGAGGGGCGCCTGGCCGGCTCAGTTGGTGGAGCACACAACTCTCGATCTTGGGGTAGTGGGGTTCGAGCCCCATGTTGGAGGTAGCATTTACTTAAAACAAAAAAACTTAAAAAAAATCAATACATAAAATGAGGAAACTGAAGATCAGAGAAATTGAGTAACTTGCTGGAGGTCACACAGCTAATAAGTAGCAGAACCAAGACCTGAACTGGGTCGTTTGGCTCCCGAGCTCCAGCTTTGGGCTGTGGTCAAGTGGCTTATATACCCCCCTGGAGCTCACAGCCCTCCCTGGCCTCCTGCCCCACACCTCTATAGTGGCCACACAGAGAATCACCCAAAACTAGTTTGTCAGAAGGCAAAATTAATGATGACAGTATCAAAGGTACAATGGTCACTTGAGACTTGTTTAACTCAGTCCCTTCTCTGATTTCAGGTGAGGTTGTGGGATCTAGGCTCTCCTCTTCATTCTAATCACCTTTATTGCCCTTGGATGACTGTACCTGCTAAGCGGTCACTTGCAGGTTCATAGGATCAGGTCTGGGGCAGAGAGCACTGGTCTGGGAGTCTGAAGAACCAGGCTTTCGAACTGGCTCTGCTTCCAGCCAGCTGTGTTAGCTCTGCAGGTTCAGCCTCTCTGCGCCCCATGGTGCTTATTTGCACCCAGGCGGGTAGATTAGACCAGTTTCACAAATCCTACTTGCGAGGGCCAAAGTGGGCCCCCCGACAGGTTTCGCTTAGTATGCACAGTGATTTCCTTTTTGTTTAAGTCAATTGCCGACACTTAAAATAGGGAGTTGTTCACATAAAAACCCGGGTCCCCAGAATATCGTGAAAACTGTGAAAATATATGATGGATTTGAACTCCCCTTCCCACCGGGAGACAATGAGTGGAGGATGGGGCCTCATACCCTCTCGGCAGGCCTGTGGGCCTCACCCCACCCTGGGTTCACATTGCTTCTCGGGCCCCCCTCGCCCCCCAGGTATCTGGCTTTGCAGCCCGTGGGTGCCACGTTGCCAAGGCTTGTCCTATCTAACTGACTCAGGTGTTACATGGGCTCCCCTGATCTCTGCACTTCGGAAGGGCACGAAAGTGCCCCCTTCCTGGATGACCCCCTCCAGCGGCCACTAGGGTGGGCTCGGTCACCGGGACCGTCACAGCACTGGGAGAAATGGGGAGCTGCGTGCTTTGTGTGGCCGCCGTGGCTGCTGGTAGGCAGAAAGTCAGGAAAAAGCACACAGGACATTCTTTCTTGTTCTTTTTCAGCACCGGGTCTCACCTTGACCCCTGCTCTGGAAGATGGGTCAGGCCCAGGCACTGGATAGACCCCGATGCGGATTTCCAGAATCCCTTTCGGACACATGTCTGCCTGTTCCTTTTTGACAAAGCCCCCGCTTTCCCGAGATTAATTGTTGTCAAACGCAACTTATTTTCTAATCCTTTCAGGCTCCGTTTAAAACCTTCTGCTTTATTTTACCTCTTTTGATAAAGTCGCTGAGAATCCCCCCCCTTTTTTTTATGGATTTGCCAATGATTGTCCAGTTTGACAAATTGGATTCCTAAAGCTGATGCTTTGAAGAAAAGGATGCAGTGTGACAAGACAAGAAACAGCTCATCCTCAAATCAGGAGGATAAATAAAAAAACAGAAGCAACCCCATTCTCTGGCTTCCCTGTGACTCAAAGGGTGTCTCAGTTGTCACTGATAATCTAATCTTCCGATGATAGCTGAGAAACAGGACAATGGCGACCCAGCCAGGCTGCGGGTGTGATAGGCCTCTGATTAATAGGACTGTCCAAGAAGCCCCCAGCCCCCGGGAGGATGATTAATGACATCTGATGTGAACTCTGACCTCCGCCAGCAAGCACAGGGGAGAAGAAGCTGCAGCTCAGACAGGAGGTGCGTTCTGCAGAAGGTGATTGGTTCTTGAAGGTTTTGTGACTCTGAGGGTGCTTGGGGTGCCCTAGCGGCCCCTTCCTGGGCTCTGGCAAACACCCTACCCTGGCAGGGGTTTGCAGTTAGCGCCTCTCCCGTGGAGCGGAAGTTTTCCTTGTGCCTGAAACACTGCGTCTCAGAAGCAGTTCCCTGGGAAGCTGCGGCCAAGCTCTGCTGAGCCGTGTTCCCCAACCCGAGCGATCATTCTGACCCCTCCCCAACCCAGGTGTCATGAACTACACCAAAGGGGCTTTAAAAGCCAGGCCCATAGGCCCTCTTCGGGGTTGTCTACTCTAGCCCCTGGATGGGCATCGGGTGGCTTGGAGCTGCCCGGCTTGTGGCGAGAAAGTGTTTGTGTAACTGGTGGGGAGGGGAGCAGCTCAGATGCCCCAGGCTAGCAAGCAGAAGGAAAGGGGGTGCTGTGGGGGGGGGGCAGCTACTTGCTGTCAGTCATCATAGGGTGTGGGAGGAGCCAGCTTGCTTGGCCTTGATGGCTTGCCTGCAGGAACCACCTCAAATTTGGCAGCTGAGAGTCTTCTTGGCTTAGCTCTGCAGGCTCATGTACTGCCTCATCTCCCCTTAGTGGGAGGGCCCTAAGGTAGTCTGGAACGTTTCCTTCTGACCATCGGCCTTTTCTGGCTTATTGCTTATGCCAACTGTCATGTCCTTCATAGCAACCCATGTCACCGTCCTACTGAGAGGGGCCATTGGGTATCCAGGTCTCAGTTGTAATAATAACCAAACAATTATAGCCAAGAAAAGGGTTCATCGTGAGGTCAGCTGCGGACGTGTGAGGCCAATGATCATCATGAGATGGAAGTGTGTCTGCCCGTGGGGGTGCATGGGACCTGAATACCAGTAAAGCCCCACTCTTTCTGGGAAGCGTCCCTGGTTGCTGGTCGCCTGAAAACAGGGCTTGGCTAGGGGTTGGGGGAGCCCAACACAAGACCAATGGGAGTGAGTGGGAGCCAGAGACATCAGGGACCCCTGACCAGAGAGATAGGCCAGGCGGGACTTGGCGTAACCCTCACTTTCTGACGACATACTTCAGAACCGCTGGGTGCCTTCCACGTGCTGGATTTGGGGTGTAGAACCTCAGCTGATGACCGGCCTTCTCAGCCATCCCGGGGGGTGGGGGTGGGGGCTGCTGGCCAACAGGTAGGTCAGTGTGGCCCGCTTGGCCCCTGCCACGGGAGTGGTGCAGGCACTTAAATAGTGGATGGCATGTCAGCCTTATCAGATACACACGAATGGAAGATGGACTAAAGGAAGCTACTGCTATAGGACTTACACACCTAATTCACCCGGGACCAAGATGAGCCTCAGGTAGCCTCCCAAGGCAGGTGGCCTTTCGGCCTCAAAGGGATAGTGTGTGCGCGAAACCCCTGGGCCTGGCACGTGGAAAGCACCAAATACATGGTAGGAATTATTATTATTATTGTTTTTATTTTTAGTAAATTATTATTAATAATGCAACGCATACAGGAGAATCAGCTGACAGTGTATTCAGTCGTGAAGAAGAACAACAAAATGCAGGAGCCTATGTGAAATGCTAAAAAAAGTACTGTAACGATGAAGTGTAATTAGGGACTTACTAATTTTTTCTTAGCTGAGAATGGATTCCCCACGCCACGTGAAGTCTATTGTTCAGTTTCTGCCCGTTGGACTCTCATTGGGGTTTGAGTAATTCATTATGTGGGGAGGTGGGGGACTCCCTGGAATATAAAAGGCCAGCTGAAACACAGCTTCCCTGAGGAAGGAGGAGAAGGAGAAGCTGCTCTGGCTGCCCCTTGGCCTCCTCCCGGGTCTCCGAGGTGCTACGTGATGTCTGATGAGTGGGCATCCGTGGCGGGTAGACACGCTCAGCCAGGATTACTGGGTCGGGGGCACTGATGTCCACCCTCCCTCCATAGGCTGCCCTGGCCAGCTCAGACCACGAAGACCTCCCTCCCTCCCCTATCACCGCCTGCTGGGGATCACCTGGGCTGGTAAATGTGACCCAAAGCACCCAACTAGTGCAAGATTCCCTGTAGAAGCGACTAGGGAGGGAGGAGGAAAAGCAGAGAAGGTGAGAAGACCTATCACTTATTTTTGAAGCAAGGGAGCAGGTCTGACATGGCTTAAGTTTAAAAACCTCCTCCAGAAGTTTCTGGGGTCCAGTATTAGTCCGGGAGTCTCAGATATCGATTAGCTCGATGATTTATTTATTTATTTTAAGTAGGCTCCTCATCCAGCATAAGCCCAACATGGTGCTTGAACTCACGACCCCGAGCTTAAGACCTGTGATCCAGACACTTAGCTGGACACTTAACCAACTGAGCCACCCAGGCGCCCCTTTAGCTCAATGATTTTAAAACTGGCAATCTTCAGAATCATCTAGAGGCCTTCTTAAAACACGGACTGCTGGGCCCCACACCTCCCAGAGGGTCTGAATCAGAAGGTCTGGGGTGGGTCTGAGAATTTGCATTTCTAACAAGTTCCCAGGTGATGCTGATTGTTGCTGATACAAAGACCACACTTTGAGAACCACTGGATTAGCTAGCTTGATGGAGAGTGTCAGAACAATTTGGGGGATCTTGTTAAAAATATTAATTTCGAGGTCCTCTGTAATAGTCATGATGTGCTAGGCTGCAATTAACACACAATGCCAGATGACAATTGTTGGAACAAGAAAGACATTTAATCACATATCAACTAGACTGGAGGTAGATAATTTGAGGTTTAGTGTTTTATGTTGTAAAAAATGAGGGGCGGTTATCTTTTTATCTAATTGCCCATCCTTAGGTTTGTTGCCTCATGATTGCAGAATGGCTGCCTCAGTTCCAGCCATCGTGTTCTCAGACAACCATGTCCAAGGCAGGAAAGGGCCAGGACCCTCCTCACCAACACCCCCCGCTGCCATTCCCTAAATCTCACTCTTTCACATCAGACGTAATATTTTTCCACAAGTCTTCTCTTTGCAACTTGTTGGTGTGAAGTGGGTGACAGGCAGTAGCAATGGGGAAGAGCATTACTGAATGCATCCACGCATCAAGGCTCGGCACCTGGGGCTGGGTGATGCCTCACCTTCCCTGAGCATGTTACTGCCTGATCAAAATAAAATTCTCTGACCCAAGGAAGAAAAGAATGTTATTGGGCAGAGACTAACAGTGTCTGCCCCAGCCAGGGTGACTTGTCCCAGATCTCCTGGGACAGGCCTGGTTTTTAAAACGTGAAGTCTCACATCCCAGGAATCTCCTTGGTTCAGGGCAAATTAAGAGGGTTGGTCACCCTAACTCCAGTCTCCCAAGACCTCCTGAATTAGCATCTCTTAAGGGAGAAATCCAAACCTTAAAAATGACTTTTAACACTTTCCCCCAAAGACTGTAATGTATACCAGAGTTTGAGAATCACTGGCCTTGAGTGTCTCAGAAGCCAAAACAGAGGACTCAGAGTTAACATCTTCCCAGCCAACCTCAGAGCAGGAGGATGTTCCAGATGGAGGGATGTGGGTAAGACTTAGGGCTAGGGGCTCCCTCAGGATCAAACTGAACCTCAAGCCTAGGAGGGCCTGGGATCTTCAAACTCCATCCTCAGCCTGCTGCTCGTCCCTGGGAGAAGCGCCAGTCTAACTTGGAGCACCCTGCTCTGGGTGGTCTGGAGCCCTGCAGCCTCTCCAGAGCTTGTGACATTGGACGTGCCAGGTCCCAAGTTCTCTCAGGACAGACACCCCATCTTAGCCATCTCCTGCCTGAGCAGCGAGCACCATGCCTGGCTCATCGTAGTCATTCGGTATATGAGTGTTGAATGAATGAATGAATGAATGAATGAATGAATGAATGGGGGGCTGCACTCTTGAACAAAAGATAAACTCTAGCCCTTGAACCCCAAACCATCCCTTGTGACAGCCAAGTGCCTGCAGCCAGAAACACCTCTGCCTCATCTGTGAGCTGGCAGGACCCTGGCTGGGGTGGGAGTGGGGTCCGACTCTGCCCCAGGACACAGGATGCCGGCACCCCGTCTCCCTGGCCCAGGCTTCTGTGGGAAGGAGTGTGTGTCCCCGCCGCATGGCGTGCTGGGTAACTTTCCGAGGGTTTGAGGTCATTACTCATCATTAGGAGTCCTGGCGTCTGGAGTTTTCCAGGTGATCAAAGCTCCTCTGTCAGGAGCGGCCAGGCAGGCCCTGGTATCTGTCACCAGAGATCCCCCGGCCTCGCCAGACAGACAGTTAAGTAACCCAGGAAGGAGGCGATTTGGTTTTTAAGCTCATATAACTCAGCCTGACACCCAGACAGGCAGGCTGTGGCTCTAGCCCAGCCTGAGGAAGTGGGCCCAGGCCAGAGGGGTGCGGGCCAGAGGGAGCTGCAGCTCCTCTCAGGGTGGGTTATTACAGAGCCCCTGGGCTCCCTCCTGGCCCGCTCTCCTGCCCACTCTCCTCCCGGGAGGGCTGCGGGTAGGAAGGAGAATCCGCCGCTGGCGCAACACGGGGCCCACAGCACCCTCCTGCTCACGCTCTGTTGCTTCTCCCTAGAGACTCACCTCCAAAGCCCAGCCCTGCCCCTTGCTTCCCCACAACGGGAGCTCCCAATGGGTCTCTTTTTGCTTCCTAGTCTCTGGCGGGGGTCAGGGTGCAGTTGGCCTCCCCAGGCCCCTCAACACTCCGCACAAACTATGTCGTTGTCGAGGAAATGTGCTGCAAGTATCTGGGCAGGTCCTGACATTTCAGTCAGAATCACCGATTCCTTCAGCAATGGGCAAAAAGGAAGGATGGTTAACACGATGGCATTTTCTGACTTTAAGAAAAGATGGGGATTAAAAGTTTGGGCCTATATTTTTTTCTGATTTGATCTTCGTGCAAAAAAGCTTGCTCGTGCTGGTCCTAAACCACGCAGACCACGGCTCCTGCCCACACAGAAGGCCGTCGGAATGAAGAGGAAACCTCGGGCGCGTCTTAGTCTGGGGAATAGAAATGGCTTTGCTGAGGAGTCGATATAAGTGTCCAGGTACTGGTGTCCCCAAGGGTCGTTTAGGAAAACCAGTGTTGAGGGCGAGGATAGAATATTGCAGCTGGGGTGACGTCGGGCCCTTCCTGGCGTGCTCTCAGGGCCACCACGCTGGTCTGCGGACCCCGGGGGGCTCCTCTTCTGTGAGGCTTGTTCTGCGTCTCCTGAGTTCCGTGCCCAGCGGAGCGGTGGATGGTGCATGACAGACGTCAGCGCGCCCCAGCCTGCTTTGGAGGCGCTCCTGGCACAAGCCTGGGCCTCCGGGGCTGGAGAAGGGCCAGCTCCACTGGAGGGGGGGGCAGTGGGAGGGGGGCGCGCCTGCATTTCTCCTGTCCAAGGACCACTCCTGTGTCTTCAGATTCACTCCCACCAAGATGTTTTACATATTTTAATTAAAGTCCCGCCCTGGGCTGGCAGAGCCGCTGCTGGATGGCTCCCTTCCGAGCCGCAGGGCTGCCTCGGTGTGAAACGGCGCCCGACCGCGCTCCTGCTCTGGAGAATGCCTGGGCTCCCACCCCCGGGGGCGGGTCGGCTCAGGCTCCAGCCCGGGAGAAGGGGGCTCGGCGGGCGGCGGGCGGCGGGCAGGTGGCAGGCGCATCCGGGGGTGGCCAAGGCGGGCGCTCCGGGATGGGGGAAGGGTTCCAGTAGGAAATGGCACAGACAGTTTCTGAGGACCAGCTGGCCGGCGGGCTGTGGATGATCCGACTCTTGCAGACACACGGCCCCGCGGATACTCCTTATCAGTGTCAAATTATGACAAACGGCGATGGGTAACGGTTGCTGGGTGGCAGGGGCCACGTCTCAGAGGGAAGCAGGTATTTTTAGCACCGCGCCTTGGGGCTCTAGCTCCAGGTCAGTTAATCACCGGGAACAGCACTGAGTCTGGTTCTTCACCGCGGGCCCCACCCCCAGCCCAGCTCCGTCCCCATCCCCCAGACTGGAACAGCAGCTGCCAGGCAGGGAGGCAGGCACAGCCACAGTAGCCCTTGGCGGCCTTGGTGCTGCACGGGGGACACTGGGGGTACCACCCCATGTCTCTCCACGGCGGGGCCCCCGCACCTCCCCTCCCCTCCTCCTCCTCGTGGCCCCCACTCACCCAGGCCTTCTAAATTCCTCCAGCCCTTTCCTGCCTGCAAGCCTTCCCACTTGTGCTTCCATTCCGAATGTGACTCCCAGGCATATTCCCCTGCTGTCTCACCCCAAATGCCCGCCCTCCCAAAGGCCCTGCCTGAACGCCCCTGGCCCCAGGCTCTCCGTCACCCTGCCCTGTTTCCTTGCTTCTGAGCACTTAGCACCAGCCCAAATCACCTTATTTCTTGACTGCTTCACTTTATTGTCTGTCTCCTTCCACTGAAATGCCAGCGGCTTGAGAACAGGGGTCTTCTCTCTCTTGTTTGCTGACTCAGTGTACCCAGGGCCGGTACTCAGCGAATGTCACGGAATACGCGCCTGGATGGATGGATGAATGGAAGGCGGGCCAGGTGGCTGGGGCGGGGGGTGGGGGGGTGGGGGTGGGGGTGGATGGACAGACACGGGGAAGATCCTCTATAGGATTTAAAATGCACCGTGTCAAGATTGCTATTGTTGATAGGGGCACATCTGGGGAGACGCTGGCTGGGTAGCCGCATCCTCACCCAGGCCAGCTGCCGCCGACAGAGGCCCAGGCCCAGGGGATTCTGGGAAAAGAATGTTCTGGATAGGGCCAACAGCTGTTCTCTCTGCTTTAGAAATGTCCAACCACATGGTTTTCGGTGTTTGTGAGAGATTGCTCTAATTTTTTCTTTTTTTTTTTCTGTAACTTTTTCTTGGGATGGGGAGAGATAGACCGGTTTTCAGGAATTCCTAGAAGACTGTTTCTCTACTCCGCCTGAAAGCTGACATTAGTAATTCATTTGGGGGAATTAAGCATGGGCCTTCTGCTGTTTCCTCTGCAAATATAACTATCCTCTGCAGAAGCCCCAGTTGGTTGCCTATTCTCCCCATCTCGCTTGGGCACAGAACCCCAGTGTAGTCCTTGTATTTGGAAGCAGGTGCTTCAGGGAGGCGAGGCCCAGACCCAGCCCAGGAGGGGAACTGTGATTAGTGTGAGCTATCTGCAGGACCTCCAACCCCCAGCCAGTGCTTGGGTTAGGAATGGGGCTCTGAGGAGCTTTGGAGGGTTTCCCTCACTTTTAAAAAGACATACATGAGGAGCACCTGGGTGGTGCAGTTGGTTAAGCATCCAACTCTTGGTTTTAGCTCAGGGTGTGATCTCACGGTCATGAGATCAAGCCCCACGTTGGGCTCTGCGCTCAGTGCAGAGTCTGCTTGAGACTTTCTCCTTCTCCCTCTGCCCCTCATGCTTGTACTCTCTCTCTTTCTCTAAAGTAAATAAATTAAAAAATAAATAAAGACATACGAGGGGACCTGGGTGGCTCAGTTGGTTAAGCGTCTGCCTTCTGCTCAGTCAAGATCCGGGGTCCTGGGATTGAGCCCCGCCCCGCGTCAGGCTCCCTGCTCAGTGGGGAGCCTACTTCTCCCTCTACCATTCCCCTCTACTTGTGCTCTCTCTCTTTCTCTCGCTAAAAAGAAAGAAAGAGACATATGTGAAGGAGTGCGCCTGTGTTGTGTCCCTTTTCTTGAGCCTCAAGAGGATCAAGGTTTATTTCACACACAGAGGCAGAAGCATGGGAGGGCACGCATGGCAGAAGCTGGGGAAGGTGGTTTCCATTCTCCAGGGGTGGGCAGGGACCAGCAGGAATGTGCTCCGATCCAGGGGTGCCCAACCCTGGACCTCCTAAAACATGCCCACTCCTGAGCCCCTACCCATTCAGGTTGTCTGATTCTCAGGGGGTGGGGTCTGGATCTCTGTGGGGTTGATTCCCCCTGCCCCCCATCTCCCCAGTTTTTGGAGATGTGGGGAGCCTGTGAGCTGCAGAAACAGGCCAGGGGCAGGGAAACCCTCTTGACAGTGGGCCGGAAATGCCTTGCCAGAGATGCTAGAAGCCCTTGCCCTTGCCATCCTGAAGGAGCCAAATCGATCTGCCTCCTTCCTTTCCTGGGACTGGAAGGAAATTTGTGAGGAAAGCACGGCCCTGGATGATAGAACTTCGGGGGGAGAACATTCAGAGCGTGTGCACATGGGGTCATCCCTGCTGAGGACTCTCCGAAGGTTCGGGAGGCCACCGAACCTGGGGTCTCCCGTGGACAGAATGCTCATTCTCCCTCAACCTCTGCTGAGGCTCGTGTGGAAGTGGTCCTCCCAGGCTGGTTCCGAGGAGCAATGAACTGAAAGCTCCTTAAAGAGCACCAGGGAGATTAGAGATTGCCATTCTTTCTTAACTTTTGCTACTTTTTTTTCATAGTTCTGGTTATGACTTCCACCATTCCCTTTGGGGGACGGAGATAAAGAGGCAGAGAATCCGAATCAGAGAGAGAGAAAGAGGCACAAACAGAAAAGACACTAAAAAATGACAGAAACCAGAAGACAGACACACGTTCTTTCTTTCACTGATTAAAAAAAAAAATCGAGAACCTGCTATGTGCGGGGCCTGCACACACACCCCTAACGAGTACACCACAAGACGGAAGCCTGTGTACACCATCTCCCCAGGCCCTCCGCCCGGCTGGATTTTAGGCAGGAGAATAAAGGGCATGCTGTTCCCGCTCAGGCCAGTAGGTGGCGCCATGTCAGAGGGAAAGCTAGGGGAGTCTTTGGCGTTGATAGCCACCTACAAACATAAATTCTATTTCATCTAGTTTTCTGAGTGCCATTATGTGCAGGGCATCAGGCAGGACACTCGCGGGTACATAGGATGAGAAGTGCTGCTCCTTGTCCTCATGGAATTTACTGTGCCATCAGGGTCTGGAAGGACAAGATCCCAGGTCACAAAAAAAGGGGGAAGGCGGTGAGTGCCTCAGGAACAGTTCAAAGGAAAAGCTGCGTGGATCTTAGAACTAGAGACTGCAGACAAGCTATCTCCCACCTGCTCACATTGTACCAGAGGGAACAGAGAAGGGAGGTAGGTGACTGACCCGTGGTCCTACGGCAATTTTATACTCCCGATCTCCTGACTCCTACAGCTGTCCTCTTTTCGCCAAACATTCTGTCTCAATAATTAGAGCTGCTGCCCCATCCTGAGATTCAAAATTCTGCCTTAGTTTAGCCATTACCTCCCTACAAAATGCCTTCTCTGATGCCTCCTGCGGGGCACTCCACTAGGTCAGTCCTCATCCAGGGACAGTAGCTGTCCTCATCAGGGGTCCTGTGGGGCTGGGGTCAGCTCGCACCGCTCAGGAGAGCTGACTGTGTGCACTTCTACCCAGAGACGTCATGTGGGTAGCTCAAAAACAGCCATGGTGGGAGTATTCACACCATGGAAATCGCCAACAACTATAAATCAGAGCCTTCTCCGTCCCCCCCATTGTCCAGGGAGCTGCACACCACTGAATTAGCGTCCCTGCTTTATGGAGGAGGTGAGGTCATCTGCCAAAGAGACACAGCTCTTAGGTGGTGGAGCTGAGACCTCGCCCAGGCCGTTTGGTCCTGGGGTGCTCAGCTTAGGGCAAAGTCAACAGAATCCAGAGCCACTTGGATGCAGAGGGGTCTAGGCTGATCCCTGGTTTCTCATGTGGGTGCTACCCCACGCTGGCGTCATTGGCTTAATGTCACTATTGGAACAAGAAGCAGTTTGGGCAAAATGATAACTAGTCCAGCTTTGGATAGATTGGATTTGAGGCACGGTGTGGGAGAGATGCTCACACTTGGAGGCCAGGAGAGAAGTCTGCTCAGGACATTGAGATAGGCAGGAGAGAGGTCTGTTCTTGACTAAACTGACATAACCTAGCTAGAAACATTTTCCTTTCTTAGAGTATTCAGGTAAGAAGTGCGAGGTTCACCCTTCCGTATGTTTTTTTCTTATCTGTGTCGACATTCAGGCATGACCCGGCAGGGCAGGAGTGGGCACCAGGCCCTCTTGCTCACATTTGCTCCCTGGTCAAGGTGCAGAGTGAGCACTCGGTACTTGCTGAATAAATGAGTGATGGGATTTCACCCTCAGCACTGCTGTGGACCACACATCAAAACCTAAGTACATACCTTATAACTTCTAAGATTATCTAGAATGCTGGCATTGTTATAAGAGTGTGGATTTGGGGGATGCCCAGGGAGGGGGGCTCAGTCGGTTAAACGTTTGCCTTCGGCTCAGGTCATGATCCCAGGGTCCTGGGATCGAGCCCCGCATCGGGCTCCCTGCTCGGCGGGGGGCCTGTTTCTCTCTCTGCCCTCCACTCCCCCTGCTTGTGCTCTCTCAATCTCTCTCTCACAAATAAATAAATCAATAAAAGCTTAACAACAAAAAAAAAAAGAGTATGGATTTGGAATCAGGAATTACTTTCCTTTCTTTTTCTTGTTAGCATTTTTAGAGCTAGAAGTGAGCTTAGGCATCATCTCTTACAATGTCCCCATGGAATTTCTTGTGCCACGGGGATCTGGAAGGACAAGGTCCTAGGTCAGGAAAACAGGGTGAAGGCAGTTCCTGCTTCAGGAGAGGTTTCAAGGAAAGGCTGTGCAGATCTTAGGACGTCCGAGGATGGTCAAGGAGTCAGTTTCCCTGTGAGGAGCCGAGGCCCAGAGACCGGGTATGGGAGAGCACCCACTCCTCGCTCTCTGGCCCGGCCTGCCTTGCGCTGGCCCGTTTACTGCCCCGCTCTGGGCCTCGGTTCGTCCCTCCTGTAAAAGGAGAGACTGTGCTCTGGTTCTGGGAGGGGGATGAGTCGATGAAAATCCATATAACAGAAAGACAGTTTGGGTAGATGAGCAGACGGAGCCCTGGATAACCAACCAGGGAGGCTACAATATGCAAATGAATGGATTGCGGCTTTCCTCCTGGTTGGCTGAAGGGGCCCCGATGTCACAATGTGTGGGGTTTCTCCACTCCAAAGGATTGTGTCTCTAGGGCCCCCCCCAAATAAATAAATAAATAAATTCACGGACCAGACGGGTCTCTTAGCTCCCTCTCTTTGTCCGAACGGGGAAGAAACGATGGAACCGCTTTACCACGCTGGGTCCATCCTCATGAAGGTGAACACCTTACAAGGGAAGAAGATGGTGGAGCGCGGCCTCCAGTCCGGAGACTTTTCCCTCCCTCAGTCCTGGTCTTCCTGCCTCCTGCCGCCGGCTGACCTGGACAGCCTGCAGCAGAAGGTGGCCGGGGTACAACGGGAGCTGGAGGACTTTAAGAAGGAGGCACTGAAGGCCATCCACTACCTGGAGGACGCCTTCTGCGAGATGAACGGGGAGCTGGCGCAGCAAGGGGAGCAGGCGGCCCGCGTGAAGCAGCGGCTGAGGGAGGAGGAGGACCGGGGCGTGGTGCGCAATAAGGTCCTCACCTTCCTGCTGCCCCGCGAGAAGCAGCTCCGGGAGCATTGCAAGCGGCTGGAGCGCATGCTGCTGGGCTCGGGCCGGGACGCGCTCGGTGCTCCCAGGAAGATCCAGGCAAACTGAGGCCTCCTCCCGCGCAAGCCCAGCTTCCCGCCGAGCAGCGAGTAGAAGACGGTTTTTTTTAAATGGAAGGACCAACCCTAAGTCCCTGTACATTTGCTCCCCCTTCCCCATGTCCACTGCTTTCCTTCTACCTCAATAACACCTTGCCGAGAGGCGAAAAGGCCCCAGTATGTTCTTGGGGTGAAGCTCCGTTTGGCCAGCATCACCACAGAAGGAGGCGCCCCAATCCTCCGTCTTTCAGACACCTGTAACTTTCACCGTTAACTGTTTTCCTGTTTGTAATGGTGACGTTGCTCAAAGGTATAACATGGTGTCTCTTTTGAATCTTCTTAAATCGATGTGTTGAACAGATTTGCCTTTCTTTTGATGACTTGAGGCTCTCCTGGTCGTGACTCGATGCGTGGTCCACTGAGGGGGGTCGATCTTTCGCCCGAGCCCCGAGCGGCCTCCGAGTACTGTACCTTTGTAGTTCAAACCCCCCGGCCCAGTGAGCTTTTCCGCCTGCTTTCCTTGTTAGACAGTTGTCATATCTCACTTGTCTTTGTTGACTTTGGCGCACCGGAACTTCCTCTGCACTTAGCCCGCAGTCTGGCCAAAGAGATCAGAGACTGAGCTCATTAGGGCTCAGATGGGTGGGGGTCGTAAGAGCTTAGTGCGCACACGCACTGAGCTGTGAGCCCCGTGAGGTGGGTTACAGAGCAGTGCGGCTGGTTTTCACGTCCGACCCACCGAGCGGGAACGGTAACGGTGCCCAG
Source organism: Eumetopias jubatus (assembly GCF_037043125.1). NCBI lineage: Eukaryota > Metazoa > Chordata > Mammalia > Carnivora > Otariidae > Eumetopias > Eumetopias jubatus. The sequence continues at coordinate 114,384,497 of NW_028274816.1, read as the reverse complement.
ACGTTTATCAGGCCGTGTACACGCACCATCCCACCTACTGCTCCAGGCACCTTTGGGAGCAAGTGTTGCTTCCCCATTGTGCACAGGGGGCGGCTGACTGCAGTTCAAGTCCAGTGCCCTGGGCTCATCACCCTGCTGCCCCTTTGGAACCACATCAGGCTCTTCATGGACCTGCTCTTCTGGAGGGTTGAGACGGTCACAGAGGTGACTTGGGGTTTCCTTCATTGTCACTGTGCTTTTTATTTTCTATGAGACTCTGTTGCATCGAGTCGCATATCCTCTCTCTGGTTCCCGCCCCCGCCCCACTGCCCCAAATGCTGCCGTGCAACAGGGATTCTGCCCTAAACAGCGGAAGCAAGGTGCCTGGAGGCCAGAGTCAGCACCTGAGCCAAGCTGGGCCTCTGTCCTCCCAGTCAGGGTCTCATAGCCCATGCCAGACCCTCTGACATTCTCCTTCAGCCCCGTCTGCCCTCCTGTTTCGTAGAATTTCTCCCATAAGATTCGAACAACTGGAACCCCCATGCTGACCTTCACAAAAGGACCCCGTGACCCGCTGCTGATTGCTATATCCATCCATCACCGTCCACCCTGGAGGGCTGCATCCCTGTTTTAACTTCAGACTGCTTCTACCTTGGAAGGTGTAGCTGAAGGAATAGTAATAGAGATAAGAGCCATCACCTGCTGCTGGCTTACCGTTGTCAAGACTGTGCTGTTTTCCAGGCCCCAGGCTCAGCCCCTTGAAGGCAGGTGTGGCCATAACCTTCACTTTCAGACTGAGGAAACCATAGCTCAGAGGCAAAGTCGCCCAAGGTCACACAGCTGGTAAGTGGTTAGGGCTGAGATTTGAGCCTAGGAATGTCTAACTTTAGAGGCCTTGCTTGTTTTAACCAATATAGAGTATTTTGGGAACTTTATGAATATCTGCTAAGCACTCCTTGAGTAGATGAGATGAGCATCCTGATATTGCTGAGGTGAGCTCTGGGAGAAAGGACTGTTTTGTGGGGGAGATTCCTATACCTTTAGGCCTTGTGGGGGATGCGTGTGTGCGTACAAATGTATGTGAGAAGAAGAACTTGATTGACCAAATAGAAGAAGAGGTTTAAAAAATCAAATGCTGGGGCCCCTGGCTGTCTCGGTCAGTAGAGCATGGGACTCTTGATTTCAGGGTTGTGAGTTCAAGCCCCACACTGCGTGTAGCGCTCAGTTAAAAAAAAAAAAAAAAAATCAGCTGCTTTGTACAAGAAAATTGGCTCTAATGCGAATTCATGTGGAAAAGGCTTTGCATCAACTGCAGGTTCAGTGTGTTAATACGGCAGCTCAGGATCGATGGTGTTCATGGGAGTTCTGTGAAAAAAGGTCAAAGAAGCACAGGGTGGAGTCCAGGAGAGACCAGGTATAAGCGTCCAGTTGTCTCCTCCCAACAGAACTGTGGGGACCATGCTTAATTTTCCCGGCAGCATGATGTGACAACGCATATGGAGTACTGTCAGCCATGGGGGCTCACCCGAGTCTTGGTGTCCAGGGTGTTTACTGGTGGTTCCTCACCTGGCCTGGAGCACCCCGTGGCTGACCTTGCTCACTCAGTCTCTAGCCCCTCCCCAGGTCAAGCTGACACAGAGTGAATCACATTGTTAGCATTAACTATCTGGTGTGGCCCAAGGCCCCAGGTAAACAAAGACAGTCTTATCAGACAGCAGATTGCAAGGGCTTAGAGGTTATCTCCCAGGAGCCCATGGGGGAGCCAGACCTTTCTTTGAACGTGCAAGATTGGGGCATCCCACAGCTGCTGAGCCACCCCTTACTGCAGGGCACACGAGCCCCTCCCACGGTGGTTTTGTTTCTTCCCCAGGACTGAAACCAGTTTCCTGCTAGCATCTATCCTTCGTGGCTAGTACTGGCCCAGAGAATTCATTCATCCTAACCCTCTCTTAACTGTTGAAGGGGACCGTGAATCCAGCAGTTGTAATAAACTGTAATCACGTGTATAACAGCTCTTTTTACTCTGAGAAGAGTTCTAGTCAATCATTGAACTTGAGGTGGTCTTGGGGACCCATGACACCGTGTCAGAGGCACTTGACATTTCATCCACAATCACCTTGTGAGCGAGGCACTGTTCTCCCCATGGCAGGTGGAGACACCGAGTCATGGAGAGTAAGTACCTAGCCTAGGATATACAGCAGGACTCCGGAGCTCCCTCTCTTGACCACCATCCCACACAAAAGCAGGGACTTGTACGGACGGGCTGGCCCCCTTTGCTGGGCGGTCTGGTCCCCAAGGCCCTCCCACTGCGAGGCAGTGAGGTCGTCCTGGAGTGAGGAGGAGGGGGAAGTGCTACAGGAAGAGACAGGAGGCCCGTGAATTTCCCGGCTGAGGCTTAGAGAGCTCGGGTGCACCTATGTCCGGGTCGGGTTAGACAGGTGCCCTGCCTGGACAGGGTGAAAGTCTCAGTGACCTCTCCTGGTTTTCGCTGCGGCAGGGTTTCAAGCTTGCTTCTCTGTCAGGAGCTTTCAGCTGCAAGCCACCGGATGCCCATTATGCTGACTTTTTTGAGACTATTTTTTTTTTCTTCAAGACATCTGAAGTAGATGATTGGTTCAATAACTCCACAATGACAGGTCTGAGTTGGTATCCCTGCATCCCCTTTCCCCCTTCCTCACTACCCCCTCCCAGCCCAGGGTCACGTGATGATGTCATCGCTCAGGAGTTCCAGAACTGTGTCATCGCTCAACGACTTCCAACGCAGGAAAGAAGTGGCAGAGCTTTCCTTGCAAGCCTCCTGTTCATCAGAGAGGAAACCCTTTTGCAGAATACCCCCCAGAAAATTTTCTTTGACATCTCTTTGGCCAGACCTGGGCTGTTTGCCAATCCTAAACCAATTGTGGACAAAGAGGAAAGCAATGACCACAACTCAGCCCCGCTGGGCACCTTAGTGACCCAAGATCTGAGCTTCCAGCAGTGAGTGTGGCTGTTGGGTGGTAACCAACCGCACTGGCCACAACCTCAGTCTTACCTTTTCTACTTAATAGACACAAAGGGTCGGGGTGCCCGGGAGCTCAGTCGGTTAAGCGTCTGCCTTCGGCTCAGGTCATGATCTCAGAGTCGTGGGACTGAGTCCCATATCAGGCTCTGCACTCAGTGGGAAGTCTGCTCGGGATTCTGTCTCTCCCTCTCCCTCTGCCCTTCCCCCAATTCCGTGGGCGCTCCCTCTTTCAAATAAATCAAAATCTAAAAAAGAAAGAAAGAAAGAAGAAAGAAAGAAAGAAAGAAAAAGAAAGAAAGAAAGAAAGAAAGAAAGAAAGAAAGAAAGAAAGAAAGAAAGAAAAAGAAAAAGAAAGAAGAAAGAAAGAAAACAGATGGTTTTCTCCCTGTGTATAGCCATAGTTCTCAAAGGTTTTGTACAAGCTGCAATGCTCGGCTCGCTCCTCCTGGGCACTCCCAGCAGTCACAGCGTGGCCAAGATCTTAATGCACATCGTTCCACCTTCGGGCACCCGGCCGGCTCAGTCAGTTCAGCATCTGATTCCTGATTTCAGCTCAGGTCATGATCTGAGGGTCATGGGATGGAGCCCCGTGGTGGGGCTCTCTGCTCAGCAGGGAGTCTGCTTGAGATTTTCTTTCTCCCTCTCAAATAAAAAATAAATCTTAAAAAAAAAAAAAAGACACCTTGGCTCCATCTTAGGAAGACCCATGGCAGCCAAGGGAGACCTCCCCGGGACGCCAAGTCCTGTGTCTGCAGTAAGCTGGGAGCTCGGGTGAGTGGCAAGATGGCTTAGTGCAGCAATGCTGAACACGTAGCGCTTCACACTGGGAGGTAACTTCAGTTGCCACAACCTCAGTTTTACCTGACAACTAGCACCGGGAAGAAGAAAGCTCTGAGGAACAGCAGGGCTGGGCATAATTGGGTGGTGTGGGCGGGAAGCCAGGGTGAGGGTCTGGGCACTGGCTTCATTCCACATGCAGAACGTGACCTCCTGTTCGGATCCAATCCATTTAGTAATTCCTGGAGGGCTAAGAGCAGCAAGCCTCGGGCATCATTCCTGCCCCTTCGACATTCCTCAGGTGTGGATCTTTCCTTGTTTCTCACTGGAAAAGCGGTTTGGCAGCATCTCAACACGGGGAGCGGAGAGTTATCATGTGACCCAGCAATTCCACTCCTAGGTATGTACCCAAGAGAAATGAACACATATGTCCATACAGCACTTATCCACGAATGTTCATAGCATTAGTCGCAATAGCCCGAAAAGAGAACAACCCAAATGTCTATGAATGGATAAATAAAAGGTGGTACATCCATACACCAGAATATTATTTGGCCATAAAACAGGAAGGAACTACTAATCATTTAATATTGTGCTAAGTGAAAGAAGCCAATCACAGAAGGCGATATGGTATATGACACCATTTACGTGAAATGTCTGCAACAGACAAATCTATAGAAACAGAAGGCAGATCAGTGGGTGCCTGGGGCTGTGGAGTTGAAGGTGTGGGACAGCAACTGCTAGTGGGTATGACAAAGGTCCTCTAAAATCTCTGTGCACTTTAAATAGGTGAATTGTATGGCATGAGAATTATCTCAATAAAGCTGTTAAAAAATAAAGTGTAAGTACAAATACACAGTGAAAAAACAGAAATGATGCTATGATTTAAAATTCAAATCCTTTCTAATATTGAAGAGACACAAATCAAGACAAGGCTTATTTTAAATTGTTTTTACTTTACGGACATTCGGGAGCCACAGTTTACTTGGATTGCATTTGTAAAGTGCCTGACTCAGAGACTGGCACATAACAGGTGTATCACAAATGATAATTGAATCAAAACTGCAAGTAAGGCACGAAATGTTGTGATTGATGACCTTGATTGACCTCCACCATCTCCAAGAAGTCTCAGGAGCATGGCAGTGTGTGGAAGACATTCTATTATGCCCAACTGTGTGCTTGACTCCCCTCTCCAGGGTCATAGGAGATGGAAATGCTAGATGGAGATCAAACCCCACCGCTCCCCTCCAGACCGGAAGACACCTTCTGTGGGGTAAAGACAGCATCAGGACCATGTCGCTCAAGTTGCTGTTTACAGCTGTCACATGACCAGGAGCCAGTAAAGAGGTCTTATTCAGAGGTCTGTCTCCGGCATATTTTGTCTCCAAAAGGCTTCACTCTGGTAAGATCTCTTGGGTGACCTCTTGCTCATCTCACCTTCCTTTGAACTTCCTTTCAACAACAGGAAAGGGTACTGGATAGGCATACCGACTCTGCAGACAGATCACCCTGGTTTGAACACCAGCCCTGCCCTCAACTTCTGTGCGGCACAGGGATGGTACTTTACCTCCTGCGGCACCGCCGAATAGAACTTACTGTGATGACGGACATGTTCTCTAATTCTGAGCTGTCAATATTGCCCTAGTACTCACGTGTGGCTCTCGAGCTCTTGAAATGTGGTGAGTGAGATTTAGGAACTGAATTTTAAAATTTTATGTAATTTTAATTAGCCATATGTGGCTAGTGGTGAGCCTCAGTTTCCCCATCTTTCCCAAGGGGATAACGGCACTGCCTACCTAGTTGGGATTGTTGGGTGAATTAACAGAGGAAATAGAGGTATGGCAAGATAATTGACTGAGATTTTGATTACAGTTTGGTTCCCTAACCCACAGATAGGCTGTGTTCCCTGCCGCAGGGACTCTTGTTTGTGGGGCCCCAAACAGATGTTTTGAGAAACCCAGAAGGGAATCTCGGCATTTGTGCTTGGAAGCGTTAAGTTACGGAGAGAAATTATGCTGGATCAGCCCAGAGTGCAAGGTGATGGAAGCAGGTGTTAGGAGTGCAGAAGGTGGAGGCCAGCTCCCAGGGAGAGGCCAGATCGGGAGGCTGGATCTTTGCATCCAGCCTGGTGTGTCCGGCCGGCTGTGGGCGAGCACGGGGCTCCTGTCCTCAGGCTGAGGCAGACTGAGTCTCTCTCTCTCTCTCTCTTTCTCTCTCTCTCTCTCTCCATTGAAAGCACAAAGAGGGTTCCTTTGGGAGATAGCTGGCGTGTTGTCATTTGGAAAGACAGTCAAGTCAAAGCTCATAGGGGCTGAGGTTTAAAACCAAGGTCCAAGTGGAAATGCCACCTGGACTGGAATCGGGACTTGAGGGAGAGGTTGCAGAGTCTGAAGGTCAGAGCTGGGAGTCATAGCCCCAGAAACAGAAGAGATTTCTGCCATGGGCCGGCACGGCTTGAGGCGTAGGATGGGGAGTCCAGCTAGCCCACAGTGGACGCCTTGACTTTCCAATATGCACTCTTGTCAAAATGGTTCTCAAAGACGCTCTGACAAGCTGGGGTGCAAGAGAGACGGGGAAGGCAGGCCCCGTCCCTGACACTCCGAGAGAGGAACGAAGCTGGTTCGTGGTTCCAGTGTCCTTGGCTTGTCTGTCACCAGCCTGCCTGGTTATTGCTTCAGGAGGGGCATGGCCCCATTTCTGGGTTTGACAGTTCTCGTGGAGAGTCAAACCTGTCTCTACTAAATAAATTAGATCTCTCCAGGGCAGATCAATATTTAATGTGGGGTTTAAAAAGACCGACTCAGGAAATGAGTTTAAAAGTGGAAAATTTGCCTTAGGTAGCAATTTCTGAAATACAGTGGTATCAGGGGACAGATTATTCAAACCCAAGCCATGGATAATATAAAAGCAGTTGAACAAGCCAACTTCTGCTTCCTGTGCCTTGGTGACTCTGAATCCCCAGCTCTCTGGGTGCTACTCACAGGGCATTAAGTGTCGAGCTGGAAGAGGCCGTCTACTGTGACGGTCTCCTCCCAAGATGGCCAACTCCTGCACAGCGGCCCCTCTCTCACCTGTGCCAGACATCACTAATCAATCCCGGGCCTCTTTCCTCTCCAGCTGGAGGCAGACTCATTTTTTCTCAGCACCACACTCCAGGCAGGCACCATCTATCGGCCAGTGTGCACGTGATGTGAAATTTATTTCCCATCCTCCCTTAGTCCAATTTCCTCATTTAACAGAGGAGAAGCTCAAGGTTACACAGTGAGTTAGAGGCCGGTCTAGGACCAGGGTCCAAGTCTTGCTCTTGAGCAGACTTTTTTTTCCCTCCCACATGAATGCATGAGAGGTTGGGGTTCCATCAGCGATCCTTTTACTGACCCCTCTGTGAGCAACACGGGGCTTTCCTGGAGCGGCACTGAATACTTTGTTCTAGAGATAAAATTGTAGAATTTCACAGCTAGAAAGCAGCTTAGTGGTCATCTAGTTCTACTTGTTCCATCATGGGAAAAATGAAAACTCAGAGAGGTCAAGTGACTTGCCTAAAGACACACAGCTCGTTGCTCTCTTCTCTCCAATATGCCTTCCAGTTCTAGAGCTCTCATTTTGAGGCCTTGGACAAATCACCCCAATGTTTGGACCTCCTGCAGTTAGAACCTCAGTGCCTAAGAGTTGCAAAAAGTATGCATAGTAAGAAATGGACAGCATCTATTTTTGATAGATTTTGATGTTTACGTGACAATCTCAGATTTAGCTTTCTAATAATATTTTGTTTGGCTGATGCAAAAATTGGTTGGTATTCTCCAAACAAATAGTAACTGGGAAACTAGATTTGTGTTGGGCCATGGAGAGGTGTCTGTGTTCTGTGAACATCTTTTCAATGATTTTTTTTTTTTTTTTAGTATGCACGTGTGAGCAGGAAAATGATGGTCCCTAAGAGAGAAAAGAAGCCTTCTCTCCCCAGGGTGGAGGGGCAGGGCCAGGTTTACTGTGACTGGTGTGGCCTCCACTTTCCCATCCATAAAATGGCAATGATGATACTTGTCCTCCCATCTTCAGAGGCAGATCGTAAAGGTCAAATGGAATAACGTCTGGGAGGGAGTTCTGAAAGGTAAGGGATTATTGTGACAGGCAAAAGGCACGAAGCTGGCAGATTGAGGCAAGGTTCTCAGGAGTGAGGGGCTTGGGAGGGTGACGGGGAAATAAGATGCTGCCTTGGCACCAGAATGCTGGCAAGAATTTCCATGCCCTCATTACCACGGCGCTCCTGTCAGATTTAAACCCATCTCTGCTTTACTGCTCGAGCTCCCGCGATATTTTAGGAACAGCAGCCCAAAGGAACGCCACGTTTGAAAAAAGGTCGCTTTCCTGAATTTGCCACCGGGTATTATTTTTATGCCACTGTGCTGTTACCCAACTTCAAAATATACATCATATTTATATTGCCTCTGCTAAGCATATATTTTTATTTTATTGCTTACCGTGTGGGTGACATTTGGTTATTGAATGTCTGGAGAATTGGACCCGGTTGTTGTTGTTGTTGTTTGTTGTCCTTCCTTTTGTAAGTGCTTGCTCTGATGTATTAATCTTTACAAAAGCAATGAGACGGGGACACATAAGCATTCACACTCACACACACTAATCACATTGCCATTTTATCTCACTTTGCGGGTGTGTGGCTACATTTATAAGAGCCGACAGATCTGAAATAGGTGGTCTGAACTGATTCAGGTGGGGAACGATGAAGCCCACAGTCTCCTGGGGAATCGGCTGAGGGAGAGAGAGAGCGAGAGAGCACCTTTTGTCTTGTTTGTGAAGGACACACCAGGCAAGAGGCAAGGATGGAACCATTGTGAGTCTGGGCTGGAAGGGGCCCTGGGGATATATTTATAGGCCTATAAAAATATAGACATGTGTTTTATAGATATTTTATATCTTATACGTCCATCTATCTATCCAGCACCTCACATAATGCCTGATCCTGGGCTCAATAAATGGTTACTGAATTAAGGAACCAAAGAATAGTTCTATCAACAATTTGTTGAGGTTGTATTCTGTGCAAAACATCTTACATGCCCTCTCTCTCAGCGCCCCCAGCATCCCCGCCAAGCAATGTCATGATTTCCATTTTAAAAAGAGAGGAGACGGGGCTCCTCAAAAAGGGAAACATAGAATTGTTATATGACCCAGCAGTTCCACTCCTTTTTTGGGTGTGTACCCAAAGGAATTGAAAGCAGGGACTCAAATACTTGTACCCGGGTGTTCCAGCAGCATTATTCACAATGACCAAAAAGCGAAACCATTTCATGTGTCCATCAACAGATGCATGGATAAACAAATTGTGGTCTATTGATACAACGGAATATCGTTCTGCCGTAAAAAAGAATGGATTGCGATGATAACGTGCTATGACGTGGATGAACCTGGAAAACATGGTAAGTTGAAGGAGCCAGAAACAAAAGGTCACAGAGTCCGTTTATAGGAAATGTCCAGGATAGGGAAAGCCACGGAGAGAAAGCAGATTTGTGGTCGCCAGCGGCAGGGTTGGCTGGGGAGTAACTCCATGATGGATTTGGGGGGTTTATTGTGGGGTATTTAAAGTGTCTGGAACCAGGAGGAGGTGGTGGGTGCACCACACTGTGAACTACATGCCACTGAATTGTTCACTGTAAGATGGTTCGTTTTATGGTATGTGAATTTCACCTCAATTTTAAAAAGGGAAACTGAGTCTAGAGGGTGTGGCAGAGCAGTTACCTCGGCAGCCCTAATTACCCTCCCCCTTGTGTCCGTGCCATTTGCACTATGGCTTTATAGGCCTCTTCCGTTCTGACTCTGGACTTGGCCAAATGACTCTCTGATCAATGGGACGGCAGCAAACTTAATGGTGAGGCTTGGAAAAGCCCACATGTGTTTCCACTCACTGTCTTGGACTTAAACACCGCCAGGAGAACGGGCTTGGGCTAGCCTTCTGGAGGATGACATGGAGCGGAGCCAAGTCATCCCAGCCAAGGCCATCCTACACCAGCCAGCCCCCAGCTGACCTGCAGGCTGCCTGCGCATGTACGAATGACCTCGGCCAAGATCAGCCAAGCCTGACCCACATCAGCAGAACTGCTTGGGCTACTGCTAGATTCATGAGAAATAAGAACTGATCGTTGTTTCAAGTCATTAAGTTTCGAAGTGGCTGTTTAACAGTAAGAGCTAACTGGTACAGAGAGGTTGCATAACTTGCCCGAGGTCTCACATCAAGTAGGAAAAAGCAGAACTCGTTTCAAAGACGGGTTTGGAAGGCACTGTTTTATTCAGTTGTCATCTTCATTTTACAAATGAAGAAAATGAGACTCAGAAATTGTGAGGGTGGGTGGAGAGAGCAGGGCAGGGGGTGGGGTAGGGAGAGTCAGCCTCCTCGTCCTTGGTAAGGAAGGAATGTCACATGCAAACCCTCCCAGCCTTCCCCCAAACCCCAACCCAATGTCATAGGAAGGTACCGAGATGCTGATGTTGGTTTCCAGTGTGGGTTTCAAGTGGGATCTCTGTAGCTTTCCATCGGTTTTTGGCAAAGCTGCCCTCCTGCCCTGCCCTGCCATGGGCACTGCCTTGCTGGCGGAAAAGTAAGAAAGATAACTCGCCTACATACTATTCTTCTCTCCTAAAACATTGCCCAGGTGTTCTGGTTCTTTAGAAGATCCTAATTTTGTGAGGCAGTGAGTTGCGAAGATGAGGGTTGCCCAATCCCCTTTGGAAACAGGGTCCCAAGGAGGACATGCAACTCACATAAGCCACCTGGTTTTGTGTGCTTGGATCCAGTTATTAAAGTGGTGCTATTTCCTGACAGTCCTTTCTTACAAAGAGATCGTGGCAATGATCAGCTTACCCTCACCCCCCAGAGAAGAATGTTTCCCTCTTGTGGGAAGAGAGCCACATGGATCTACACAATCAAGTGCTGGGCTTGGGGGGAGCAGGGAGAGGAGAAGGGAGGCTTTCAGGGACTGGGGGTGAAGGAAGAGCTTTTTCAGGGCGTCGAGGAGAGGCACACTTGAGTTGCAGGATAAGAAAGAAGTAGGTATGAGGACAAATGGGATTTTGATAAGTGCAGTTGGGGTCCATGGCTGGGAGCCTCGTTGACTGAGCCAGGAATGGCCTGGGGCTGTGCTCTTGGCCAGACAGTGCCCCGAGACTGAGCCACGTGAACCCACACTTTATAAGGGTTATGTCAGGCATGGGGCTGAGCCTAGTGTGAACTGGAGGTGATAAATAGGAATTCTGTCTCCAGTTCATATTCCAACCATCACCCTGGCCACCTGGATTTGGAAAGAGACTTGAGAATATGGGGATTGCCACTTACAGTGGCATTCCCGAAGCTGAGGTCCCAGGTCCCAGAGCTCTGAGCAGCTCAGAAACCTGGGCGAGTCCGGGACTACCCTGATGGCTGTTGTGTCACTTCTAAGATGGGGCTCCTCTGTCAGAGTAGTCTCAGAGCCTCACCAGTGTGGGCGAAGATTCGTGCAGAACCCAGGCTGGGCAGACAAGCTAGGGGTAGGATGATCATGTCACAGATAGCCCACCTGTACCCAACAGCATATACACAGTCCTCCCTACATCTCACACCAGATCACGTGTATCCCTCCACATAGCCTGTGGCAGGCCACACACGTACCACGGGCCACACAGAGACCACTGGTCATATGCCACATCAAAACACAAGCTATACAAACACACCACATAACATATGTCAAATATACACACACACATCCCGTACAGCACACCCACATTTTAGCACACAAATTACCCCCCCACACATACCACCACGAGACACACCCATCACACCCCCCCCAACACACGTTGCAACCTATGCACCGACTTTACACACCTCCCACCCTGTGCCGCACACTCACACTCGCGTACCTCCCCTCCGTGGCCCACGGCGCAAGCAGCTGCCATATCCCGTGCCACACCACCCACCCCACTTTCCTTCTCCCTCTACCCCTCCCTCCCGCTTACTCCTCCTCCCTCTCAGATGCACTCTTACAAGGCACCCTCCTGGACCAACTCTCCTCCCTGGCCCCAAGCCCTGGTGCTTCCCTGACACTTTTGCTCACGCGCATCTCAGCCTTTTTTCAACCCCGTGTTGCAATCATCAGACTATGACCCCTCTGGGAAGAGTTTCTGGGTTATATTTATATCCTGGTGTCCCTGGGCCAGCCACCGGCGGCTACTCAGTTAAATTTGTAAAGAGGCGCACAGACCACCCACAGTGGAATGGAAGGTGGGGTTTGTGGCTTTCTTCTCCCCACTCTGTGCCTGCCCACGCTCTGCAAGTGAGAGAGGGGCTCAGCCCCAAGGCTGTCTCTGCGGGGCCTTGGGTACAGCTGGGGGACTGCATGCGTCTGGGCCTGCTGGGTGCTGCGTACCTCTCGATTCCTGCCCTCCGAGGAGGACGAGCTCCAGCTCCGGGCCCCTCGGGACAGGCCCTGGAAAGCAACGTGGCATCTCAATGAGTCTACTCTTCCGGCCTCAACTGGGATACCGAAATCTATCCTGGGTGTGCCGTGCGTGAACAAGCCTGCTCCTCCATCCCAGCTGCCCTCCTCCAGCCCTCCCCTCCCCTTTCCTTCCCTGCAGGGCCCCTCACCCCCCAGCGGCAGTGGCCGGGGTTTGGACACCTGAGAACCCCAAACCCAGGCTGGATGTGAGGTGGCTGAGAGGCCTCGGTCTCCCTGCTGAAAGCCAAGGTGGATCCAGCTGTTCACCCTGGCCAGGGGACCATGTCCTCTTTCTCACCGTCCGATGGCCAAGGACAGTGGCTGATACTTATCACTCCCTCTTGCTACCTTTCTTGGGTGTCAAGAGGTGGGCTGGGTTCCGGCTCCGATACTGTCCCCTGTGCCCTTCGGCAAGTCCCTTCTCTGTTGAACGAGGGATGGGGCTCCGTGGTTTGCAGTGCTGTGATTCTCCAGGAACTGGGACAAGCCCGAACCCTCTCTCTGCAGGTGGCATGGGGCTGCCTCGCTCAGGGTCTGAGCTCTACCTCTGTGCCCAGTCGCATGGAAGAGGAGCGGAGGGAGCAGCCTCCATTCCCACATTAGGACAATCAGGATGGGGGGTGGGGTTAGGTGAGCCCCTAAGCTTATTCTCTCTCGCACCACCCTCTGGTTCCTAGAATTTGCTCCATTACCTCTTGGGGTGGCAGGATTCTGCTCAGAGATGGACAAGGCTGCCCCTCTTCTTTGCCTCTGACCCTGAAGCCAGAGCAACCCTGGTCTGCAGCCCCTGGCGAGTCGGATGGGAGTGGAATGATGCACTGGGTCTCCCCTTCCTCCCTGAAGGCTGCTGGCTGCCCACAGCCGGCCACCTCACCGCCCTGAGGCCTCAGGCTCGGGAGATTCTGCTTTCCCGTCATCTTGATCCCCAGCCTGCTCCTCCCAGCATCCCCTGGTGCTCCTCAGAGGGCCCCTGTTGGGGGGACAAAGAGCCAGCAGTTCTGCTGGTCCAGCCAAGCTGAGGGTGGCCAAGACAGGTGGCAGCCCCCTTCTTGCCCCAAACAGATGCAATCAAGCCATCAGCCTATCTTTTTTTCTTTCTCTCTCTCTTTCTTAATCAATTCCCATGACAAATGGGTTTGTGAAGGAGGGCAGCCTGCCCCGGGCGCTCTGCGCGTCAGTCAGGACAGCAGAAGGAGCTGGATTCATAAAACTATAATGCACTATTTGAGCATATTTCCCAGTAACTGGACCCTGCAGAAAGGGGGCTGCCAGGGCCTTCCCTCCCACTAGGGAAAGCTGCTTAACCCTTCACCCCAAGTGCAGATGGAGTTGCTGCATAGCCTCCTCACGGGGCCAGGAGCTCGGCGCATCGGGGCGCGTTTGGGGGTGGCACGGTTAGAAGGACGGGCGGCAGCGCATGGTAACTGCGGGAACGCTGGGCTCCAGCCTAACAATAAGTGAAACGCAGAACAAACAAAAAATCCGCAATTCTTCTTAGCTCCATCAAGGAATGGAGGTCACTGGGCAAACGGCTGCCCCCTAAATCAGAAAGACAGACGAGAGGGTATAGACAGTTGGCAACTCTCCTGAGGTGGACCCCTCCCACCCCCCCACTCCCGCCCCCCGCAGGAACCGCGCTGGGGTAGGAAGACTCCAGCTGTAATCAGTGGGTTGCCAGAGGCTCAGTGTGGACAAGCCAGACAGACAAACACTCCAGAGGGACCCAGTCATATGCAGCTCTTGTGTGTTTTACCAAGTTCTTACTGTAAAGGTTGGAGAAAGAGCCCGTCTTGCTTCCTGCACAAGGAAGGGAAAAGGAGCCGTTTTGAAATACTTCAGAGCATTCTGTTCCTGCTAAGCCCTGCCCTCCATAGCAACTAGTTTAACCAGAGCTTAACCTGCTGGGGTTTCATCGGAGCCTGACTGACCTGGGCGCGGGGAAATGCCCGACCCCAGCCCCCTCTAGCCTTCCCGTCCCACCTAAGGAGAGCCGAAAAGCTGAGGAGCGCTTGTGCACAGGCTCCCAGAAAGACAGAGGCTTAACTCCAGGGCTCTAGAATGTTCCCCTCCCCTACACCTCACCCCCACGCCAGGGAGGGTCTAGATGTGCTATGGGCTGGGTCCTTTCTATGTACAGAAGAGGAAGCTGAGGCTCACGGGGGTTCAGGGACCTGCTAAGGACCCCATATGTAGCCAAATGGGAAGCAGGAGTTGGATTAGGTCTTCTCAGTCCTAGACCGTGGGCCAATGCAATTCCCCTTCAGCCCCCTGAGTGAGTAGTCCTCTTGCCCTGGAGCATCTTAAGGCTGGAAGTCTGCTCCTTTCCCAAATCTTGGCCACACAGGTAATTCAAAGCAGCTCACTCCGATGCCGTTCTGGGAAGCCACCAGCGGGGAATCTAGTGGGTGCACTGTTGTAGGAAAGAGGTTTGGGGGCAGGGCACACCCGATGCCCCTCTGGGTCACTTCTGCCCCAGGGAGCTGAGATCCTGTTCCAAGCCCCTCAAGGGCTTAACCCTCTTCCCAGCCCAAGACCCAGGGGCTGAGGGATGTGAAGATGCCCAGTGAGGGTACCAGGTCTCATGGTGGAGCTGCCCGGAGCCTGCCCTGAATCCACAGCCCCCCTCCCTGCCTTCAGCACTTCATCTGGCCAACCTGGTGGGACAGATGCGAGGACACCCCTTTCCCCAGACCCTCTTGCTCACAGCTGACTCTGTGAGGACTCAAGGACAGCCTGTCTCCATGATGTGGGGCAATGCCCTTTGCTGGAAGCTTCCGGAAGCAATTTGTGTTTCCTGGCAGAGGAGAAGGGAAAGAACTCCAGGCCTTCCATCTACTTACCCAGGGACAAATATAAGGAGAGAGTGTGGGGGTTAAGAGCTTAGGCTCTACCCTGAGGAAATGTGGATTCAGGTCCTGATTCCAGCTGTGGGACCTTGAACAAGCTCTCTAGCCTTGGTTTTTCCTTATGAAGAGTGAAGGTCATTACAGCCAATTCGTGGGGGTGCTGTGAGGACTGAAGTGGTTTATAGAGAGGCTTAGCTCCCGGCGCTAGAAGGTGACAAACTCTCAGTACCATTATGGCGGGGTCGGGGGGCCTGCCTTTCTGGGACATCCTCTGAGAGACCATGAGTCTGCCGGGAGGCAATGCTCAGGGGTCTCCCTGGCCCACCGGCCCTCTGCTGGGTGACCTTGAGCCAGTCACTTTGCCTTACTGGGCTGAGTTTCTCCCTCTGTGAGCGGGAAGGGCCTCTTGGGATGGCTGGCTCATCCTGCCAAGGAGCTCAGGGTCCCGGCCCGCAGGGGGCAGAAGGTGCCTGCGGGGGGCAGGCGGGGGCGGCCCGCAGGGGGCTGGGGGGCAGACCGAGGCCTCGAGCCCTGGGGGGCACCGTACTAGCCCAGTTGCAGACACTATTGTTTGTGAGTTTGAAATTTCCTGACAGACAGAATGAGCCATCTGAAGCGAGAGTTTCATTTCCGTAGCCGTCCAGCTCGGCCCCCTCCTGGGGAAGGCACGTGAGTGACAAGCTATAATTAAAGCCTGAGCTTAAGTCCAAGTCGGAGAAGGACGGTCTTTTAGTCAAGCACTCGGGTGAGGACAGACCTTTCCGTCTGCGTGTCTTTGCAGGCCTTCTCCCCGGACACCGTCTGGCTGCTGGAGCAGGCCGGCCCTGTCCCCGCGACCGTTGCTGACCTGGCAGGAGCTCTCCCACATTCTCAGCCTTCAGCCCATCTGCCTGCTTCCCTGAGAAACCTGCAGAGCTGTGCGGATGGGCTCTGGGGCCCAAGACGGAGGCCTTTGTGCTGAGGCCCCAGGAGGCTACCTGCCTGGGGTAGGGCTGAGGGGCCGACTGGGCCTGCGGGAGCCCCAGCAGTCTGCCGTGAGGACAATGAGGCCTGGGTCAGGAGACGGGGGGGCTCTCTGGTTCAGCCTGCCTGAGGCTCTGCGGCATGCCTGTGAAGGGTGGGGGGTGCCCCTAGATAGGGGGCTCCTGGCTTCACCCAGAAGCCCCTGCAAACCGGGGCCACCTGTGTGACCTGGCCCTGTCTGCTCCCAGCTGCAATTGGCTGGGATTTCTCTTCCTCAGCAACCCTCCCCCCCGCCCGCCGCCATGTTTCTCTCTCTCTCTGGAGATTTCCTCTTTCATTTGTTCAGCAACTATTCATTAGGGACCTGTGCTATGCCCCAGAAATACAGTGTGAACAAGAGAGAGTTTCCCCCAGCTTCCAGAGCGGCAGGCAGCTGTTAGGGCGCTGAGTAGGGCAGCTCAAGGCCCACACAGACGCCCCCACACGCCCAGGCCTCCCCGGAGCCTGGTGGTGAAGGGAGCAGGGCAGCCACCTCCCCCGCTCAGGTGTCCTGCTCTGTAGGCTGCTTCCCGCTCCGAGCCCTACCCACTGACCCCTCTACCCCCACCTGAGACAGAGAGACTGTCTAAGGCCAGTGGGTCACGATCTTGCCGATGTCCTCCTTCCCAGGCCGCCCTGACTGCTGGCCTCTTTCTGCTAGTCACGACCTCTCTAGCTATTCCTTAGCAAGGAGGCGATATTCCTGTTTTATACCCCGGGGGCCGGTGGGGTATCAATGGGGTCCCTGACCACCCTGCGTTCGACTAACTAGGAGCATATTTTCCCTGCTCACTTATTTATTTATTGCGTGTGTTACTACTCTTGTCATTCCTCATGCATTTGTGGTCACCTCGTGAAACCAGAGGGTCCCCAAGGAGCAGAAGTGTCCCTTCCACTTCTTTAGGGACGCTTTCCTGAACGAGCATGTGGCGGGGAGTGGCAAGGGCCGGATGCGGGCTGGAGAATCGCACTTCCCTGTCCTCACCGCACCTTCTGCCGCCTTCTCTCGGGGCCAGGGCGCCGACAGGGGCAAACTCTACCAGCCTGGCTCCTCCTCAGGTTCAGCGGCTGGGAGACGCTGCGGGGAGCCTTGCAGGAGGGAAGGAGACAGAGGTCAGGGTGCTTGTCCGACAAGCCCAGCTTCTTCCCTGAGGGATGGTGAGGGGCAGTGGCTCGGTCCCCAGTCCTGTCAGGCAGCCCCTGGGCTGTGGAGCCCACGCCCCCCAGACTCCTGTAACGTAATCCCCTAGAGGCCCGGGGGGACCAGCGCCGCTCACCTCAGTGAGCTCACCTCCTAGCGCTGCCGTCACCACATGGCTTCACAAGTGTATTCTCTTTGGGTTCTGGGGGCTGGAAGTCCAAAATCAAAGTGCTGGCAGGGCCCTGCCCCCTGTGAGGCCGCAGAGGGGAATCCGTCCTCCCTTCTCCCCTCTGGCGGCTCCTGGGGTTTCTTGGGCCGGCAGGGCACCTCTTCAGCCTCTGCCTCCCCGTCACAGCATGCTCTCCCCTCGTGTCTCTGTCTCTTTGCTTCTTGTAAGGACACCAGTCATCCTGGATTAAAGACCCACCCCTCTCCGGTATGATGTCTGCTCTACTATTAACATCTGCAGTGACCCTATTTCCAAATGAGTGCACATTCTGTGGTATGTGGGGGATGAGGTTAGGGATTCAACATACCATCTTCAGGGGACGCTCCTTATAACACTGGGGGTTGCTTCCTGGTCGGTGTTTCCTTAGCCCTGCCCCTAGCTCTTTGAAGAATCCTTTCCTTGAACCCCTGTTCCATGACCCCTTTGAATATGCTGTCTGTTTCCAGCCCTGAAATGGATCCCTGCTCTGACCCTTCCTTGCTGTGTGACGTCGGGCCAGACGCCTAACCTCTCAGAGCCCTGGTTTCTGCATCTCTGAAGTGGAAATAATTTTCATACCTGCTCTACCTACTTTGCTGTGGCTGAAAGCTCTTTGTAAAGGCAAAAGGCCCGTAGCACTGACTGGGATCATTATCATCCTTGGTGTGTGCACAAGGTCCAGTTGGGAAAGGCCCGTGTCTACGTTACTCTCTATGATCTGAACTGAACCTAGCACCACATGCCAATACATGCTGAGTCGACGCTCCTTGCTGTTGCTGATGACGGATCTCGTTCTTCTTGGCCCATCCTTGGGGAGGCTCAACACCGAGCTGCTTCCCGGAATCCAATTCATCCAGGGCCAGTTTCTTAGGGTCCTTTTGATTTGGACTTACACTGAACCTTAACATCACAGGCTGCTCCATCACCAGTCCTGGGAGAAGCCAGCATCCCCCCGAGTGGAGCCCTTACTTATAGTGCGACAGCTATTTTATCTAGGCCGCAGGGAAACAGAGATATTTTAAGATGAGTGTGTCAGCTGGGGTCAGTTTCCGCTCGGCTATCACTCGCGCTGTCAGGAGGAGAGAGGTTTCAGCTGTCCGGCGGGAGCCCATCAGTCACTCCTGGCAGCCCTCAATCAGACAAAGGAGCCCTCTCCTCGGTGTTTCAGAGAGGGAGACTGTATTATTGTTCACACTCAACAAATAATTTTGGACAGGAGTTTTAAGCCCACAAATAAGATCCCTTGTAGGTTTCAAGTGCTTAGATCCCCTAAGATAGCCGACGGCCTTCCCCAAGGCTTTGAGTGGCTCCCATTTCTCTCCCGGCACAACTCTCTTTCCCCAAGCTATTTTCATTCGGTCATTCAACCAACATCCACACTGAGCCCCTCTGTGTGCCAGGCCTTTGCCAGGTGCTAGGGACAGTCCTTGAGAGGGGAGAGGCTTATAAGCAAAGAACTCCAGCGCCACAGGAGAAGCCCGTGAGCTAAGGCAGGTGCAGAGTGCTGGGGGACCCGAAGGAGTGAGCAGCTCTCCCCGGGGGTGGGGAGGTGGAGGGCGAGGTTGCACCGGAGGGACAGCCCAGCTGGGCTCCAAGGACTTCTGCAGATGGATGGGGGACAGTAAGGACATTCCAGGAAGGGATAAGAGCAAAGTTAGAGATGTGGGGAGGAACAGCTGGGATTGTGAGCGGTTTAACAGGTGGGGAGTAGAAGGAGGTGAGGCTGGGGAGTCAGGGCTACGGCTCGATGATGAAGAGCCTTGTCCACTAAGCAGAGTAGAAGCTCCAGAAAGGGCAAGCACCTTGCCTGCCTGGCTCCCCACCGTTTCCCTGCTCCTGGAACAGTGCCTGCCCAGGGGAGACATTCAGGAACTATCCCCCGAGTCCACGAAGGAGTAGTGAGGGCCGGGCGAGGAGGATGACGCCGAGCCAATCCCTCTGTCAGCCCGCTGCCATCTCGCCGTTCTCCAGTTAAACACATTGCAAGATTCCCAGCAGCCACTGGGTAACATTTTTTTCTTTGGCGGGCACTCAAGGCTTTGCTGATCGATAGCCCATCCCCTTCGCCAACTGTCTGTTCCAAGTCAGGAGTTGGCAGACCATGGACAGCCGGCCGACTCTGGCCCACCACCTGCTTCGGTAAATCATTCTTATAGGGCCCCAGCCACGCCCATTGGATTAGATGTTGTCCGTGGTGGCTTTCCTTCTACAAAGCAGAGTTGAGGTGTTGCAACAGACCCCTTCTGGCCGGCAAAGCTGGAAATATTTACGATTTGGCCCATTTGCAGAAAAAGTTTGCAGCCCCTGTGCTAAGTCTTTGGACCTAGCACCTTGAGCGTAGCAGATGCTCAACCCGTAGTTGCTGAACCAATCAGTGAGGGAACTTCATGAGTGCACCTACCCCTACACATCCCTCCTGTCTTTTGGCTCACACCCTGCCTTGCATGCTCTTGTTGCCTCCCAGGCCTGGGCACAGCACTGTCTGGTGACCTATCCGCAAGACAGAGCCGTAGGGCAGGGCTGGACACCCCCATACACAGGGCCAGGACAGACAGATCCTGGGGTTTTTATTCGGATGTGGCTGCTGTTGGAAGGTTCTGGCACCAGGGCAGCCGTAAAGCCATGGGAAAGGCTGGGGGATGGGTCAGAGCTCTTTGACTTACAGAAACCCTATCAAATTGCTGAGGAAAACAGGAGGGCTTATTGGGTGGGAAGCGGAGGGCAGTCTCCAGGTCTGGGAAAATTCAAGAGACTGGGCAAATCCAGGGACCAGAGTCGAGGAGGCCATGACCCCCCTTTTCATCCACCCATCTTCCCTCATCTCTGCTCTTGAGTCTACCCGCTTCCTCCTCCCCTTTGACAGTCAGGTTTGCTCCCACTGGCAGCAAGTCTGGCCACCACCAGGCCTAGATGTCAGTTTTCCTCTTTTGTAATCTACTGGGCCAGGGCCCCCATAAACTCTAGTTAGAAGAGTCTTGGGGAAGGACTCTGATTGGTCAGATTGGGGCTCCGGACCCCGTCTCTGGGCTAATCCCCGGAGCAAGGGGCTTGAGTACCCTGATTGGCCTGGCCTGGGACACATTGTGGGTGGGGTCTATTACCAAAGGAACGAGGGTTGGTGCAACCTAGCTGGGGATCTGTACAAATGTCCCTCAGCAGGTAGCGGTGTCCCAGCAAATGGCGCAGAGCCCCGCCTACAGAGCTGAGGCACCAAGGGAGCAAGGAAGTGTCTTAGACACAACAGGAAACCCTACTTGCAAACTGGGGCACAGAGTCAGCTTCAGGCAGCAGCACTGGTGACGTTGCTGAGTCCTAGAATCTAGAGTTGGGGTTTCCTCAAATTCTTCCAGTTAAGACTGGTCCTGGTAACAGAGGTGGGTCTGAGCCTGCAGGGCTGAAAGAGTCAGTGGGTCCAGCGGAATGCGCGTGTGTGGGGATGTTGCAGGGGCTGGGAACAGCCAGATTCTGCCCGTTCAGTAAGCCCTGCTCACATGTCCTTCCTCCAGGCCACCCTCTCTGACCTTCCCTCCTGGAAGGGCCCTCCTCCACCTTGGACTTCTCACTGAACACGGGCTCTTTTTTCCCCCTGGGCACTTACCACATTTCCTGCCCAGGATTGTTCCCACAGCTGTCTCTCTGTGACAGGGTCTCACGCTAGCTGGAGAGAGAGAGAGAGAAGATGGCAGACACTAGGTCTTCTACTTGATTATTTTCCTGGAAGGCTCTAGCACTACCCTATGTGCATCTCACAGAATCCCTGAAATGTGGAATTGAAAGCCACTTTCTGGTGGCTGCTTTAATGCTCTTGGGGGCACCTCCAGCGATGGCAGACTCTCTTCTTTCCCAGACATGTATCACATGGAAGACAACTCTGATTCCACCAAAACACTTTCTGCCTCGTCGTAACCTCTTCTCAGTGGTTCCCGCTCATTCTGGAGGACCTCCAAAAAAAATTGAGTTGCTCTTCTAAATTGCAGGCTTTTAAATATTTGAAGAACATGATCATGGTACTTTCCTTCCATATCTTCTCTCCAGGCAGACTCCCCAGGTCGCTGTTACTTAGTGGTGGCCAGTGGGTGAGGGATGGAGTGGGCCATGGGTACCAGACTCAGCATCCCGGTCAGGTCTGGTTGGAGCAGAGCACTTACCAGGGCCATTAAAGGGGACTCACTTGGCTTTGTGTGTTAGGATGTGTACAGGTAGAATACAATAGAAAACCCAAGCAAAAGGGGCTCAAATAATTAGAAAAAAGGATTATCTCTCAAGGAGAGGTCCTAAAGTGGAGTGGTGTTGGTTAGTTCAGTGCCCCACGACAGCCGTCGATGACCTGGGGCATTTCCATTTTGCACCCTATATACTCTTCTTTTGGCTGGTCTTAAATTTCCAGATTCCTCAGGGTGTCGAGGAGGCTGCTGCAGTTCCAGACCTCACATGCTAGCAAGATTTAGAGGCAGAAGAGGGGCAGGGGCCAGTGTTTCTAGGGGTTCTTTTTAAGAAAGAGGAAAACTTTACCCAAAGCCCCCTAAATCACCTTGCCCCCATGTCTTCCTTGGCCAGAGTTGGATGATGGGCCATTTTCAAAACCGTAAGTGGTGAGGAGAAAGGAATCACTTCGATGAGTTTAGATTCATCAAGATTGACCCCCTGGGGGAGGCGAAGGATTAGCCCCGAGGACAGGAAGACCTGCATTCAAATACCAGTTTCATTCACTTTGTAGCTGAGCTCCAACAGCTTAATGTGAATCCCTAGTAGCTTGATGTGCATCATTTAATCGCCGAATCACGTCACTGACCCCGTTTTCTCCTCTGTGAAAGGGGCTCAGCGATAGTGCCCGCCCGAAGAAATGGTGCGCGATCATTTAAAGCAACTAGTACAGATCCTGGTACAGCTAATGAACGATGTTTTCTGTTCTTTTCTTTCTTCCCCTGATCTCAGACCGCGGACCATGTCACGCTGCCTCCTGCCTCGTTTCTTTGTTGCTTTTAAGCCCCGTTTCTCACATCTGATGTTTATGAAACCTTTTTCTCCCCCATAAAACCTAAATGCAGGAATTTACGTTTATCCCTTTTGCATGTTTTCGGCCCCTTATTTCAACCTGTCAAGATATTTTTGAGTCTCGATTCTGCCATCCTTTCTATTAACAATCCCTCCGGCTTTGTGTCAACTGCAAATTTGATAAGCACCTTTCTGTTCTGCTTCATCCACGTTGTTGAGAAAAGGGTGGAGGCAGACAAGGTCACGGGCTGAGCCTCTGGGGCTGTGGGAGCTGCCTGCCGGGCCGACAGTAGGGCCCCAGCACTGCCTCCCCAACGCCTGTACCATCAGGCAGACAACGCTTGGCCTTCGTATTCAGGACGCGGAGGCTTTGGGGAATGTATTTCTTGAATTGCCACACCACGCCCTTTGTCACAGGCACCCCCTTGTCCCTCCTGTTCTCGCTGTCCTTCAGGACAGGGATGCAGGCGGGCACGGCCCTTCCCGGGGCGCTCCTGCTGGCTCCTAGGGATTCTTGCTTCCTGCTCTCTACGTCCTTACTGGGATTCAATGTTCCGTTCTAAAAATCAGGACATAGGCTGTTAATAGTTCACCATGTCTGCACTCTCTGTCAGCCCTCCAGGATGCCTGCCAGGGCTTCTGTACTGGCCCCTGAGGTCTTGCCATGAGCTCTCCAAGAGACCAGAGTCACTCTGGCTTTGTATATATACACACACACATATATATAAAATACAGTATACAGTATATATACATTTTTGAGAGAGAGAGAGAGAGAGAGAGAGAACGCGTCGGTGGGGGGTGGGGAAGGACAGCCGGAGAGAGGATTTAAGCAGGCTCTACGCCTAGCGGGGAGCCCAAGGCGGGGCTCAGTCCCACCCCCCTGAGATCATGGCCTGGGCTGAAATGAAGAGTCAGACACTTGACCGACTGAGCCACCCAGGCTCCCCCTGGCTTTGTGTATGTTGAGTCCGATTTTCTTTCTTTCTTTTTCTTCTCTTCCTTTCCCTTCCTCTCTCCCTCCCTCCCTCTCTATTTCTTGAAATAAACATTTTTAGATATTTTCCAGTATAATAAGTACATATTCTTTGCCACAAATTTGGAAAGCACCCACCTTGAGACATGACCCAATTCACAGGTCCGTGTGCTCCCTTCCCATAGGTATAGTCTGATTGTGTTAGGTAGTTGTAAACAGGTGATAAGAGAATTAAAATACATCTTACAAATATTTTGAAATGCTATGGACCGCAGTTTTTCTACTGTACAGGTAATATAGGGAACAGGAGCGCATGCCCACACAACATGTGTGACCGTGCAAGCAAGTTTGGGTCCCTTACCTTGTTTCTACTTAACCCGTCCGCCTACCTTGTCCGGGCTCTTACAAACTCTAGAAGGGTTTTGATGACTTTGGGAGAGTCCATAGGCTGGATGCCCTGAGTTGCCCCCAGAAGCTGGCCCAAACACCTAGGTTGTAGTGTTTGCCCTGAACTCGGTAGCTATGTGACCTGGGGCAAGTCACTTATTCTGCCTGGCTTCCAAAAAAGGGACTTGGCCTAGATATGCAATTCTCAATCTTTTAGGGTTTCAAGACTCCCAGTGACGACTAATTATATTTTTATTATCTATTGCTTGGGAAAAAATGCCTGCGACTTTGGGAAGGTTGTGAGTTGAGCTTTGCTGGAAGAGTGTCACTCACGTCAATGTCCTAGAAGTATCTGAAGGAAAGATTCAAGGTCCGAGGTTGGGGGAAACTCCAGAAAGCCTCTCTTCTCCTGCTCCCTTTTCCATTTTCCCCAAAGACTGTAAGAAAAAGAGATCAGAGGATTGGGGAATGAAAGAGTAGGTGAGGCTAGGGTTGTAGGGGGACATGGGGGGTGGGGATGAGGGACTGGGGAGAGGGGCTGGGGGATGAGGATGAAGGGATGAGGGGGAGGGGGGGGATGAAGGAATGGGGGGTGGGAGATGGGGGATGAGGAGCTCCACTATGGATGTGGTAGAACGGTGTTGCCTGTCTTCTTTACCCTCCTGTTTTCCCACCTCGTGCATGGGGTAAGTTATTTTTGGTACAATCCATCAAAGGAATGCTGTGTGAGGTGGTCAATGTTAGCAGCAGAAAGGTGGGTTGTCTTGTAGCTGCTCCTCTCAAGGACGTGAGCGTCTCTGGGAGCTGGGAGAATATCTCCCCAGCTTCAAACTCAAGGAGCAAAGACCCGTGGAACTGTTTCCGCTGGGGAAGGCAGAAGGAAGAGAGGAAAGAGGGAAGGGGGACATGGAAAAGACCCTCAGACTCCCATTTGAGACCCCCTCCCCGCCCCCCGGCCCCAGGGCTCAGGAAGGAGACACCCTGCACCCTCCCATAGAGCGAGACAGCCCCTCCACAGGGGCTCCTAGCACCAGAGAAGGCAGCATGACCTTGGAAAATGGAGAAGTAAGGAAGGCAGACAGGTCTTGGTGGGGCTGTGGTGTAGGGAAAAAGCAGGAAGAAGTTGCAGATGGCGGGGAGGTCGGGGATACAGACAGAGGTCAGTGGTGGAAGGGTGTGGGAGCAGGGGGAAGCCCTTGCCCGTGAGGACCGCCAACAATGAGGTGGTGGCGGTGGGGAAGCCACGGCTCCCATCTGAGTTCTCACCGGCCTCCGCCCGTGCCCTCTGTGTGGCTGCAGGTGCCTCCTTCCTTCCCCTGAGCCCCAGCCTACTCACTTGGGCAGTGGGGCGGGCGGAGATGAGGAGGGTAGAGCAGTCTGCAAAGCCTCCTTCTGCTCCATCTTGGGGTCCCCTCTCTGCACGGTCTCTGGGGACAGCCCCCAGCCTCCCCAGGCCTGCAGTGGTGGCCTTGAGACCTGCACCTCATTCCCTAGATGTAACTACCCATTACACGGAGCCGCTCTCTACCAAGCTGGGGCTGTGGCAGCTTTATTATAAGTTTATTACATGCTAATTCAAGCAAATAAATTTGCCCCAGCTGTGAAGCAGAGGAGATTAATAACCTCAAAGATTACTTTGCTGCTTTGATGAGTTTCTTGAGCAGAGTATATTTAGGAAAAGCAACTAGATTAGTCAAAACCCCCTTTAATTATTAGTGACACTGTGCAAACGACTCTATACGACTGGAATACCAACTACTTAACTCCCTGACCTTCTTATTCAAATAAACACATCTTATTATAGCAGCGTGCCTTCCTAGTGCACACACCACGGCAAACTGCTGGCCTTGGACCTGGCACTGGGGCAGGCGGTATGCGAACTCCATCCATGAAGGGTGGGATGACAGCCTTAAAGGTCTACATCCCCGTTTCCCTGTCTTCACCCTTGGATTGGATCAGGGCCACGGGGAGTGCCGTGGATGTCCTAGAGTTAGAAGAAACAGTTATCAAATGAGGGAAAGGACTTGCCCAAAGTCATGCAGTGAATTAGCCGTATGGTCGCTGGAGCTCTGCCCCCTAAATCTTCCACTCCAAAATCAGTTTTGCAGCAAGACACTGGGTCTGCCTCCAGTGGAAACTGTGAAGGTGACCAAATCCAATTGCAGGGATGCTCTCACCCCTCACTCTTACGCAGGCATATTGGGCCTTTGCTTCCTTCCATCTTAGAGCTTTTCTTCAGAGAAGCCTTATGCCGCATGGAAATGCCGCCTCCGCACATTCAGAGAATGAAGGTGGAGGAGTCACGTAACCAGGGATGCTGGCATCTCCTGCCAGGGGAGGGAAAGAGAGCCCTTCGGGTGGGTCCTCTGCTCAACGGACCGAGCACAAAGTCCCATCCCTGAATGCCAACAATGAGCGCATGAAGGAGGCTCTACCCATTTGTTTTCTAGATGAAGAAACCAAGGCTCAGGGAGTTTAAGCAACTTGCCCTGAAATGCCCTGCCCCCACTTGCCTACCTGGAAAATAGCCCCTGGTCTCTTCTGCCTCAGCTAAAGTGTCACCTCCCGTGTGAAGCTTCCACACTGTCTCTGGCGCTGATTACGCTCGGTGCTGATTTGCTTAGGATTTGTCTCCTTTGTTTGTCCCTTAAAATCAAGAACTGGATCTCTTTATCTTCATGTCCTGTATTCCTGGTAGAGAGCCTGGTCTGTACTAAGTGCTCAGCTAACATTGACAAAGACTTGAAATTGTTCTGGATAATCTTGGTCATATGGGCAATGTCTGAACCTACTTATTGGCAACTTGGGAATAAGTAGTTATAGTTCCCTCATACAATTCAACAAAAAAATTGCAGATGGAAAAGAAAAAAGTAATAATATGGAAAAGAATTATAGAAAAAAGGCCGACATGTATCTCAAGTGGAGAGTCCCTTTCTCAAGTAGCAACAAAGGCAGAATTCATAAAAGATAGATCTGACTATTTAAAAATGCAGATTTTTTCCCACAGGCTAAGTGTAGGTTCCTTTCCCATATTGCCTGCATGTCTTCCCGGTCAGCCACTTGCAGGCAGAGGGAGAGGGAGAAGCAGACTCCCCGCTGAGCAGAGAGCCCGATGAGGGACTCGATCCCAGGACCCTGGGATCATGACCCCAGCCAAAGGCAGACGCTTAATGACTGAGCCACCCAGGCGCCCAAGCTACTTGCTTTTATTCCAAATTTTAAAAAGTATCATCATAGTGAAAAATCTGCTGGTAGAAATGCTTGGATCAAACGATGCTTTGGCTTATTATTTGGAGGATGAGAGAGATTTCCCCCAAGATTTTACTCCCTCCTTCTTCCTTTTGTAATAGAACCTCAAGATTTTAGCTGAGCAACTGCACCGCAGCAAAATGTTACATTTCCTAGTTTTCCTTGCAGCAACCTGGTCAATGGGGGTGTAAATGGAAGTTCTGTGGACAACTTCTGGCTTCTTCCCTTAAAGAGAACTGGCCTCCTTTCCCCCTTTGCTCTTCTTGCTGGCTGGCGTGAGACCGGATCTGGAGCAGCCATCTGCATCACAAGATGGAAGCCACGCGTGGAAGGTAGTGGAGTAACAAACAAGGGGAAAGAAGGCTAAGTCCCTTGCACCACAGGGTCATCACACCAGCCCTAGAAAGCTTACACTAGAATTGTTAAGTGAGAATTGTATATTATTGTTATTTTAGGGTCTTTGCTACAGCATCAAACTTGTATTCTAACCATAGAACGCTTTGGTATGAATAACTGAGGATCAGCCTGACTGTTGATGTTGTAAAATCTCAAGACTGAGGTGCCTATACTACTCTGAGCATGTTTAGGAGCTGCTCAAATTTTAATAGATTGGAATTGGAAGATTTCTTTTAAGATAACTTGTTTTGGGGGCACCTGGGTGGCTTAGTTGTTAGGCGTCTGCCTTCGGCTCAGGTCATGGTCCCAGGGTCCTGGGATGGAGCCCCATGTCGGGTTCCCTGCTTGGCAGGAAGCCTGCTTCTCCCTCTCCCGCTCCCCCCTGCTTATGTTCCCTGTCAAATAAATAAATAAAATCTTAAAAAAAAGATAACTTGTTTTGTAGATGTGACTTTAGAAACTTGTAAAATTTTCCACAATTATAAAAAATTAGTTTTGAAAAAATGGATCCATAAAAATGGAAAAAAAAAAGATCTAAATTGTGAAAGCAAAATGAAGGAAAGAAACCCGTGTACTGATTGGTATGGTAGCATAATTACACAGAAAAGAACTGTTTCAAGAGACTTAATTAATTAAATTAATTTGATTATCAGCCCAAGGGGGATATACCCTAATAAAAACAGCTGCAAAAAAAACTTTTTCAAATTGTTTATTGATATGCATATTACTAATGATAATGCTGGTATTGTTCATTTGAGACTGTTCGGTTTATATTGTGAGATAAGGAAGTGAGTAATTATGTTGGTTTTATTGGGTTTTATGCTCAATGTGAAAGAAAGGATTATATGGATATAAGACTGATGAAGCTAAGTGAAAGCCCTATAATCCTGAGTCTGAATAGGGAGTATCAATATGAATTCAGGAGTATTTTATTATTTTTAAAGCTCTGTCCATTTTCTGTACAGTGGAAAGACCTGGGAATAGTAACTAACCCAGGAATATTGAACACCCCTACAAACCAGATTGTGGTTTCTAAATACTATTACCTAAAAAATGGGGATCCAAGAGTTATTTATTTATTTATTTATTTCTTATTTATTTGTCAGAGAGACAGAGCACAAGCAGGGGAAACAACAGGCAGAGGGAGAAGCAGGCTCCCTGCTGAGCACGGAGCCCGATGCGGGGCTCGATCCCAGGACCCCGGGATCATGACCTGAGCCGATGGCAGATGCTTAACCGACTGAGCCACCCAGGCATCCCCCAAGATTTTTTAAAAAAGATTTTATGTATTTATTTTTACACAGAGAGAGAGCACAAGCAGGAGGGAGTGGCAGGCAGAGGCAGAGGGAGAAGCAGGCTCCCCGTGGAGCAGGGAGCCCGATGCAGGACTCGATCCCAGGACCCTGGGATCATGACCTGAGCCAAAGGCAGACGCT
This sequence comes from Eumetopias jubatus, assembly GCF_037043125.1. Taxonomy (NCBI): domain Eukaryota; kingdom Metazoa; phylum Chordata; class Mammalia; order Carnivora; family Otariidae; genus Eumetopias; species Eumetopias jubatus. The sequence continues at coordinate 114,355,627 of NW_028274816.1, read as the reverse complement.
TAACCGGCTGAGCCACCCAGGTGTCCCAGGGATCCAAGATCTTTGAAGAAATGATGGATTCCGGTTCTGGGGCACAAAATGTATAAGATGACCCCAGAAAATTTGTTATGTCAAAGATTACTAGTTAGTAGCAACTTGAAAAGGCGTCTACTGGCCAAAGATGGGTGAGTTTGATTATCAATAAAATAATAACTGCAATGGATTGAAACATATTTGGTCATATGGGCACTCTATGCAATGCTATCTGTGCCCTAGCTGACCTTACTCATTGACAATTTGGAAAAAATTTAAGATATTTTTCAAGCCATGAGTTCATAATAAATTTTAAAAAAGAAAAGAAGAAAAGCCACCCATGATCACTTTTGAAGGATGTTAGGGAACCTACCAAGTATTTTGAAAACTGGCAAATGAAGAGAAAGAATCAAGCTGTATGAACCACAGGATAAAGAAATGGTTGATAAGTAGCTCTGCATATGAAAAGTGAGATATAGAATTAGAATAACATCATTTTGCAACTCTTAATGAAATTGTGGACAACTCGATATAATGTGCTAGGTGATGGAAGAACACAGCACTCTCCATGAAGTGTCATTGCCAAAAAAACTGCACCTGAATTTTATCAAACCTCTATACCTAACTATCAATAATCTTTTGAAAGAGAAGGGAAAACATATTGAAGGACACTGCGGGGATGCAATCAGCAAAATCCCAGGTGTGCAAAGCCTACAGAACCATGATTCCAGGCTTTTCAATGAGCAAGGTAGGTGTCTGTGTGGTGGTAGGGTCAATGCGGTTCAGTGGCATCCGTCCAGCCTGGGATGTCAGCGGCAGAGCGTGTAAGAATGGTGTCCCTGGGGCAGGGGGGTAGGGGGGCAGCAACCCAGTGTGGGGTGTGGGAGCCCAAGCAGGGTGAGGAGAGAGTCTTTGTGGCATGGCACAGAGGGTTAGAGTCCAGGTGAGGAGCATCTGCATTGGCGAGTGGTGGGTGTTCAGAGGCTGGGGCGGGGTGGGAATGGCCAAATGGCCCAGCGTGGGGAGTTAGAGCCTGATCAGGGTGAGGGAGAGCGTCCACACGGGAGGGGCGTCCTGGTGGGGGAGGTAGGGTGTGGTGTATTGGAGCCAGACGGGGCTGAAGAGGGCATCTACGTGGGGCGGACAGTGGACAGCAGTGGTCTCATGAGGGATTTAAAAGCCAAAGCCGGGTAAGGAGGGTGCCCACGCGGGCGTCCACAGAGGTGATGCTTTACACAGACATGGCTTCATTCAGTAAGAAAACGGGCGGAGGGTAATCACGGGAGCACTATCTCACGGTCAGAGGGAGTTACAAATATGGAAGAGGGGAAAATGAGAAGTAACTGTGGTATGGGACTGGAATTAGGGATGTTCGTGTGAATTCGTGTTTTTCAATATCTAGATATGGATATAAATATAGATGTAAATGTGGGTATGAATGTACATGTTGGTGTATTTGTGTGTGTGTGTGTGTGTGTGTGTGTTTTAGCGCAGTCTGTTGAGGGGGCTTAAGAGAAGCGGTATCTTGATACTAATGAGCCGACCTAGTGCCCGAGTCCTGATTTCTCAGTACCCTTCTCCACGACAGAGAAGCCAGAACTCCCTGGAGAAAGGGGTGATTCTTTGACGGGGGCGGAGACAGTAGAAGATGAGGCAAGAATATCTTGTGCCAGGGAATAAGAAAGTGCTCAAAAAACCGGTGAGGGGGGTGTTAGAGAGGTACTGAGGGCCAACCTGAGGGGCTACCGCTGGAGCTCAAATCAGGGAAATTTGGAGTATAAAAATAAGTAATGATAGGGGTGCTTGGGTGGCTCAGTCGTTAAGCGTCTGCCTTCGGCTCAGGTCATGATCCCAGGGTCCCGGGATCGAGCCCCGCATCAGGCTCCCTGCTCAGCGGGGAGTCTGCTTCTCCCTCTACCTGCTGCTCCCTCTGCTTGTGTTCTCTGACGAATAAATAAATAAAATTAAAAAAGAGAGAGAGAGAGAGAGAAAGAAATATAGAAGAGAAGGTGGGATTCGAATCCCCCCCCCGGCTATCTCCACAGTCATAATGACTTCAGCCAAGAGGTTAGTGGATGCCGAGCTTAGGGAGTAAAAGTCTGATGAGAAGTGGGTATGTACATAGTCTCAAACCAGCTGCCATCCAAAATATTGACTAATTACAAGGAAAAATGAGTACATTTATGTGGAATAACCTGTCCGACCCAACGGAATCAAGTGATTAAAGCAAGTGTCGCTGCTAAGAGGACAAGCGAAACTGCGTGGCCCCGGATAGGCTGCAGTAGGCCCACAGCGCCACTCAGTGTGGTGCTCTTGTTAAAAGGCATCGGCTGAAACGAATCGTGGAGAAACGTCAGGAAACTCAAATTGAGGGGATTCTGCAAAATCACTTGCCCATGATCTTCCCGAGTGTCCAGGTCATGGAAGTCGGCGAGAGGCGGAGGAACTGTCCCAGCTTGAGGGGGACGAATGAGACCTGACGATCAAATGTAATGCACGATCCTAGATCGCGGCCTTTGCAATAAAGGACGTTCCTGGGGCCACCGGTGGAACTTGGGTTGTCTGGTAGGAACGAATCTGTGTTCGTTTCCTAATTGTGATGGCCGTATTGGGATTATGTAGGAGAGGGTCACTGTTGCGGGAAAGACATGCTCGCATCTTGTCTGTGTGTGTGTATACAGTGGGGGAGCTAGTGGTGCTGGGACATCATGTCAGCCACGCATTCTCAAACGGTTAAACAGAGAAAGTACTTTGTACTGTCCTTGCAAGAATGTTTTTGTAAGTTTGAAGTTATTTTAAGATAAAAAATATCTCTGGCATTCAAAAAAAGTAAGCTGTTCATAATAGCCCGTAAGTGGAAATAATCCAGATGCCTATCAACAGATGAATGGATAAATAAAATGTGGTGTATCCATACAATGGACTATCATTTGGTAATAGGAAGGAACAAAGTACACGCTACAACATGAAGGAACCTTGAAAACATTATGCTAAGTGAAAGAAGCCAGTCATCAAAGACCATATATTACATGAATCTATTCATAGGAAATGTCTGAATAGACAAATTTGTTGAGACAGAATTGTCCTAAAATTGGTCACGGTGATAATTGCACAATGCTGTGAAGTATGAAAAACAACTGACTTCAAGAGAACTGCATGGTACATAAATTATATCTCAATAAAGCTGTTACCAAAAACAAAACAAAACAAAACAAAAACAAAACCCAAACCAGAGTGCATATGCATGATTAACCAATATATGAATTCCAGTGTAATCCTAATCCAGTAAGATTTGTTTGGGGGCAAAAATGAACCTTCTTTCAAATTCAGTTAAATTCAACACAAATTTGTGGAGCACCTACTACAAAGTAGAGTTTATTTTTTTATTTTTTATTTTTTTAAAAGATTTTATTTATTTATTTGTCAGAGACAGAGAGAGAGAGAAGGAGCACAAGCAGGGGGAGCAGCAGGCAGAGGGAGAAGCAGGCTTCCCGCTGAGCAAGGAGCCCGATGCGGGGCTCGATCCCAGGACCCTGGGATCATGACCTGAGCCGAAGGCAGATGCTTAACTGACTGAGCCATCCAGGCGTCCCTACAAAGTAGAGTTTAAAAGGAAGTAAAAAGTGCCTAGGCTCTGGGCTAGGAGCTTGAGATTTAAGAGTAGGAGACAAGAGGGGGCGCCTGGGTGGCTTAGTCGGTTAAGCATCTGCCTTCGGCTCAAGTCATGATCCCAGGATCCTGGGACCGAGCCCCGCACGGGCTCCCTGCTCAGCGGGAAGCCTGCTTCTCCCTCTCCGACTCCCCCTGCTTGTGTTCCCTCTCTCGCTGTCTCTCTCTCTGTCAAATAAATAAATAAAATCTTAAAAAAAAAAAAGAATAGGAGACAAGAGGAGCCCCAGGAGCTCAGACAGGTAAGGAGGACCACTACTGCGGGGTCACTGCTGTTGCAGAAGAGGGCCCAGGGGCTGTGGGAGCCCAGGAGAGGGGCACTTTATCCATTCCTCCTGGGAGGCCTGCCTGGAGGCGGTGACCCAGAGCTGAGTGGGGCGACCTGAGGAAGTCAGGTGGAAGAAGGTAGTACAGGGAAGAATCCTGCAGGCACAGAAGCCACAGAAGCCACAGGACAGAGACCAGGCACCTCATGGCATGTTTTGGCAAACTGCAAGGGGTTAAGTGGGAGGCCTGGGCAGGTGCGCAGGCGCCCAGAATGGAGGCCATGGTGCGGCAGGGTCAAGGCCGGCCTTGAGAGGGCAGAAGCCACCTCGTGCGCAGAAAGACAACAGGTCATTTGCAGCTTCCAGAAGGTTAATAGAAGCAGGAAATCAGGTGACAATTGACAGTGCCCATTGGAGCAGAGGAGCAGAACACTGTCCCCTAGATTGTCTGTCCCTTTATGGGTTAACTGGTCCCCGCTGAGCTCCCAGGCCCCAAGGCTTCTCTGTCACTATGGATCACTCTACGGAGTTGGTCTCGCCTGCTCGCCAGCCAGCTCGGTTCCCTGGAGTCTGGCTGTCATTTGATTCCCCTGGAAGCCAGCTGCTGTGTGGGTGGGAGGGAGAGGGGGAGCAGGGTTTCAGGGACAGATCTTCTCTGTGCAGAGCTCACGTCTGCTCCATGCTCCAGATGGAGGTGCCAGTCCCCTCCCTGAACAGAAGACAAACTCCAAAGCTGTCGGGCCAAGTTGGCTCACCTTGGAGACTCCTGGGAGGCAGCGGGGGGCGGGGGGGGACGGGAAGCAAATAAAGGGCACTTTTGATTTCTTTGCAAGAGCACGGCTCAAAGCGTCCTGCGTCAGGAGTGGGGGTGGGAGGGGGGGTGCAGAGGGGCAGAAAGGATTTGTGTCTCGGGACCATTCAGCAGAAGATCCAGAAAAATATTTCCCTTCCCCTGCCCCTTCTTCCTCACCCCCAAACCTGTGGGGCTATAGAAAAGCCCACCCCATCTCCAGTATCATTGGCAGCACGACTCCCATTTCACAAAAGGAGCAGCTGAGGTGGTGCAGAGAGGTTGAGTAACTTGCCCAAGGTCACAAAGCTGGCTTTCCACCCAGGAGTGGCTGGTTCTAAAGCCCGCGTGGTGCAGGATATAGAACAGGACAGACTGGAAGATCCTCCCAACCCTGCAGAACCCGGGGCGGTGGGGGGGCGGTCACAGGAATTCTGAAAGCCATCAGCAGACCCTGAAGGCCTCAGAAGATGCTTCAGAGGGGCTGGGTGGGCCTGAGCTAAGGCGAAATGGTGCATCTGTCCAGTCATGGCATACATTTTTATTTAGTGCCTATCATGTGCCGGGAACTCTTCCCAGCTGGACCGCAGGCTTGCAGGGTTCCAGGTGCTGGGGACACAAACACGAAGAAGTCGTGGTACTTGCCTTGGGGCTGGACGGGAAACGCATGTGTAAGCCCCAAGCACAGGGGTAGAAGAGAGCACGGCACTCCATGAGAGGGGACGTGAGCGGGGGGGGCTTCCCCGAGCGGAGGCATTGCCTTGTGGAATTTCCTCCCGTCCACTCGCAGGGGCCCACACTTGGATCCGTCGGCACCCTGAGCACAGGGTGCTTGCACACTGAGCACACAAATGGAGGGACAGTTCTGGAGAGCCAGCTCGTTGACATCATCTAGGACTGCTTGGGACGCCAGATTATAACAAGAAGGTTGCTCGGCACGTTTTCAATCAGAACAAGGGGAGCTGGATGGAGCAAATATTCAACTGCATCAATAAGAAAGGTTGATGCACCTGTCTCTCAGGAAGGAAGACGTGCGCGTAGCACGAGAATACTAGACATCCGTAAGCACGGAGCCCTGCCTCCACTGCGACAATTCTGCATGATGTGATCTAAAGCTTCTTGGAGAAGCTAGATTTATCTGCTCAGCTTTCCCTGAGTCTGGCCTTTCATGGACATCCTCTAACAGTGCAGCTTAGATGCCCTTCTGCTACAAATGTCCCCACCACAGAAGAAACCTCCAACTGACTTTCAAGCAAGTAGCTCCTTTTTCGCAAGTTTGAAATGAAACTGACAAATGGTTGCAACTAACCGGTGGGTTCAAGAAATTGCTTTCTCATCCTACTTGGTGGATTAGCAGGCTCAGCAGGGCTGCGGGGAGCTGGGCTTCAGGGTCCCGGGGCCTTCAGACTCTTCTCCCACCCACTCCCACCCCACTCTCTGCCTCATCCTCCCCCTCCTCCCCACCCCCAGTCTACACTGAGTTTGCCAGTCATCGCCAGGCTGGACCGCCAAGCTGAGCCGAGCTGTCTTTCCCCAGTCGAGCCCCCACTATCTGCCCAGCAACCTCATCTATTGTGGCAACACAGTGGCTGACCACCCCACCGACGTCTTCAGCGCTAATGAAATGGTTTAATTTGACACAGATCTCCGAAAAGTTTCTAAACTGTTAAGGGAGGCAAATTTTTAGTAAACGTGTTAAACGTGGCCGACTGGACACTTGGACATAGTGGGCTGTTGCCACACCGAGTTGATAAGCCTGGATGGCCACGGGGCGTGGTTGCGGGCAGGTGGCGGAGGCAGCCCAGGGCCGAAGGAAGGGGGCACCTCTATCCCGAGCCTCCCGGGACTGACTCAACCTGGGGGTGTCACTCTGGTACCACCCCCGTCTTAAGGCAAGTTGTTACCAAGGAGAGTTCAGGCACCAAACTGTATCCCATACCGGATACATACCACCCATTCAGGACCTTCCTGGAGTAACACTGTCATTCACTTGCTCCCCTGCTTCCAAGGAGGAGAGTCAGGTGGGTGGGTGCCAGTCTGCCCTTCAGTAGCGGGTGTTCTGAGTGAAGCATAAGAAGAGCTGAGTATGGTGGCTTTGGGCGGTGTGGGGGTGGGGTGTCCAATCAATTGCAGGGCTAGCCAGCCGGACCTGCGCTGCGTTTCTGCGGCACTGTTTATGTTATAGTAACTGGAGTCCAGGGTCCCATGCTGGAGGGATGGGGGGTGATGAGGCTGGAGCTGCAGGAAGGGGCTGCATCGGAAGGGTCTGGAAGCCTTCCTAGGAGGTTTGAGTAGTAGCCCGTTTCTCAACTCTATCAGACCCAACCGTCCTTTATATGAAAACATGTTATAATGTCCCCATTTACTAGCCTGAAAGAGAATCTGCAAATAATAGAACTTAAGTACTTCTGAAAAACTTCAGTAAAATGCTCAGTCTCTAATATAAGGCAGTAATGTAGTATGAGTGATTCAGAATAAAATACGATGTATTTGAGTATGTAAACAGTTGGGAATGGCTGTGTTAGAGGGCATGATGAAGCGGTCAAAGGTTTCCACATGTGCAGTCACCGTGAATGTGACAAGTAGATGCAGACTGACCGAGGGCCATTGCCATCGATGACTCGATTTTCCCAATTGGTGAATAACTCGGTAACGTTCTGAACAAAACAAAGCATGCTCTTCTCTTCAATTACAGGGTAGTTAGACTCCAACATGACTTATGATATATTGAAAATGTGCAAAAAATACTTTGAGTTGACTGTTAAATAAAATTAGACAAAAGGCCCAGATAAGTATAGATTAGTTTCTTCTCCCGTGAATATTATGGGATCTGTCAGGCCTCCGGGGACCCAGGACAAGTCATCCTCGTGCAGGATTGCCTCACACGTCACAGCATCCACAGCCCTGGCCCCGTCTGCTAAATGCCCACATTGAGAACCTCTTTGTGGGTCTGGAGGGCCAACAAAGGTCTAAGGGACAGTGACGGTCAGGCTTGTGGGGCAGCATGCCTCCTCTGGCCGCTGGTTGGGGCCGGGGAGGACATCGGTGGCTAATGCAGTAGTCCAGGGGAGAAGCCAATGAGGGGAGGACTTCTCAATCTGCAGCCCAGTCTGGTACGCACTGTGGGCTCAACTCGTCAGACACACGGGCCAGTGACAGGTGTTGTGGGGGTCAGGCAGCGTGGGGAGCAGGGGTAGGATTTGGGTTCCGGCAAAAATACGGCAGATTGGTTTTGCTGACATTCCACAGAGCTGGGTCCTTTGGTAAAGGAGCCCTTGGTCTTCTCCTGACCCCAGATCCCCAAACTGGCCACGTGCGTTACAGCTCTAAGCTTGGCTTGCCATCCCCAGTTTGGATGCCCAGCTTCCCCCCATCATCTTGTTCCTGCCCCAACCATTGAGCATCTCGTATTCCTCTAGGGCCGGGGTTAGTGAGGGGTGAGGGCAGAGGTGATGGCCTCGGTGGTTCTTGAGCTGACTTCCATGCAAGCCCAGCTCTCTCTGCTTGACCCTGCTGCTGGGCAGCACTTCCTGTGGGGATGGGGAGGAGGGTCTCTGGTCCTCAATGGCACTGTTAGAAAACCTTAAAAAGCCAGGCCTTCTTGCTGCTGACGTTTTGCCCCTGTTTCCATGTGGGAGTATATTCAAGGAAACATCTATAGCCAAAAGTTATTGAAAAGCAATTTAAATCTTTCCTAAAGTATTCCAAAAAATTCCAAATGGTGATTCTTTTTTTTTTTTTTTTTGATTATATTTATTTATTTTAGAGCGAGAACGAGCATGACCAGGAGGGGCAGAGGGAGAGGGAGAGAGAATCCCAAGCAGACTCTGTGCTGAGCGCAGAGCCCCATGCAGGGCCCGAGATCACGATCTGAGCCGAAACCAGGAGTTGGGACACCCAACCAAGGGCGCCACGCAGGCGCCCCTCCAAACGGTGATTCTATTTAAATTTTCTTTCACCAGAAAGGGCATGGTGGGTTCCTCCGTCTTTTAACAACCTAACGAGGGAGTTGTTATCTGCATTTCACACACATACACACGTGCACAGACACTTGCATGCACATACACTCGCACCCTCATACACACACCTCACAATCGTAGACAGCTGCCTGCGAACATTCTCTACTTTCTCCTTCTCCACCCAGCTCTTGCGAGATCCTGTCTTCCCTCTGCCCTGCTCACCTTACGTATCTGTTCATTTCTCTTTTACCTATTAAAGGGGATCCTGTCTTTGGCTCTTGGGCCTTTCCTGGGCAGGATAATTCCCCCCCTCACTGCAAATTTGCGCGACTGAGACCCAAGCCGGCAAAGACCAAATTCTCCTCGGAAGGTGTGGGAGCAGAGGGGGCCAGGAAGAAAGGCTGACTTCTTCCTGGGTCATCCACTGAACGTGGGGACATCAGCATTAGGGTCATCCACTGAACGTGGGGTCATCCACTGAACGTGGGGACATCAGCATTAGGGTCATCCACTGAATGTGGGGTCATCCACTGAACGTGGGGACATCAGCATTAGACCACGTTAGACTCCTTATCACACTCGTCCTTACGTGTCCCCCGTCATGCAGCCAGCTCTCACAGAAACGCCCACATGTGCTCTTTTCCATAATCTCCTCACCCAGTTCTTCTATGGGAACTTTTACACTCCTTCAATATCAAGTTCTGATATTCATAACCATGACTCTGATTAGTGCAAGACTTCAAAGTGCCTTCTGAATCATTAAAGAAAGATTAAATTACATTCAGGATAGTTTCAGCATTAAGTGTAGCTGAGCTAATTCAGATCCTCTGAAAATTGGCAATATGATAAATTGCAACTTTATACAAGCCAGAGTATTCAGCTTAGACCCCCCCAGAAGCTCAGCAGAGTTAGACCACTCTGACGAGGCCATGAGTCCACAGGAACCCATAAATACACAGGCACATCTGGGCAGGAAGCAGAGCCTGAGTCCCGTCCAGCCAAATGCTGTCACTACCCCGTAAATCTTCCGGAAATTCAAACAGCCGTTAACGTTTGCCGACGTTGTAAGTGATGCTCTCATAATCACTGCCATCTATCTGGGCTTGGCCGTGGACAGGGTCATTTGGTTAATGTAGGATTCCATCTTCATTGCTTTGTAACTAGTTTTTAATCAGTGATGATTGCCGAGCTGGGATGCTGTGGGCCAGCTCGCGGGGCTCTTTCCTCAGAGAGTGCCCATAAATATGTCACAGCAATTAACCAGAGACCCGCGGGAGGGTGGCGAGGGCGGCGGGGTGCAGCCACCAGCCTCTTCCCCTCCCCAAGAGGGGCTCCCTGGCCCCCATCAACCTTTGGAGGGTTGGTGAAGGGCATCAGCAGACAAGGGATGCCCTCGAAGGAGCCTCTATTCCAATGATTGCTTTTGACTTGCCCAGCAGTTTAATCTCCCAGGGGGTGGACAAAATGACCAGTCGTCCGGTTCCTCTGAAATCATTTCTGACCGTCAAAGAAAAATTGACTGGCAAACTGAGAATTATAAGAGTCTTGGGGGGAGGGTCTCTTTAATATCATAGGCTGTATATAAAACGAGGCAGAGAAGGCTTAGCACGTGGAAGTTCTCTCTCAGACTTGAGGGAGGTAGAGCACAAAACATTCAGAAAACAACATATAACCATTTATTTCTTTTGATTACAAGACTCTGCGGGAGAGGATGATGTGAGAAGGTGGGAAAACTATTACAAATGCACTTCTGACTGGTCAATCTCAAATGATCCTGATGAGGAAAAGACGGGCAATGTCCCTCAGGATCCAGTGATGGCTGAACAGGCTTTCTAAAGGGACCAAAACACTACATTTTTAGCAGAAATATATGAGCACCCTTGGCTCAGAGCAACAGGTAATAGAGCTCTTTTCATTGTCTGCCGGACTGATGAGTGTAGCTTTAATGTTCATTTCCTATTTTGTGATTTAGAGCGTCTTTTCGTATGTTTCGTATGTTGAGCCATTTGGATTGGCTCGTCCATAAGGCACCTATTCCTGTCTTTTTCCCCTTTATCTGTTGGGTTGCCTTTGTCTTGTCAATTCACAAGAGCTCTGCATATATTATGACCTTTGTCCTCCGCATTACAAATATTTTCTTCTGCCAAATCTGTCCTTGGTCTCTCTTCAGTTTAAATTTCTTTGCCATGTGAAAAGTTTAAGTATTTTTTGTGCTAAAAGATTTTCATAATGTTAGATATTTTTTTAATGGCGTTTGGGTTTCTGGTTTTAGCTTAAAAAGCTTCTAGATTGTACATGAATGGCATCGATTTTCTTGCGAGAATTTTATTGTTTTACATTTAATTCCTTAATCCATCTGGGATTTATTTTTACGAAGAACATAGGTTGAAAGTCAACTTTTATTTTAATCTAGTTGAAAAGCCAGCTGTGTTTGTACCATATATTAAGTAATCCATCCTTTTACAACAGAATTAAGCTACTCATTACATTTATCATGCAGTATTAATTCTTATATATACACCAAGATTTATTTCAAATTATTTATTTTGTTCCACTGATCTACTTGACTCTTTTTTTGAAGTTTATTTATTTACTTACTTAAAGATTTATTTATTTTGAGAGAGAGAGAGCATAAGCGAGAGGGGCAGAGGGAGGAGAGAATCTCAAGCAGACTCCATGCTGAGTGCAGAGCCCAACTTGGGGCTTGATCTCATGACCCTGAGATCACGACCTGAGCTGAACCCAAAAGTCAGATGCTTAACCAATTGCACCACTCAGGCACCCCATTGTATTTGTCTGTTTTGTTTTGTTTTAATGGAATCTCTTGAAATTTCTAGGATCACAATCCTATGTCTTTTCCTTTCAGTGTTTATATTATTTCATTATCTTACTGCTTTCTTTAACCTCTAAGACAATATTAAATATTAAGTGATAGCAGCACCCCTCACCATCTCTTACTTTAATTGAAATGGGTTTTGTGTTTTGCCACTTAGGATGATTGCCATTGGGTTTGGTAGATAGTCTTTATTATATTGTATGCAATTGCTTTCTGTTTCAACTTTCTGTGGTTTTATTAGGAACAGCTGCTATATTTTCAAATACTTTGTATCTACTGTTATGATCACATGGTCTTTTTCTCCTTTAGTCCGCTAATATTAACAGATTATGTTGATAGATTTCGTGATAGTGGAATATTTTGCATTTCTGGAATAAATCCTGCTTGGTCATATTATGTTATACTCTTGATATATTACTGGATTCTCTTTGCTACAGTTGTAGAATTGTAGAATTTTTGCATCTGAGCAAAGTCTGTAGATGTATTTTTGTCTTGTTTCTGTATTGGGTTTTGACATCAAAGCTATGCTAGCATTATAAAACAGGGGAGCTTTCCATATTTTTCTATCATCTGGAACGGTTTAATAGCAATGGAATTATCAGTTAGAAAAAACTCATTTGTAGGGGCGCCTGGGTGGCTCAGTCGTTAAGCGTCTGCCTTATGCTCAGGTCATGATCCCAGTCTCCTGGGATCGAGCCCCACATGGGGCTCCCTGCTCCGCGGGAAGCCTGCTTCTCCCTCTCCCACTCCCCCTGCTTGTGTTCCCTCTCTCGCTATGTCTCTCTGTCAAATAAATAAAATCTTAAAAAAAAAACTCATTTGTAAACCCATTTGTACCCAGTCCATTTTTCAGTATTAGGTCTTTAATTACCCTTTCAACATCTTTTGTGGTAGTAAGTTTATTCTGGTTTTCTACTTCTGATCAGTTTTGGTATTTGCTAGAAAATTTTCTGCTTCTTTTAAATTTTTAGATTTGTTGCTCTTACTCTTCTTTTCTCATTGTTATCTGTAGTTATGTCTCTTATTCCTTAGATTGCATATTTTTGCTCTTTCTTCTTTATTCAGGGTGACCTGTTTATTAGCCTTTGTAAAAATCCAGCTTTAGAATTCATTTATCCCGTCAATGACTTTATTGTTTCTATTAAAAAAAGTTTTTTTTTTTTTTAAAGATCTAATTTATTTGGCAGAGAGAGAGTAGAGCAAGAGAGAGGGCACGAGATGGGGGGAGGGGCAGAGGGAGATGGAGAAGCGGGCTCCCAACTGAGCCTGATGACTGGGAGCTCATCCCAGTATCCTGAGATCATCACCTGAGCCAAAGGCAGATGCTTAACCAACTGAGCCACCCAGGAGCCCTTATTGTTTTCTATTTTGTAGCTTTTAGCTTCTACCAATTTCTCCTTTCTAGTTTTTTAGGTGCTGTTTACTACCTTAAGATGAATAATAATTTTTTTCCATTGAAGACATTTAAAGCTATGAATTTTTCTCTGAGTACAGCTTTTGCTGTATGTTACAGGTTCAGATACAATGTGTGCTTTTTGTTGCTTTCTGGACCATTTGTATTTTCTTTAACTTTCCTCTTTGATCCAAGGATGTACAGAATTGGATGTCTCAATCATAACTGCACGGAAATTGAGAGACCCAATTTAATTATCTCTAATTGTATTGGATTATGATCATGGGATGTGGACCACAAAGTTGCTATTTGTTTAAATTAATATTAATTTTAGCTAAATTTAAGCATTGATAATTACATGATTAATATTTATCAGTTAATAGGTAATTAATATGTTGCCATACAATGGGTTTTTGTATATACCCCACGGATAAATGACAAAAAAATGTACATTCTCTGTTTAAAGATTCTATAGTCTGATGATCATTTACTAATTGCATCATACAAGTCCTCTGTGTCCTTATTTTTGTCTATTATACACGTCTAGTTCCAAGAGAGGTGCGTTAAAGTCTCTATAGTTGTATTTTAATTTGCATCTAGTTCTCTTTGCAATTCTAATAGCTTCTGATTTAACTGTTTGGTTCTCCTGGTAATTGAGGCTTAGGGTTTATCACCTCTATATCCTCTCGTGTTTTTTGTCATTGCAGAATATCCCGTTGAGTGCTTTAATGTTAAATTCCACCCTGTCTGACCAACTGACATTTCAATTCTTGCCCTTTTTTTGTTTGTTTGCTCATTTTCTCTTTGCCACACCTTTATTTTCAGCCATCTTTGTCATTTAACCATTTCTAGAATAGCAGGTAATTGGGTTTTGTTTTTTCTAAACATACCTGTTTTGCAGTGGTAGAGAATGCAATCCACTCGTATTTAGTGATGGCTTACCTTGTTAGCATTCCTTCCCTCCTACTTATTATGCTTATGTTTATCTTAACACTGTTGTTTCCTCTTTTCCTTTTCCTAGTTTTTGCTGATTTGTTTCTACTTAATATTTTTAGGGTTTCTCCCTGAAAGTTTGGTTTTCTCTAGATTGATATTTTTCTGCTTCTTTTTGGGTATATTCAGGCATTTAGGTTCGAGTGCTCTCCCCCACCCCCGACCAGGCACACTCAACACTGATGCTGACGCATGTCACCAGCTCAAACCCAGCAGGATGTTCTGGAGATGACAGGTCAGTTCTGTCATTGAGCACTTGTAGGACGGCAGGCAAATTACCCATCCCCCCTGAACATGAAAATGTAGCAGTCACACAACACGTGTAGGACTAACCAGGTCATGTGTGTGCCTCATTGAGCATACCGCTGATGCCCCCACTCCCTGCTCCCTCCTTGGGCTTCTGGGACGGAGCTGCACCATCAGGATGAGGATGAACTTTTTCATGCCTCTGGCCCGCTCCTCTCAGAATTCCTAAGAGGAATTTCTCAGCCGAGCTCTCATTGGTCTGTCATTTCTGTGGGATGGTGGAGGTTATACTCTTCTGTCCTGAAACCAGATGAACAAGACATTGGAGAGTGCTGATGTTTTGCCTGTGGACCTAAGAGATGGGCCTAGAACCAAATTCTCCTGTCTCCAGCCTTGGATTGAAAGGGACACCTTCTGGGCTTCTCTTCTTGGACCTTTGTGTAGTAGAAACGTCAAGATAAAGCTGGACTAAGCAGGAGACAGGACACTGGAGGAGGGGCCCAAGGTGGCCATGCCCTGGGGACTAGGGCTCCACCTAACACTCTGAGGAAGCAGTTACGGGAAGCTTCATCCCTTATAAACCCGTAGGCCTGGCTCTTCATCTCCAGAGCTCAAAACCCATGGAATCCCTCTGGTTCAGACCATGTCTTGACTGCTACCACCAAGTCTTGGAGCTTGCCCCCAATGAACTGTGTCTCAATTTTCTTTTCTCTCAACGATTTGTCAGATAGAAGGCAGAAGTGTCACAGATGATCTACTTCTTTCTACACCTTTAATTTTGGGATCCTACAAAATTTCTCTTCATTAAGCAGGACTTTGAACTTGAGGGTCAAGGCTGGGCTTCCTAATACCCTTTCAGACTCCTACTCAAGGGTCATGGAATTGGTTCTGTGTCTTCTCCTGCAGGCTGTTGATAACAAAGGCCAGCAACCTGGAGAGCCACTTAGCTCCTTCGACACACATCTACCATCTGGGTCCCATGATCTCGTGGGACCTTTGGTGTTTGCTCCCTGCCCACCCAAGGGTTCTGAGGTGTTCTGCAGCCTGTTCTTCCATGGCAATGCTCTCTTGTCACTTCATAAAAATGTTCTACCAGCTACCTGGGGACAGCGGAAGGACTTCTCCACTGGAGGCGCTGGGAGGCAGGTGCTGAGAGGTGAGGGGAGGCAGGCGTGATTGGTGACACCCGCTACCCCCCAGCCCAGCCCTCCTCCGCAAGTGAACGAACACCAAACAACTCTGTTCAAAACAGTTTATTGTATTTTATTTTTTTTTTTGTCAGACAAACACATTGATTTCTGGACCACAGTAGAGGATGGAAACCTTTCACAAACTTATTTATTTGAAAATACAAATATAAAATTATACTTTCCACATCTGTGATGTGAGAGACTGCCATCCACATAGTAATTTTTTACAACAGGGCTTTAAGAAAGCCACACACAAAGACCTGAAAGATGCTTGAGATATATATATATATAGATACATATATATGTATATATATAAAAAAAATACTCACTACCAAAGTTGTCATCAGTTTCATACTAAAGTATAAAAGTAAGGGTGAGGTCAGCCACAGTGCTAGGGAAAGTTTTATTTAGATACATTTATGTCCACATGAAACGCTTAGACTTGCATCCTATTACATATGGAATTCCGAGTTTACAACACACCATGAACGGCAGATTGGCTAGCCCACGCTACTCAAGAGGACACTCACAGATTCCACACAGGATGGTACAGTATGTACAGAATACAGCAGAGAGCCTTCTAGGGAGGCTCTGGAACTTTTGTCTCTCAGACACCACCCCCCCCATCCCCGCCCCTTCGTGCCCCTGCCTCCCGGAAGTGAAATCCTGTCTGAGACAATACATTCTGATTATTTGATAGCCAAGTGTTTGAATTAAGGTTGCTTCCCCAGACGAGTGGGTTTTATGTATATATATATTTTTTTGTTTTAGTTGACTTACGTTTTTTGGTTAAAAAAGAAAGAAAGAAAACCAACATATTACAGTATTAAAGTATTGCTTAACATACAGTGTCTCCTTGTGTAGTGTCTGTGCCCAGGACCGGGCTGAGCTGATTCTGCTGCTTTTCTGCTTAGGGGGAGGGCAGAGGGGCCCACCAGTGTCTCTCTTCAATGTGCTTGCCAGCCTCCATCCCTCAGCTTGCACCCCCCCCTCCGCTTTTGTCTTCCTTGGAAGGTAGCCCAGCTGGTGAAGCACATTCAAGAAAGAAAATTCTCCCCCGCACCATCCCCCCCCCCCCGCCGCCACCCCCCACCCCCGGCTCCCACAGTCTCCCTCTGTCCCTGCGTGCCACTCCCAACCGATAAAGAGAAGTATGAGTTAGTGTTTCTTTTGTAAACAATTTCATATGCAATATAATACAGAAAGCATGGCTGACCTTCAATAAAAAATGTAGTAAACTATATTGCTTTATTCTTGATTATGCTGCAGTGAGCGAATGGCAGGATGAAGCAGTATGGTGTGGTGGTGGCTAAGTCCCTAGCCCTCGTTTGCACTAAAGATCAAAATAGGTTTTGTTTTTCTATTTGGAACCAAAAAAAAAAAAAAAATTTTTTTTTTCAAAATCCCCAAATGAAAAAAGACCCCCCCCTCAGAAAACCCCCCAAACAAAAACAAAACAAAAAAACTGAAAACAAAAACTGAACACCTTTCAGGTCATTAGGACCAACAATTACCCAATGATTTTTAGACTAGTCTAGCAAGATGTGTGTAACATTCACTGGCTGTGAATTGCTGTGCAGTGAAACAGGAAATGGACAGCAATAGAGCCATGCTACCTTAAAGTCCAAGCTACAAGTTCAAATTAGGATGAAGGTTATGAAGGAGAGAAACGCAAAAAGGCCTGTCGGGGCTTCGTTTGAGTCAAGCCAATGAGCGAATGGGATAGAACACGAGGCTGTTTGGTTTTCCCAATGGGCGTGAGGAAGGCCACAAACCAGGGCTGAGAAAGCTCCTGGGGAGGGGACCAAAGGCTTGGCCGTCCCCGTCAGCTCCATGTCCAGGTAGAACCAGGAATGGGGTCCGGGAGCTAATGCCACTCACTCCCCTCTGCTTGGGAGGAGAGGAGTTCGGGGGTCCCAGGCAGATGGATCTGGAAGCCAGAAAGTCACCCGGTGGCTATTTTGTGATTCCAGGGGTTGGGGGGGAAGCCATCAGCCAAGAGGGTTTCTCCCCCGAAAGGCGAAAAGGTGGTTCCCAGGTTCGCCACTGAGCTTAACTGAAACAAAGACAAGGCTGAACATCAGTGCTAAAATAATTTATGAAAATCTTTCAAAATGGACTTCTAGATGAGCGGGGGGACTAACGTGAACCTTAACCTAGGTAGCCACATTAAAACATATCAGATTTCCACGAGATTTGTGCTATGGGCTACTGGGTCTCTTCAAAAGGTATTATAAACATCTAAAACATATTCACACAGATTATCAATTTCTTCTGAGCATTCTTAAAAAAATATTTTTTTCTCTTAGTAAAATCATTTTAATATACCATGCCTCCCTCTTTTAAAAAATAAATTAAAAAAATCCAGTTTTGCATATCTAGCATTAGCATTTAAGGTAGTATGGCACACCCCTTCACAGTTTGGGGGGGGGGTTGGGAATCTACAAAACGCCATAGAGTCTGCCGGCATTTGAACATCATGAGACCTTGGGTTAGTTGAAACCACATCAGATCAGCAAAAATAAAGTAAAAAGTTGAAATTGAAAAAAAAAAAAACAAAAGGAAAAAACTGCCCCAAAATTATTAGCAATTTTTTTTTTCATAAATAAGAGAAAGTTCTATCCTTACTGGTCCTAAATCTGAATAACTATGTCTAATTTTTTTTTAAAACCTTAATTACGTTATACCTATCAATATGTCCTAGAAGAAAGAGAAGAAAAAAAGTCACTACACTAGTACGAGGACAGCACACTTACAGGATAGCCATTTTATACATTATTAACAGACAGTGATCAACGAAGAGTCTTCTCTGAGGTGACGGGGATGCAGAGAAAGGAAGGTACTACAGTACATCACCAACATGGACAAAAGAGTAATTAAATTCCCTAGTCTAGACACTGAATTTCTGGGAATTTATGGTCTTTTTTCTTTTTTTCTTTTTTTAATAAAACTTCTATTTTGTTATTTTATCACTTGAACAAGTTTTGATATTTTAAACGCGCCCAGCATTTTACTTAACTTGGTTGTTTGGAAATAAAAAAAGAAAGAAAGAAAAAAACAAAACAAAACAAAACAAAACAAAAACCCCTCACCAAACAACCTAACATTGAATCGGAAAAACAAGATTTTTTTTTTTTTAAGTGTCGTTGCTGTTTAATTAGAATTGAAAAAGGCTTTTTTTCTTTCTTTCTGAGTTAGCATTTTGGAGCCTTTTGTTTGAAGATGCTTTTGCCCTACCATGTCTGTGAATGTCTACATTAGTCTACTTTGTTAGTAAAATTTATAAAAATAGGAGTGCAGCAGCTCTTTATAATAAATGTCGCATTCAGTGTCTCATACCGGCTGTGCCTTAAGTACCAAATTTATAAACGTAACAATTTAAAAAATATTAATAAAACGTCAATATCACATTTTAAAAAAGAAAAAAATATATATCCACACTACAATATGTTTTAATGCCATCTATTGAGTTGTACTTCTATAGTTGCTGTTGCCGACCTATTACCAATATTAAAAAAAAGTTAAATTAAAAAATATCCTTCATCATAAGTATCTTTCCCCAGCTGAGGACCATATATTATAACAGCCAAATGTTAAACATGTGCAAACAGGAAACTGTCAGTTTTTCCCACCAGTCACAGTGCAGCGATGTTTATACTTTTTTTATTTTTAAAATTCTGTTTACATCTACAATAAATTAAAAAAAAAATTCTTCCATAGCCTCTCTGGTGATACTTGCAGCACTGAGGTATTAAAAAAAATATATAAACCAAAAGGTTGCTCTCCTAATTTGTAAATAGGAAGTGAATGGAGAAAAGTTTTCATTAATGCAGGCTTCTCTGTCCCTGGCCCGAGCTCCCCCCCCACCCCCGGAGCTGGGGGGAGCCGGTGGGGGGGGCAGGGGAGCAAAGAGAGGCAAAGTGTCCTAGGGACCTTTGGAGGTGCTGAAATGGTTGGACAATAGAAAATGATCAAATATTTAAAAATTAAGACTGAAAAAGAATGTCCCCCCACCCCCTCCCCACCCAAGCCAAATAGGTGTGCTTTGAAACTTTAAATATGTTAAATATTAAAATTGTAGCTTTGTTTTTAAAAAACGTCTTGGGAAAAGCAGTCTTTCATATTTTAAATAAAAATCTAACTAGACGGTAACATTTGAAGCTGTGCACAGACGAGAGGTTAATATGCTGGTATGACACTAATATAGTTCTTAGGTCTATCACACAGACAGAAGGAGCTAAACAGTGTTCTAACTTTTCCCGGGGGGTCGTCCTGGCAGCGGGGAGGGGGGGGGGTGTCCTTCCGCCTGGGAACCGACTTGGTTTATCATGCCTTCCCCTCCTCCTCCTTCCACAGAGCATCGAACTGCCTGGGACCAACTCCCTCACAAAAATATTTTTGATTCTCTCTTTCTTAATAGTTTCTATGTAGTTAATGGAATTGTATTTACAACGCTTCTTTTTTTTTAGAATTCACAATTTCAAAAAACCTTATAATATCACCTCTTTCAACAGAAAAAAAGCACTTATAGAAAAGGAGGACACTCAAAACATGGTCGTCCTTACCTTATTGCCGAAAATAGATATACTTAGGTTAACAAAGAGACGTCACAAAAAAGAACCACTACAGAGTCTGGTAATTAGCCTACTACATCTCACTTATACAACGCAAAGGAGAAAGTTTATGCCCACCTCCCGCTCCACACTTCACAACTTTGCTTCCACGGGTGCACAAGCTCCACCGGAAAAGCCATACAGTCTCAGAACTGGTACCAAAATATTGAGTAATATTACCATCTCAGCATCCTTTAAAAGTGAGAACAGAATCAAAACAAGCAAAAAAAAATCTTTTTAAGAAAAAAATAATACCTTAATATAACAATTATACTATGGTTAGCTTTTAACTAGATATTAAAGCTATATGACTACCGGACTAAGTCAAAATCACTACCAAATGTGATTCAAAGAGATTTAAAAGGAGAAGGGGGGGAAGAGAGAAGAGGAAGGGAAACCATCAAGAAAAACAAAACAAAACAAAACCAAAAATCATGGGTTATATACACATTTAAAAGCTGTTGTCTTATATTACAGCAGATTCGTGAGATGATGAGATGTAGTCAACCCTCGATCCGAAGTGAGCCATCTCTGGTTGGGATGGGGAGTGAGGCTGGTGGGGGTCCAGGTCTGATGACATCACCTAAACAAAGGGCCACTCAGAAACTTCGCCCAGTCTTGCCTGGACATCCAGGTATGCTCTGCAGGGCGCGGAAGGTCACAGATGCCCAGAGGAGAACATAAAGTGGGAAGTGGGAGGAGAGAGAAGATGTGTCAGGCAAACATACTATTTATTCCAACTTTTTAACTAGCGCTTTCACAGTACGACTACATCGGGCTACTGAGTCCGTCTGGAAACGGCCAGGCTAACGGCTTACTGGGATCACGGCTTGGGAAATCTGACATCTTCACCACGCCTGACACTGGGGAGCGGACAGCTCTGCGACTCATTGTGCTCGTTTGCTATTTTGCTGATTTGATACGGCACTGGTGAATTCTTGGGGGTGGGGTGGGGTAGTGGCAGGAAATGGGGTCAGCAAATGCGGCCATGCTGGGTGTTTGGCTACATTGGGTGAATTGCAAACTGACGAGGGATGCTTTTTGTTCTGGCTAAACTTCGGGTTTTCAAAGCCAAACGTTTAAAAAACTACTTTATCAGATACCGTCAGTGACCGCCAATAACTGAAAATGCAAATTTAAAAAAATCCAAAAAAAACTGTATTTCGTATCGAGGACTCGAGGTCAGGAAAAACATATGCAACAAATAACCAGCTTTGGTTATAGAAAATAAAAACAGGCCCACGACTCACAGACTTGCTGAGTCTCCCTGAGTCCACCGTGAGCCTGGGCACCTCCTCTGTGGAGGGGACTAAATGTCAAGAGAACGAAACCTGGGTTATGGACAAAGTGTGTGTTTCGGTTCAAGCACGTGACTCAGTTGGTTCACTTCAACCATTTTGGAGGAGGGTGGTGGGGTGTTACCACCAATCTCTTGGCTACGTTATCCTTCTGTGGGAACCGGGTCCTAGAGTTGGCTGAGGAGGATGGGCTGGATGCCTTGCCCTCCCCTGGCTCCTATAGCGGCCGTGGAGGGGAGGGCGGGCTGTGGCGGGAAGCCCTACCCCATCCTCATTTCCGGGGGAGGGAGAGTGCAAGGACAGCCGGGCGGCCGCAGTGTCTGACCTTGCAGGGGTCTGCTGTGCCTGGTAGCTGTCCCATCCGCTCATCACCTGACTCCACAAAGGGCTGGAGCTACCTCCAATCCCCAGAGTTCTTGGGGAGTTCAGTCCACTTTGCTCTCAGAGGAACCTTACTTCCCCTGGGCCCCCAAACCCAGCTTAATTAGTAGTGAGTAGCTCTCCTTCAAACCGTTAGTGGCCTCTGGCTCTGGCCAGCAATGGCTGGGTCAGTGCTCAAAGGGAAGTGGAGGTGAGGGGTTGGGAGAATTCACACACGGGGTTTATTTGGTTAAGAGAGGCGGTTGCATTAGTTGAGGTGATTCCTTAGCAGCAACATTAGAGAAATCCAAAAGAGATTTATGGAGCTCAACTCAATCTGGTCCCCCAACTGGGCCCACCCGAGAGAGTCCTGGCTGACTTGGGGGCCTAGAGTGACCCCCTCTATGAGAGAGAGGTCCTCCTAACCGCAAACCAAAGTGGCAAGTCCATCTCCAGCCTTGCTTCTCCTACATCCCAACTCTCAGAGGGAAAGGTGCTCCTGCCCCAGCAGGGACCCAGGCCCAGGCTCAGCGGTCACCCTCCCTCTTCCAGAGAGACAGACCCACGTCTCAAGCCCCCGGACTAATGCGCTACCACAGTACGCACTTAGCTTTCACGAGAGAACCCCTCTTCCTTCTCGGGGTTCCTCCTGAGAGCAACAGATACTCATTTTCCAATGAGACTGTGGCAAGAGGCTCCTTCACTGACTGCCCCAACCCCCTTCTCCTCCACTCCGCCCCTTCCATACCCCCATCAAAGTGATTTAAAAAAATGTTTAATTAACTTGAGCTCAGTTTAAAAGGTTAGGAAACTGGCAGGGATCCAAATCCACGTTATGCAGGTGATGTCGTTAATTTAATTTGCTTTTCGTACGGTAATCTGGATAATTACTCAGTAGTTACTGGCAAAAATGTTTTCTTTTCACTAAAAGATGGAGTCTGGCTGTTTGCATGAACCCCACTGGCCAAAGCCAGCAAGCGCTCGGGGGCCGAAAGGGTCCAGACACCTGAAAGGCCATCTCGTGGGACCCTGGAGGGGTTGGCCCTGGCCCCCGCCCCCAGACTTGGCTGAAGCCCAGGGTTCTCCTGCCTCCATCCCCCTGGGACAGACAACAGCACCAGATCACCTTCCAGTTTCCTACACTCTTGATTGTATTTTAAGACGGAGAGAGATGAGGGGGTGGGGAAGAAGATAAAGAAAGGGAATCAAAAGAATCAAATTGAGAAGAATTAAAAAAAAAAAAGGTGGGGGTCATGATTACAGCTGGAGGAAAGGAAGAGAGAGTAAAAGACTGGATTTTTTGCCCCCACCCCCCTGCCAAGGGGTCAGGGAAGAGGAGAGAGAGGTGTTGGCACGATGGGGCCAGGGCCCGTGCGTACTTGCATGCCAGGGCACACACATGTACGACGTGCCCGGCAGGGCGGAGACACAGGGCAGAGAAGGTAGTACCTCAGAGTGGGGTGGCAACGGAAGCACCTGCTCAATGGTATCCATTTGTAAAGGCCGTTGCAATCAAAGGTCCCTAAAATTGCACAATTGTTAAGGTCATCAGCACGCTATACATGGGAACAGATTATCATATTCTGGGAAAGGAAATTATCTCTAGAACTAGACCGTGGTTGCCAGCATGAATATGTAATTCCGAGACACTGCGCCACGAGGGGCCCGGAGGCCGTCCTCCCTGGCCCCGGGTCCTCCAGCCCCCAAGCCCCGCCCCAAGCCCGTCTGCTTGCCCAGGGGGTAATTGAGAGCCAGATGCACCAGGGGGGTGTGTGGCTGAGGGGAAAGGGAGGCCTCGGCCCAAAATGCTGGGCGCTGCTGCCTTGGACCCCGGAGGGCAAAGATACCCGTGTCTCTGCCCACAGTCCCGACAGCTCCAGCTGGGGAGAAAGCAAGCCCAGCGCAGACAAAACATGATACCACGCGTGGTCATCTCAGAAAAGCGCCACGACCCACAGGTCAAGAGACCCAGGTTTTCAAGAACGAATAGGGTCTGTGTTTCTGGGCGCTGCAAATGGAAATGAGTTGTGCTCTAGGTGGTGAAAGATGGTCTCCCAAATTGATGCAGCTCTAAACTGAATAATAATACTCTGGGGATCTGGTACTACAGCTCAGCCGAGTGGATCTGACTCATCAGATTCCTGACTTAAGTGATATTGGTTCGGGAGTGGAACTGCACAAGGACCCAGACTGCATGGGCCAGGGGTGGCCGCAACGTGTGTGTGTGCGTGCACATGTGTGTAAGACAGTCTGTGAGAGAAAGAGTGCGTGTGCGTGGGTTAAGAGTGTATGTGCGCACTCCTGCATGCGTGCGTGCACCCGTGTGTGTGTGTGTGTGTGTGTGTGTGCATGTGTGCGTGGTTTGCAATGCTGGCGTGGGGGGTGGGCAGGGAGTGGTGCCCTGGTGCCCCAGACTTGTCCGCACTTGCCCTGTTCTCCCCAGCTCAGCCCCTGAGGTGGGGTTCTCCTGACAGGGACAGGGCCTGGAACAGCAGACACTTCCATCTTAGCCCCCCAAACCAAACCGCCTCCAAAATGCTGAGGTTGGCTAGAACGGAGGGTGGCCAAATTTCTGTTTCCCAAATGGAAGGGACAGCGAGCGAGTGGGCTCAGGCACATTCATGCTCACACACACGAGGAGGGGGAAGAACAATACAATCTGAAAATGGCATGCAAATCTGTTAAGCAAATTTCCATTGCCTGGATTAGTTAGATTATAGAACCACAGAGCATTACAAATATCAAACGCATCTGGCCTTTGCGGGGTTGCGGCTAAAGAACGCAAATGGGAACTTACTTGGAACCTGGAAACTGTAAGAAACATTAGCAAAGGAAACCACCTGGGAGGTAGCGTGCACCCCACACCGTGTCCCAGGGCCGAGTGCTACCTCTGGACCTCAGGCCCGGGGCCTCGACCGACCAAGGCTGCTATCCTGAGGAGGGGGGTGGGGGGTCCCCCAGCTCCTCAAGTCCCAGCCCACATGGATGTCTCCAGGAGGCAGGGATCAAGCAGGGGGGCCGATACCGAGGGCCTGTTATGTGCTAGCAGGTGACGTATCCTGTTTCCATTAATTCTCACACCATCTTTCGAGGGAGGCACGCTTATTGTCGTTTTGCAGCCAGGGGAGTGAAGTTCCGATGGGTTATGTAAGAGGCTTAAGGTTGCATGGGCTGAAGGTGATGGAGTGGGGATCTGAACTTGACCTGCCCATGCTCCTTCCACTCCATCACACGGCCACATACCGGTTGCTCAGGAAAAATCGAAGCAGGAGCTTCAGCCCCAGGTGGGTGGCTGACGGAATGTGGACGGGGGAGTGGGGACCCACTGTCCTCTCCTTGGCCCCCAACCCTGGGCTCTTCTGGCATACTCTCCCATGGGAGACAGGTGGGAAAGGAGGAGGCGGGGGGGGGGGGGGCGGGTAGGTACTTACAGCTATGCCGTGGCCGAAGCCTGAACCCGGCTGTGGGCTGGCCGCACTTATGTAATTCCCCACTCCGGAGTCCTGGCTGGCAGGGCCATACAGATCGGCGACAGGTCCTGGGCTGTTGGCCCCCGGGAAGCCTCCGGGCCGCGCGGGGTTGGAGCCTGCCGGGGAAGCGGGCGCGCCAAAATTCGGTTGAGCACTGTAGCTATTCAGGACTGGTGTGCAGAGAATAGAGCTGGGTATGAGGCCAGAAGCCAGGCATGCACCGGTCATTACAAGCCAAACACTCGAGAAAAACAGCTGAGGCCCAACTTCTAACACTCAACCAAGGCCATGCGAAAACATCAGCAGGGACTCAAGAACACTCAGCCCAGGCTACTACTAAGAAGCTCGGAGCTCCGAAAATAGAGAGAATAAAAAAACAATCATTCAACACACTACAGCAACCAACCGGAGGTGCTTCACTACCCACCAAATTATCACAAGAGAAATAGAGATATATATGGGAGAGAGAGAGGAAAAGAGAGAGAGAGAGATTGGTTTTCACATCTGAATTGGTGCTCATGCAGTCTTGTCTAGATCTGGGCACGTTGAGACAGCATTCACATCCCATGCAAACTACAAAGGAACTAGTTTTAGACTACACATTGTGTTAATATTGATATTAAAACGTGACAGGAAACAAAGCAATTTGTGTCCAGGAAAAAAAATCTTTTGGGGAAGGGATTTAAAAAAAAAATTTTTTTTTTGTTTCGCTTTTTCTTGTTTGTTTGTTTTTGGATCCATTCAATGACAAATTTGTTTAAAAAAAAAAAGACAAAAAAGATCTCCATTCTCCAGCCCCCCCCAAAACCACTTCCGCCCCCTCCCCACTGGCTACGTCCCCCCCCCACCCCCATTTATATCCCTGTATGAAAGTCGTCACTACTGAACGTGGTCGGAAGATGGGATATGTCATGGAAAATTTGGGCATCTTAACGTAACCGTAATGATGGTGGCAAGGGGTCCCCTTCTGGGGTGGAGAGCAGGGGATGGAGGGAGGGGGTGGGGTGGGGATGGCGAATCTGGAGACTGGGGCCGAAGCCGGGTGAATGCCAATGGTTCTACAGGACACCCACACACTCACCTCCTGCAGTAGAAGGAAAAGGGGGGTTTAAACTTTTTTTTCCTTTTGTTTAAAAAAAAAAAAGACAAAGAAGTATGAATGCAGAGGATACTGACTGAACCCGATTTACAGCTAAAGCGTATCTGACCGAAATGCCTGCTTTCTGTTAGTCAACCTTATATAAACTCCAGACTGAGACAAAGAGCTAGGAATGCACCTGTGCTCTAGAGAGGAGACTTCACAGTCACAGATCCTGAGAGTGGTGGTGAGGAGGGGCAACAGGTGGGGGGGGAGGGGAGACTGCCTGGGCCGCCATCTTTAGCACTCGCCCCCCCCACCCCCACAATTCCATCATTCCTTCTTCAGTGAGGGCCACGGAGGCAACCAGGTTAATTTGGTCTCATCTTTCATTTCCCCCTAGTAGCTTAAACTTTTTCTTTCCAAAATGGGGGGAAAATTTCTTTTTGTTTAAATTGCCAAAGTAAGTTCTCACTGATTTTGAAAGCTGAAGGTGAGTGGAAGCCCGAAGCCCACTTCAGGGCTACGGCTGACCCATGTGGAAGAACCAGACAATCTGGACACCACATATTTCCACAACTTTGGCTCCAAGGGGCTGCTTCTCACTACAATCTTCTCCCTCTGCTTCCCGTGGCACTTCCCTCTCTGCCTTGTGACCAGCTGCCTCCAACATCTGCAGCCCCACTCTTGGCCGGGGCCTGGCCTGAGGGACCTGGGCTTGCAGCCCCCCACTTCTGACAGGGCTTGAAGAGCCAGACTTGGATGGATTTTTACCCGTGTGAGCCCGGGATGGAAAGAGACCGACCACGCACCCAAGCCAGGCCAGCAGGAGAATGAGACGGGGGCAAGGAGACAGAAAGGAGATCAAACCAAGTGGCATCTGGCTCGTGACGGAGCAGAGAAAAGGGAAACGGATACCTCCGGGTGCCCTCGGGGCAGGAGGCTCGAAGGTGAGGCCCCTTGGAAGCTGGAGCTGAGAAATGAGTCAATTGGCAGATAGAAAAAACAGGTTCAAGAGGAAAAAATCACAGAGGCTTAGAGCAAGTGAATGGCTGATTTGCGAATGCACTGGCAGACAAAGGGGGCAGGAATTTTGAATACAGAAGATTAAACTTGCAGATAACATTTGGCCTTTCTCACTCATGGAGGCAAATATCAAGCTGAGATATTCAAAGGCGGTATTATCTTGGTCTAACACTTTTTCTTTTTTTGCTATGGGCTAGGGAAAATGGAGCGAGCTCAGACAGTGGACTCCTGGTTTACCCAGGCAGCTGACCCCTGCTATACAAAGTAACTAGCTGGTTCTGTTTCAGGGTAAAGAGAGGCTAGGGGAGGGGGTCCACAGTAGAAGATGGAAACATTTTTTTGGCTTCTTGCTCCTCTGGCCAGATGAAGATGCAGGAAGACTGTGAGCAGGCCCACCTACCTAGGGGCTGGGGAGAAGGGAGGTTTTGGTCTTGGCTCCTTCCAGCAGGGAAAGCCACCCAGAGACTGATCCAGTTGGCAGAAGCAGCCTTGGAGACGGGATGTAGCGCGTCTATGTTAGGATGCTGTCCACAATCAGCCCCCTCAGTGTGCTTAGGAGCTAAGAGAGCCGGTGGTAACTCCAGCCCATCCCAACTCCCTCTCCCAGTCCTATGTGCCCAGGAGGCCTGAAGGGATTTCACAGTAAGCAGCCCCTCTCAGCCTACGGCACCCCTCCCTGCTCAGTCACTTGTCAGCAAATGATCCTGTGAAGAAGGCACCCAATTAGAATACAGCTCTGAAACCCCAAGTCCTGTACCGTTATACACTCACTCCTCACAGTGCCTGATCCCTGCTCAAAGTCACCTTGCGGCTGTCCCCCAGCCAGGGGCGCAAGATCGCGCCGCGGGTCCCCGCCAGAGGGCGCAGTTGGCAGGCAGCAAGCACCCGATTCCGGGCTGGGGGCTCCGGGCTGGGGGCGCGGAGGAGGCCTGCCTCTGCGCCCTGCAGCCAACAACGCCCTCCTCGCCTCTCTGCAGGCGGAAGACCCACGCTCCAGAGAGCAGGTTCAAGTCCCCAGACGGGCCAACTAGATACCCATGCATCTCTGGGCCGGTTCCCAGCAAGCAAACGGCTAGGACTGCTCGGCAAAGAGTAGGGAGTGCCACTTTGCATGCAAACTTGTCAGCAGCTGTTCCTTCTGTCTGGTGGGGGGGAAGCCATCAGGGACAAAGTCGTCCTCTTCTTTTGGGAAGTTCGTACTAAACACCGGCTGGCTAGACAGGACGGGGAGTCATTTGAGGACCCTCTCTCTCCCTCTGCGCTGTGTGACCTGAGTGGAGAGAGACGCAGGCAGGCCAAGAAAACAGCGGCTGAGTCCCCGACCTGAGCGTGCGTGCTGGGGCAGTCAGCCTTCAGGTAATGCTCAGTGAAGTGTCTTGGTGGAGGGTGCCTTTCCCTCCTTTGGAGGGGCTGGAAACAGTCCCCCAGGCCAGGACTGGGCAGGAAGAGGGGATGGGACATCACTCTCAACAGGCAAGCGTACCTTGTCTACTGCTCAGCTCTAAGGGTGTGAGTGTGTGTGTGTGTGTGTTGCGTGTGCGTGCGCTGGGAGGGAGGGGGTCTCAGTATGTGTTGCTGAATAAACAGTGCTGAGATTTATGAATTGGGACATCATGACCCCTGTCCCAGAAGAGGACAACGTCTTGCAAATACCTTGGCATTTCTGCTATAGAAGCCGTGAGTGTTGAGTGGCCACCAGGCAGTTTGGGGGCTCGCTGTGGGGAGCAGGGCTATGTGTCTGCCAGCCACTCTGGGCAGCATCCCCATCAGCGGTTTAATTCTGGGCAAGTTCCTCCTCGCCCCTCGCCCCCAGCCCCCAGTGTCCTCTGGGCTTTCCGGGTCCAGGCAGCCAGTATGCTCAGGGAGGCAGCTGTGGTGCAGAGAAAGGGAGCACTGGACTTGGAGTCAGAATTCCTGAGTGGGACCCTGGCCCTGACCTTCCGGCTGTGGGCTTCGGGTAAGCCCCTCAGCCGCCAGGGCGCTCATCTGTGTACCATGTGAGCGCAGTCTGCCTTAGCCTGCCTCTCGGTGGGCTACGTGAGAATGGGGAGAAAGCACTTTGTAACTTGTTGAGCTGAAAATAAACATGCCTATTTTTAAGATAGTTGGGTAGGCAGAGCCCAGTAAGGCAGGTACCATGGGCAGATTTAGGAAAATCTGATACAGGAAAATACAATTCACTGGCCATACAAATCAGGAAGGGATTTACTAAAGGATCCAATTCATCTGCCCGGTGCACTGAATCATGCTGGACCCGGATGAAGGACTCTGAGACAGGGGGGCAGGAAAGCAAGGGCGTGGAATCTCATTGAGGCCAGCAAGAGGAAATGCATTTGACTTACAGTGGGAGGCATTTTGAGTTGGATAAAAAGAGGAACTTCCTGCCTATCAAGGGAATGAAACACCTTGATGGCTGAACCAGGAAACCCCAGGGAATCTTATCTCAGAGACCCTAACAAAGGTTGGTCCTGCAGGCTTAAGTCCTCACTTGTAGGGGCTCAATCCACAGCTCACGGGTACCTCAGGGTGGAGCCTACCTTCCTGCTGGCACACAGTCTGCCCGTGGCTCTGCCCAACTGTGGTCACAAGGGGCTGGGCTGAGAGCGGTTAGTCACTGGGGGAGGGGAAGAACAGCCTCAAAAGCATGGAAGTGCCGATGTCCGTAGAATCCCTAAGTGATGCCAATGGACCTGACACAGAAAGCTAGAGCCCAGGACTATAAGGGGCGGGGGGGCACCTCTGGGAGTGTCTGGCTCCAAGATCTGAAAATTGGATTATTACTGATCCAGACAAAGGAACTGTTTACAAAATCCTTTCTAGTTGAGCTCAGCGCGCATATCCGGGACAAGCCCGGGCTCCACCAAATCCCAGCATGAGACCGTGGTCTTGGTTTGGTGGGTCTCACATTTCACCAAAGCGCAGGGCCAGCCCTCAAGACAACTGCAGTCATCTGCCTTGTGAATTATCTGCTGCTGCCAGGTTTCATCTGGGGCGGGAGGCTCTGGTGGCCCCTGGCACATTTCCAGAGCATGTCCCCTGACGGGCACAGGCAATGGTGGGCCCCGTCCTCGCCCAGCCCAGCTCTGAAGGTAATGTGCTGCCAAAACAGAACTCACAACGCAGGGCATTTCAGGGCCAAAGAGAAGGGAGTCTGGGCTGACTGGTGTCAGGGCTCCCATTCCCAACCCCCAGTTCCCGACAGAACGGAGGGAACAGAAGCCCCTCTCCTATTCTTTGAGGGCAGGGCTGTGTTCATTCATCACACTGGGTTTTAGGGTTATTTGTTTTAAATAATGTAAAGAAACTGAAAAAGGAATGAGTAGAGGGACTATGTTGATAGGCTGATGTCAGAGAAAAAGAGCTCAAGGTCATTGCTCCTCCGACTCTCCCCTCTACCTTCACCTTGTCCCTATCATGCTTCTATCTGCCTTCATTAAAAACTCCACGGCAGGGGCGGCTGTGGTGGCTCAGTCGGTTATGGGTCGGACTCTTGATTTCAGCTCAGGTCACGATCTCAGGGTCATGAGATCCAGCCCTGTGCCTGGCTCCGTGCTCCGTGGGGAATCTGCTTCTCTCCCTCTCCCTCTGCCCCTCCCCTGACTTGTGCATGCTCTCACTCTAAAATAAATAAATCTTAAACAACAACAAAAACAACAAAAAAGGCTCCTACAACACTGCTCAGTGATGCTGGGTCTGTCAACAGTGGAGACTCATGGGTCCCTCTTAACAGCCACTCACTCCTTGCTAATGCACTCTGAAGAATGGCAGCTGGACAGCCAAGGCCTTCCTGGGAACAGAGTCAAGGACCCTGCTTTTATTCTCCGTGCCCTCTGAAAGTAGGGTCCACTATAAAGCAATGCAGATGGTCAAATGGGAAAGGTCAGCAGGGAAAGATATTCCTGTTCCTGCTAACGGAAGGTGAAATAGTCAGCTGTGAGTTATTACAGCATGTTTCCAGCAGAGCACGGGGGGATTACGCGCCAGCAGTCTGCCCGGCTGCTAGGTCCCAGGGATCCTGGCTCTAACTTTCCTTCTAGAGCTTAGCCTGAAGGTGGGAGAGATAGAGAGGACCAGCAATTACATCCAACCTGGAAAAACTGTATGACACACTAAATTAGAATCAAATCAGTTCAGGGACCCAGATGCAGGGACAATCAATTTAATATACAACGTACTATATACACATATATGTGTATATGTATATATATGTATATATACATACACACACACACACACACACACACGCACTTAAGCTCTGCTAAAATTCAGGCTATTTCAGAAGGATAAGGGAAGAAACACTTTAAAACTAGGGGAGGATTAAGAGAGTAATGTGATGACATTTCCTTTTCCCTGTGTCCATACACAAACAAATATATTACAGAAGTACGAACTCAGCCTGATATCTACAAGTCTGGACATATCCGGGGATGCCTGGCTCATCTTAAACACTGCACAGGACACACGGAGAGTGTCTGCTCATGCACGGGGCTGACAGGAAAGCCAGTGTCACAAATACTCCAAATGTCATTTACAGTGGTGCCATGGTCTTATAAGATTGCCGTTCCTGCTTGTTCTCTCAAAACCTAAGCTGCTTTAGATGGCTGTGGCTGGTGCTGATGTCTTCCGGTTCATGCTGGGCGCATCTCAAGTAGGGAACGCATGGACCGCAGAACCAAGGACTTGGGACTAATTATCATGTGGAATGATGGTCTAAGCTTCTGGTCAAATCACACCCCTCTGAAGAGATAACTTCACTACTGGCTGGCTCCAGAGCCCTCACATCAAGTGTTAGAGGTGAACCTGGAGATTCATTACTACCACTCAGATCAGTGTGAGGAGAAAGCCCCAAACACCCAGAATGAACCCACCTGAGAAGAGCTTTGGGCTAGGACTGTATACTTCATGTTGAGATACAATCTCAACACAAACAGCTCGGTTCTCTTTCTATCTTGATGCTCTTTTATTATCGGCCCTGATTTGGGTCTGTGGGTATGTCTCCTCCTCACAAAGGACCAGGCTGGGGTTGGTGGGGAAGGTGGGTGAGGGGAGGAGAGGGGTTAGGGGTTAGCTGCCATGTGCTTATGGTGTAAATTCTGGGGATGGAGTAGCCTTGAGTGGGCCTGGGCCTGGTGGCCAAAGAAACCAGGCTTTGCCATGAGGGCAAAGAAGGAACTTTCTGGAGCCACTGTTAGGTTCCTGTTTCTCCCAGACCCCAAGGGTCCTGAGGGACAGACCCTATTTGCATGTGTCTGAGGAAGGAGGGGGAGAGGGGCCCCCAGGATGGGAAAGGCCATGAGGTGGGTCACTGGGGCTTGCCTGGCGCTGGCTCAGCCAAAGTGAACTGTCTTCGGGCTACAATGGCTTCACCAGTTGAAGGGACCTCAGCAGGCTGCCCGGCTCAGGGCCTGGTCTCAAATGCAAGAGGGTGGTTGTGATCCCTCTCAGAAGTGAATGGGGTGATTCAACGGTGTCTCAGCCCTAAGCCTCTAAGGCACCTCGGAAAAACAGGGGAAGTTAACCCGAGAGAGAGATGTTTACGGCCCTGGGGAAACAGGCTAAGGCCTCCCCCGCCAACTCGCTGGGCTTCCAGTTCTGGCCCTCCCTGACCTGAGGCCCGAAAGGAAATAAGGATGGGGAGTGTGGTGCCAGAATGACCCCCCTCCCTCTCTCTTTCCATAACACTTTGGTTGCTCCGAGTGTCTCCTAGTTTAATCCCGAGAACGTCCCTTGCTTTGTTTTGATCTGGTGACTGCCTATGTCTCTGAGGCCCATCCAGATCTATCTTGTCAAAAGAGACACCAGTCTGGCTCCCCCCCCGCCCCCGCCACCCGGGAACCCAGGCACCCTCTGCGCTGCTGGGCTGTGTGTGCTCGCTCGTTCCCAGCCTGCCTGCCCTCAGCCAGAGGCATCGGGTCCTAGCTTGCATCTTGTAAGTGATCCCAGTCACGCAGGCTCGGCGAATGCTTCCTGCACTATGTACTATGAAGAGAAAGCATTATGAAGTCCAAGGCCAGAACTGCATATGTGTGGTATTTGCAGTCATGAGGAAAAGCTCTGTAAGAATTTGATAACACCCTGTCCCAGTCAGGGAAGGTGGAGCGGGGGAAAGCCTCCTACTACTGTGGGCACAAGAGCGTCCGGAGGCAAGAGGCACAAAGTTCTAGAAGCTGCGGCTTCTAAAGGTGCCAGGCTAAGAAAGGGACCGCGTGGGTTTGACACCATCTTTTCTCACGCTCCTGACAACCTGTGAGATGGGTCCTGTTACCCTGGGTTACAGATGAGGAAACTGAGGGCTGCAGCAGTGAGGGAACGTGTCTCTGACCAGACTGAACCCAGCTCTCACTTGGACCTCAAGCCAACTCCCAGCTGCTCTCCAAACCGAATCCTGCCGCTCGGCCGTCCCTCCTTGCATCACTGTCTGACAAGACATCTCGTGTTTATTTGGATCTTTCTTTGCCTCACACAGGTCGCAAGGACAAGACACCAAACCTCCCTTGTTGGAGCGCCAGCTCCTGAGGGTGTGGGCTCTGCTGCCCTCTCCACATTGGAAACTCCCTGGTGGTGGTGTCTTCCCCCCCCCATCAGACTGGGGGCTCCCCGGGGTTGGGCCACGCCTGCCGCGAGAGATAGGGGATGGTGTCTCTCCCGAAGGACTAGACCACCCTCCTCTGTGCCACATCCCAGAACAAGGCTGGGCAGAACAAAGCAGGCAGGCAGCATGGCTGGGGTCAGGGTGGGGAGGAGAGGGCGCTGCCAGAGAGAAAGGAAGCCCTCCCATACCTGCGTCCTTAGAGGGACTCCTCCTGAATGTGTGACCAGAGGCCTGGTCTCAGTCCCAAAAGGGCAGTCCCGTGGGGAGCTGGACTGCCCTAGGGCCATCCGTATTTACTGCCCGATCACACTGAATGGAAACTCACTGTCCTGGACTCACAACCAGGGGGTAGGGTGGGGAGGATGCCCAAGGGGCAGCCCCTCAAGGACCTGCACAAAAGGCTTTCCACTCGAGCAGCCTGTCTTTAATGATTATAAAGGCACAGGAGTTTAATCCATTTTTGATGTAAGCACTAATAGCTCTGTGTCCTTGAAGTTCAAAGCGGGCACATACATGTCACTAATTAGCCAAGCACGGAGCCATTCAGCTCCCTCTCATGTTTCTAATTAGGTCTTTAATAACAAACAAACTCCGACCTTACCAAACGGCCCCCATTCATCAGACAGTCAAGGAGGGTGGCTGCTTCCATGTTTACGGCTGCTTCCATGTTTACGGCTGCTTCGGGCCGTTGGTTTCTGTATGTACCTGCTCTTAATCTCAGCCAGGACAGGCCTGTCCTGGAACCCCTCTGTGAGGACAAAGACCCCTTCAGCCTGCCCTGCAGGGACGGACTTCCTGGCCCTGTTGGGAGGACCCGTGGCTGGCAGGACAGCGGGCTGCAGGCTGAGGACACAGACCAGCTCTCCTGGTCATTAGAGGAGGTGGGGGTGAGCTACCTGGCCTGGCTCTATGTATCCACGGCTGAGGTATGGATGCTGGTGACAAAGTCACAGGGACGGTGTGAGGCTCTACATCTGGCAAGAAGCTGGTGGTACTTGAGTCCGTGGTTACACACTGGACTTGACCCAGGGAGCTTTCACGACTACTGACGCCCGGGGCTGACCCTGGTAGATTCTGATTTGATGGGTCTGCAGTGTGGCCTGGATACCAGGAATTTTAAAAATTCTCCTGGTGATTCCAACAAGCAGCAAAGTTCAAGAACCACGGTGTTGGCCCCACTCTCAGATGTGCTCACGGGCAGTAACTATTAACAGGTCCATCTTTATTAATAAATACCAACCAGAAAGCCAGACCCTAAATGTTTAATCAACTACACCCAAGGATGGAAATCTGACTACAGGTTCCTTCAGTGATATCCACGATCCTGGAAATATTTCTGTCCCTCTCACTGCCTCCATGCATGAAAAAAAAATGCAGGATTGACTGTTTTCAAATGCATTCTCATCACCTGGAAGCCGCTGGCTTTCTCTTTACTCTTTTTAGCTCCTAAGGCACTGTCACTATTGTTCCCCCCCACCCCCACATGACAGGGGATCGAGAGCTGTGGAAACAGCAGCTACCTAGAGCTACAGAGTTGAAAGGTCCTCAAGCACCTCTAGTCTGAAACCCTGAAATCACCTAGCCTGTTGGGTGGCGGAGCTAGACCAGCACCAAGTCTTTCCGATTCCCTACTTTTTTATGCTCTCGTCCTTTTTTTTTTTTTTTAAACTGTTTATCATCCTTCCTTATCTGATTAATCCCCAAGGCAACCTCTTTCCCTAGGAAGGTGAAGGGAAGTAAGGGAAGCCTCTGAGCTATTTCTGTCCCAAGGCCAGAGCACTGACAGCTGTGGGGCCAGTCCCTCCCTGAACCCGGTGTAACCCTCCAGCAAGCCACATCCAGGCCTGACTTGTTTTTCTGTGCGCCAGGTCGTCGGGGAGACACTGAAATCTCAGAGGCTGCCTCCGTGGAAGGTTTAAGGACTAAAGACTATTTCATGTGCCTGGAGTGGCACAATCTAGACCCAGAAAAATCCAACAGTGTGGCCAAAGATACACAGCAAAACTGGATCCTCCAACATCGGTCCAGGTTTTCTGGTTTGGCTGCTGTGTTTGGGGTCTTCGGGTCTTTTCTGGAGGCTGGGTTGACACTGCCAGACCCTTCCACCTGGGTCAGTGCCTAACTGACCCCTGACTCCGGGGTATCCTGTGTCCCGTGTGTCTGTAAGACTCTGCCTCTCTTTCCCCTAAGGCCCGGAAAGCCAACCCTCTGCAGGTTACAGTCAGAAATAACTTCCAGAAAGAGAGCAGAAAGCGGGGCTGGGCAGTCGGCCTCCCACAGTGCTCTACCACAGGCGCACAGGTCTGCACTGATTGCTTACCACAGACCTGGACAGGCCGTTTTATTAATATTAATAAGTAACCAGGAACAAAGGGCCCCTTTATTTTTAGCTTTCTCTAATTGCGTAGTAATTACTCATCTACAAAACAAATGAGCCCCTGCTCGCGGTTGCTATAGTACCGGGAGCCCAGCCTCCCTGCAGGACGATTGGCCGAGGATCCCACTGCTCCCACCTCCGGCCCCACCCCTCCATGGCCATTGGTCCGAAGCAAAGCCCCAGCAACTGGGCGGCCAATCCGCTCCCAGCCCCAGGGCTAGGCTGGGCTTCCTGGCGACCTTCCAGGCTCGGTCCTCACCGCTCACAGGAAGGGATGTTGACTCATCCCTAAGGAGAACGGGAGAAGGTCTGTCTTGCCCACAGAAGCCCTCCCTTGTTCCATCGCCTAGTTTCTTCTGGGCGGTGGCTAACTTCCCTCAGTCTCGTATTAGCTAAAGGCTCCTTTCAAATAATAATAATTACCTTCAGGCCGTCTCCCTCTTACCCGACCACGCCTCCTCTGGGCCTCCTTTGTGTGCCTGTGGTCTGAAAAGGATTCAGGGACCGGAAGCCAGATCAGAAATGTCAGCCAAAGCCAGACAGAACCATGACCTTAAGTCTGCAACAGCAGAAGCAGGTGCAAAATGTGCATACAATGCTCCCTGAGGCCTCTTGTAAATGGTTTTGGGTTCTCTCTTCCCCCAAGGATAGGGAGAATTAAGTTGATGGGCAACGGTGGTTTGCCCTTGAATATGTGTTAAGAATGCAGACCTCTGCTCACGAATCGAGGGGCTGGTACGATAGAGCATCCGCTGACATGGTTGAGAGCACAGATGTGATGAGACAGACCCAGGTTCCGATCTTGTCTCCTACCTCTGACAAGCTAGCTAAGCCACAGTCTTAAAATTTTAATAAAAATGGGAATGGGAATGATAGTGCCCTCTTCATAGGATTAGGAGAATTAGATGGGGTAACGCAGGTGGGCTTAGCACTGTCCTTGGCTCACTCATAATGCGGGAGTTATTATGAACACTATTATCATTATTATGAACACTATTATGATTACTATTATCATCATGTATTAAAATTGGCTGGGAAGTGTCTCTAGCATTCTGTCAACCACTTGCAAGATATCTTTCCCTTAGGTGGCCTCGGAGGTGGGTGTGAATGTTGAGATGCTGGCTGGAACCCTCCTATCCATGCCACAGAGTGGATTTCATCGTGGCTCCCCCATCCTGACAGATCTACTTCCAATCACAGCTGTTCAAAAGCATTATTTGCCCACCTCCAGTACTGCAGGATTCCAAGCTGGCAAGGGGAGACCTTTTCATTAATATTAATAAGCATCCAGGAACAAAGGGCTCCTTTATTTTCTGCCTTCTCCAGTTGCATAATAGTTAGTCATCTACACTAAGAATGAGGCTGACTTTGCCTCCTGGAGTACTGATGGTTTATATTGTTGGAGAAGGTAGGCACCACTCTGAGATACATGCAAAACATGTCCCATAGAGTCAGAACCCCGCCTTTCATCCAGAAGACCTCACCAAGCAGGAAGGAGACCGAGGACACTGTGTTGTGTTGAGGAGGGGCACCCTGGGTAGGGTTAATCGGGGGTGGCTTCCTAGCAGTCTGAGCCAATCTTAACGGAGGGAGCAAAGACAGGGACGGAGGGAGGTGGATTGGCAGTGGCTGCCACGAGGGACCAGGAGTGGGGACCAAGAGCCCCAGGTAGGGAATGAATAACTTGTTGGCAGAAGCAAAGGAGAGTCACAGAAAACTAAGGTGGGGCATGGTGAGGGAGTGCCCTCCTGTGTCAGCCTTGTTTCCCCCTTCCCTTGTTCCAGGTCACCAACCCAGCCCCAGCCCTAGGGATTGGGGAGGGGTCAAGCTGTGTTCTGTGGGGGTGCTGCCAGGCTGATCTCCTTTAGCTGGTTCCGTCCTTACCACGCTCCACTGCTGTGAAGCATATGAACCTCTCTCTCCTACCAATATGACTGTAGTAATCCAGTTTTCAAGGTCTCCCCGAATCTAGCCTGCCCTCGACCTCATCGAGCCTATACCCCCACTGCCCCTCAGACAGCCTCCCACTGTCCCCCCTCTGACCATGCCCTGAAATTCTGTGTCCCACCCCAGACCCCAGCGTGATACTGAGCCCAGAGGTCATCAGCTAATAGGTAAGAGCCGAGGGCCCGAAGCCGCTCTTCCTGGGCAGCGACAGATGAACATTTATGGAGTGTTTACTCTACATGGTCTGTCACCCGTCCTCCTGCTTTCAGCCCGATCTCTCTAGTCTACCCTGCTGTCAAGGCTTGGCTAACATACAAATCTGATGTCACTTCCTGGGTTCAGGCCTCTCCGAGGCTCCCGGTTGCCTGTGTGAATCCAGGCTCTGGCCCTGCCAGCCCTCCAGCTTCATCAGTGGCCGCCCCCAGGCCCCCATCCCCACCCCATTGCATTTGACTCTCCAGCTGCCGGGAACCATTTGCAGGGCTTCAGATTCACTCCTCTGTTTTAGGCTCTGGTGGCTTTGCACATGCTGTTCCCCCTGGTTCTTGGGGAACTCCTATTTGTCCTTTAAAAGTGGAAAGAGTCACTCCCCTGTGAAACCTTAACTTCCCAAATAAAGCCAATCACTTCCTCCTCCGTGCCCTTTCTGTGACTGGACGGATGCATCATACCGTAAGTACCTGTTAGCCTCCAGGCTAGGTGGGGAGACGCTTGAGGGCAGGGATTGTGCTCTGGATTCATCTAGGAGATTCTAGGGCTGTGGCGGGCTTCACGCTTGTCCACCCAGCAGCACTCTCCCTTCCCCTCCTTCATCTGCACCCAGACTGTCCTTTGGAAATCCATTCTTCTCCTGCTATTCAGTTCAGAGGGGGCTGGATCTCACCCTCAGTGACTGGTTCTCACAAACCAGGCCTTAGCCAAGCAGCACAAAGCTCTGGACTTCTGCTAGAATTCAGAACCATCTGACCCCCTCTTCTTCTAGACAGGTTGGCGTGAAGCAGGAAACTGCTGTGACCATTTTGGCACCGTAGGAAAGCCAACATCAAGACAATACTGAAGCAAAAAGGAGGACAAAGCCAAGGGAACTGCAGAAAAAGAGCCCCAGCAGTCTACACATGAAGCCCACTCTTCCACGGAGCTTCCAGGATGTTGGCCAATAAGTCCCCTATCATATTTTACCATGCCAAGTTGGGTTTTCTGAGATAGCCCAAAGCACCCTGACTCAAGGCCTGGCACAGTGCCTGCCACATGTAATAATAACTACTGTTGTTATCCACTTAATAAATATCTGCTGAACTAAATTCCATGGCAGGTGCGCCCTGGGCCCAGTTCTGAAATCTACATCTGAGAGATGGGCCGGTGAGGTCTAGGGGCCTGAGTCCTCCGCCGATACAGCGCCAGCCCCAAGGCTACTGGGCTCTCCCAGCACCCTGCACGTGGGGGGCATCTGGGCGGCAGGTGAGTTGTTCGTGAACAAACATCGTTTCTCTACAGGGCTATTAAAGGAGGCCAGAGACCTGGGTTCTAGGTCAGGGTTCTTCACCCTTGACCAAAGCTTTGCTCCCCAGGTAAGCAGCTGGGTGACTTTGGGTAAGTCATGCAACCATTCTGCAGATCTGCTTTCTCTTAAAACCAAACATGCAAACCAGGCCAAAAACCTCTGCCTTCCTGCCTGTCTCTTGGGCTAGCTGTGGTCATAGGCATGGCAATCTAACCTCTGCCGAAACGTAAGGAGCCATGATGCACCCAGGTCTGTGCTCCTTTGATGACTCTCACCAACATGTGAGTTCACCAGCGTTTGGGTTGCAAGGAGGGGGTGCCCCTGCCCATCTCTCTTGTGTTCTCTGTGCTCTTTTGGAGCTTCCAAGGGCACCACCACACTTTCTACCCTCCTCCAGATGGCAGGGCCTGGGCCCCTAAGCCAGCGTGAGAGAGAGGGCCAACGAGCTCAGGGGGCAGGCACGGATGTGTCACCCTCTGAAAAAAATTCCACCGATTTAAAAGACCCTTAACATCCCCCTACTCTGTTCACTTTAGGATTAACTTCTATGGAGGTCTGGGCTGCAAGGCTAGTCACTAATTGCACTAGAGTTGATTTATCAAGTGCACGGTGTTTCTATTACAAAATTATTGATCACAGCTGATGTATTTTATTCTCAACAGGGTTGGTCCAAAAGCCCTTGGAAAATGAATGAAGCCGAGGTCAGCAGTGGGCGGCTCCACACATTATTATAAATTCACTGCGGTTACTGAAATCCAACACAGGCCTCTTGATGGTGAAAGACCCGGCCCTCCCAGAAGCGAGGATTTTAATGACAAACTGAGAAACGAGCTGCCCATCCCCAGGACACGAGGCGGCGGACTGAGAGGTAAGTCTGGCTGGTTGTAGCAGCTGCTCATAATGGGTCAGGGATCTGCTCTCCCTCTGGGCTGCCATGCTGGCTCTAAGAGATGGGGCTCTTTCCCAGCGAGAGGGCATTCCCAGGACCCTACCCCCCAGATGGGCTGTCTTGGGGCCGTCATCCCCCGAGGATGCTTGCTGCTAGCACAAGGGAGTCTGGCTGGGAAAGAAGAGACGATTGCCCTGAAGCCCCCCCTTCCTGGACATCAGATCCTGCTGATGGAGGTGCAGAAAAGCCACCCTCAGAAATGAAGGCAGCACGTGGATCTATTTTCCTTTTGACACGAAGTTGACAGCGTGAGAAACAATGCATCTTGGGAAATAAGGACTCTCAGCAAGAGGGATCTGGATCCTCAGACCACTAAAGGCAAGACATGTTGTCTGCCTTTATATTCCTTGGGGCCGGGCCCAGAGCAAATCTTCAATGGCTGCTTGGTTGAAAGCAACACCTGGGAACCCTAAAACGTATGCCACAAAGGATGCAAGTAATTCCGGATCCCTCCGGCAGCTGGAGGAGCATGTGTGGGACGCTGTTGTTCACGCCCCTCAGGCCTAGCACATGTAAGGTGAAGGGGGTCATGGGCACATGGAAAATACCCTGGGTGGGAGGGGGGGGACGGGCAGGCCTGCTTTGTGCGCACCAGCATCTACTCTCCTTTATGGTTCAACTATTTCCTCTCCCTCCTGAGTTGAATTTTACTTTTGTTCATTGTACCTACTGGAACTGAAACGGTTAGGATGTCCAGTCACAGGGTGGCAAAGCCATTTCCCTAGCAGAGCCAGACCCCGGATTTAGGCCACTAAGGGGGAATTTTCGTGGGCTCTGCCTTCTCACCCTCCTTCCTGCTCGGCAGCCTTCGTGCATCGGCAGCTTTAGCAGCCCCAGAAGCCTGCCGCTTCCAGCCATGTCCCCTGGCCCGCCCCCCCGCAGGACGGCTCTTCCTGGATCTCCCTTCCTGGGCCTCGGGGCCCTCCTTCTGTTTGGTGGCCGAGTGGCCCGCTCACTTGCAATCCTTGTTCATGCTGACGGTGCCCCGGACCACTCTCCACCATTCCGCTCTGTCACCTCACACTCCTCTGGGAACACCATGGACGCTGTGACGTCCTGGGCTTCAGTCTCCCACAAGAGACAACCTATCCCCTGAAGACTCAGGTCCCACCGGGTCCTCCTGCAAGCGTTAGGTCAGAGTCACCAAGCAGCCGGTCTAAAGAGCAGGTCCCCCAGTGGCAACTACTACTTCACATCCCATCAACTTGTAAAGATTCGGGCCATCTCCAAAAGCACTCCGTTATGGTTTGTCCCCACAAATGTAGGGGAGACAGCATGTCCAGAGACACGGACTGCCCATGCCCCTGAGCTGAGGGCAGAGGCTGCAGGACTGGGAAATCTTCCTGGCGAGGTGGAGGGAAACTGTGGCCTCCTCTCTGAATGTCAGGGGTTCCCCTTCTCCCTTGTCCCTGCCCCACGGAGCTGTGCCAATAATCTCTGCACCAGGAAGGTCACCACTCTGATGCCACCTCCGCCCCCCCCGCCCCGTTCCTTGGAGAGCACAAGTAAAGGCCTCTCCTTTATCTTCACCAACCGTAAGAACAGATGCTAACCTTCACTAGGACCCAATGCATTCCTCGTCTGCAGACTGAGGACCTCAAGAGCTGAATCCCTTTCCCCACCATGTCTCATTTGCCCTTCTCCCCGGGGACTAGAGTGTGTAGACAGGACTGCCATGCGGACCTGTTCCCTTGACAGGCTGGATGTGAGCTGGCAAAGGACCCAAGGCGTTGAGGGCCTGGACCAGGCCTTGCCGGTGGGCCTTAAGAAAGAAGAAAAGACCTGCTCTGTTCAAGAACCATATGAGGAGGACAAGAACAAGGAAGAACTGTCAGACTCCTTCCGAACCTGGTTCTGTTCTCATTTACTAGAGCCGGACACGCTAGCAACAGAGACCTCACTGAGGCAGGCTAGAGCTGAGGGTGGTGACCCAGTGCTGGACTGGGGGAGCAGGGAGTGTGAGGGGAGGTGGTGGTGGCTGATGGCGAGAACATGGATCCAAGCCCCTTGGCAACATTGAAAATATGGAGCCCCCTCTCTTCCTGGTCCCCCACGCTATCCTCAGACAGCCGTGCTGTGCCGGGCTGTCGGAGACCCTGTAATATCAAGTCAACAATGCATGTTCCGGGGCTACAGCTACCAGGACGTCCACTACAGTGCATGCATTTAGTTCAGTCCCACAGAGACACACACTCCAAGAACAGGCAGGGGGGGTGTGAAATGTTTTACTGGACAACAGGTGTTTTGGAGTTGTAACTAATAAAAAAAAAAAATCGAAAACGAAAGTGTACAAAAAAAGACATTTCTCGAGAGTTGGATATGAGTTTGTTTCTTGAACTGTTTCATCTGAACAAGCAAAAACATGCAAACCAGCTGGTACTAACAGGAAGCTGGACACTGAGAGAGGATTAATAGGTGCGGACAAACCTTCCCGCTGAGCGTGCTCAGAAGAGTGTTTGAGAGGAGGTGTGCAGATCCTAGTGTAAGAGAGGCGGGAAAGTATGCCTCAGAGACACGCTCTCACCGCAGCCCCAACCAAGCAAGAGAAAAGACAACAGAAACATGACTCTCGCACTCACCACCACCGTCAGGAGCTCATGTTACTAGACTGGAATAAAGCTGGCAAGTATAAAGTTCAGTAAGGGGTCCTGGCTGGGGCCGGAGATGGGCTGGGGGGGGGGTGGGCAGGGGGCTCAGAAGCTCTTCGACTGATACACAGACCCACCCCGTAATGTCCCCCAGAAATAAAAGAGCCTGAAAATCCGAACCACTTCCCTCCCCTGTGTGTGTGTTTTGGGGGGGGGGGGTTGTTGACCAAACTGGATTTAGGTTTGGGTGGGACATGATGAGGCCATCAGAACTGAATGAATACGATCAAAATAAACAAACAAACTCTCGACTGAGCACAAGAAAAGATGACATTTCAGACTACCGGGTGAAGGTAAAAGAAAAGTGACCACTGATAGTGAAGTTATCTAGGAGTCGCAGGGACCTCCCCTGGCGGGGGGGTCACCTGAGCCCTGCTCACCTCAGGTCCTGTGTGAATTAGGAAAAGGCGGGCAGGCTGGCCCCGAGGAGTTGGCTGAGGTGGGTGCAGAGCTCAAGGCCCCCCTGGACCTCCTACCCTGACACCATAGCCCTGACAGATACAAGTTGCCAACCTGAGCAAAATCCAAGCTGCTTCCCCAACCCCCCACCCTGCCCACCCCACAGCCCTCAGCAGGTGCTTCTACCTCAGGAAGCTCCCCTAGTACATCATAATATGGAAGGAAGAAAAACCAAAGCGGTGAAGCTAGACAAAAATGAAAGGCAAAATAGGGCCCTCCATAGGACGCCTGATCCCTAGACCGAGCCTGACAGCCAGGCCCTGGGGAGTGGAGGCCACGTTCCCTACTATTTGGAGTCCCCTGCCAGGGTCGGCAGAGTACCAAGCTCAAGGTCAGTACTCCACCACAGGCTCCCTGTACCAGCTTCTTCCTAGAAGACGATGCGTCTGAACTTGTGACGCCCTCCAAGAGCTGAGGCTGCTTGCTTGGGGGGGGCAGAAGGAGCACCCCACCCCCTGGCAAGGAGCTGACACTGGGGCGGGGAAGGGTTGCAGGAGCAGGGGAAGGGAGAACCGGGCAGTCAGCCTTCAGTGATCACCCGCTGGCCTA
This sequence comes from Eumetopias jubatus, assembly GCF_037043125.1. NCBI lineage: Eukaryota > Metazoa > Chordata > Mammalia > Carnivora > Otariidae > Eumetopias > Eumetopias jubatus. The sequence continues at coordinate 114,311,406 of NW_028274816.1, read as the reverse complement.
GGCTGATGCATAAATGCAAACAAGCGTGTGCCGTCCCTCTCACATACTCGCCAAAATGCCACCAAGGGGCCACTACAACAGGTAAATAATTGGCCATCAGGTAAATAATTGGCCATCTCACCAGGCTCGGAGTCTAGATTATTTTCTACAGGGAGGGAGGGGACAGTCCTTACAGGCCAAAATGCACTAAAAGAAAGACAGGCAGAGATCTTCCTTCCCCAACCTTGTAACCCTGCTCCAGGTCCAAAGTGGGGGGTTGGGGGTGAGGGGCTGCGCTACCCTGTCTACAGAGAGGCAGGTGTCTTCCAGCCCAGGCGGTGTTCTGACTTTGGCAGGCACAGTCTAGTCGTCGCCCTGGGGCTCACCGCAAGCCCCTGACCCCCAGGCAGCACTGTGGGGTGCCCTGTAGCTTCCGGGCCGAGCCTGCACCCTTGGGGCCAGGCACCTCGGAGTTGAGGATTTACTCCTTGCACTAACCTAGGCTGGTGTGGGGCAGGTGGTCTGGGAGCACGCTCCTGAATAGAATTCACTAACAGTGCAGCAATGAGCATGGCTGACCTCGAATGGCCCCTGGGAGACTTAGCTCCCGATGAAAATGGCTACAAATAAAACATCACTGATCCTGGAAAAAAAAGTGTGGTTGGAGATGGCTCTGGAGTTTGGGGTTAGGAGTTGGGGGTGGGTGGGTGGGACTCCCGCCTGGCTCTGGGGGTCCGTGGGGGGGGGGGCACAGGCCATGGGGAGACCACTCTCAGACTCGCAAAGAACCCCATGCTGCCCTTTAAACTTGCCATGAAGTCAAGGAGAATGGGGGTGGGGAGAGAGGCAGGGTTAATTTCGGGTTAAAGTTTAGTTTCATAATCCAAGTTATAATAAGAAAGAAACTGAACGGAGAAAACAACCAACAACACTCAAAAATCTCGAGTTTTCTTTCTGTCGTTCCCCCCCACCAGGCACAAGTAGGACAGAGGCTCGTTTGTAACGATACCAAAAAGCACTCAAGTTAAAAAACCAAACAGAACAGGGAGACACCAGGCAGGCGCGCCCGCCCCCAGGGCAGGGGCACCAAGGGACACCAGCCGGAGGGCAGGTGGGGGCTGCTGGAGGCCCGCCGGGGCCGGTGGAGGCTGAGCACGGGCGCCCAGCTCTCTGGCTGACTGGCCCTCAGCAGCCCCCAGAGAATTCCCGGCCCCTCCAAACAAATCCCCAGTGGGTGATTCTGGGGAGTGGATCCTTTGTAGCTCGAGGCAGTGCCAGTTTGCATGGAACGGATTTTTACTGATGTTTCTAAAGGGCCTCACTGTGCCAGTCTCTTATCACTGAGGGTCTGGGTTTTTGGCATTTGACCTCTGGGCTTTTAATGCCCCATTTTCTGGTATCCCACCAGCACCTCCCTCCCCCTGCCCTCCTCAGAGCCCTGTCAAACTAACTGCTTCCCGGGTGCTCCTGTGCCCTGTCCACGGGGTGTAGGGGAGAGAGCCGCAAACCGTGGCTACGGAGTCTAGGAGGAACAAGGGCCCCTCAGCAGCTGGGGCGTGGAGGCCAGGAGGCCTCCCTGGGAGCCCGGCACGCGGCAGAAGCCCCACTTGCTTAGGAAGGCGGGGAGCATCTGGGGGAGAGGGACAGAGGGCCGCTCTGGGGCCTGCATCCTGGACCTACCCAGCTCTAGCCTGACCCCACAGAGCTGCTGGGAAAATGTTCCCACCTCAGCTGAGGGGCTCTAGACCTCCTAAGAGGCTGGGTTTGGAGACCAAAGGACCAGGGCAGTTTTGTGGGAGAGAAAAACCCCAGTTCCCTCGGCAGGTGGAGTCCAGGAGCTCTTTGGTCTCTGCTCTGAGGAGAGTCTGGGATGCAATAGGGGCTTCAAGAAATCACTCCATTTCATGGAGGTCGGGACTGGCCCCACTTCCGGCCTCCGGGGACCGGGGTTTGAGCTGAATCAGCAAGGCCACCTGGCAGGTGCAACAGGGGCCTGGAGGCCAGGAGCTTCCCTCTCACTACCTGGAACTTCTCTGGCTAGGTCAGAGGCCCAAGGAAGGGAGCCTCGTGAAGCAGTGAAAGCCGAGGAGGGAAATGCGGCAGGTGCCCTGAGGCCAGCTGTCAGGTGAGGGGGCTGTCCAAAGTCAAAAAGAAGGTCACTGCTCTTTTTCCAAGGAGAGAGTAAGAGTCTACCTTTGGTCTGCAGTCCCGCGACTGACCCCCACTGGGAGCTGCCCCGGGGGGCAGGGCCTCACCCGCGCCACCCCCCCCCCCGTCCCCACCCTCTGGGCTGTGGTGACAATAGGGGACAGACGCAGCCACACAGATCCAACAGGGCCTTTACCTTCCCCCGCACACTGGGGCATGCCTGGGAGCGCCTGTCCCGCACACCTCCCTACCTGAGCCTCTTGCCGCCGCCACCGCTGCCGCCGCCACTGGTCCGTAAGCTGCTGCCGGGAAGCCTGGCGGGGAGAGAGGAGTTGGAGTGAGGGTCGGACCCTGGCAGGGGCCCCCCAGCACAGCCCGGGGCTCACAGGCCGCGCTCCACCCCGCCTCCAGAGGATGAGAGCGAGAAGGGATCTCCGCGGGGCGGCCTTTAGGAGAGACTCAGGTCAGTGGCTCTCAGGCTTCTGGAAGGCATAGCACCTTTAGGTGTGTTTGATTCCTCCACATGTGTCACCCCAGAAACTAGTCCTAGAAGGCACACCGAAATAACCTCAGAGGATGAGGAGGATCTTCTCTTAGGAGCAGGGCGGGGTCCCTGCTGTCCTTGCCATGACCAAGGGGGTCCCCCAGGGTGTGTCCAGGGCAGCGCCAAGCATGGCCCAGCAACCCCCGGAGCAGGTGGCCCCAAGCCTCTGCGTGGCACAGGCACCTGGGCCAGGAGTTGGCTGAACTCCAGCTGCTGAACTCCTAAGGCTCTGCTGGTCCGGACTCTGGAAAGCCTAGCGCTAACAGCACCCCAGCCCCAGGCCGGAGGACGAGGTGTGCTGGGAGGCCCGGCTGACCGCCTGCGTACGCATGAAGGCAGCTAGGGGAAGGAGCGGGCAGCCGTAGGGACCAATGTGGGGTGAGCCCCGTGGCTTTGTCTGTTTCAACCTCCTGAGGCACATTATGGGGATTTTGATCTGGCTCTTCTGAGCTCCACATGCTGATCAAGTCGGCAGTGAAGGGTCTCCTCGGGATCTCCATCAAGTGTTTGTCCATCTAATAACACCCCGGGCAGCAAGGCTGTCCCAGAAATGGGACTGAAGGTCAGAAGGGACAAAGTGACCCAGTGTGGCTGCAGAATGTCCAGGGGAAGGAGGTGGGCAAGTCCCCTCCCCTGGGCTTCTCTTGGCCACTAGTATAATGCACACACAGTCACGCACGGGGACACACACAGACACACTCACACACACGTGGAACAATCACCGTCTGCCATCCAGGCAGAATTCTCGAGGCCTGATTTCAAGACCCATTTCCAAAGGCTCTGGTTTTAAACGATGTGCCAGAAGCCAGCAGCAAACAACGGGCAGCCAGACAGCTGCTCAGCTGTAGCCACTGGGCCTTCCAACTAGGGACCTGCTAGAGGACCGAGTGGGGGACACATGCACCGCGGCGTGGGGGCAGGGAGCAGAGGGAGGGAAGAAAGGAAAGAGAGCCATCCCCCAAACACAGCGAACTAGAAGCCCACTAAACTCTAAGACTATTGTCCTAGCTACACGGAACTACTGGGGAGGAAAAGAAGTTCAAAAAAGGAACAAGCTACTCTAAAAAGGTCAGGCTAAGCTACTTAAAATGTCAATGAAAAAAGACATACTTGCATTTAAATATGGTAATAGGGCTGTTGAAGGGGGAAAAAGAAAGATCCAGGTGAAATAAGGGTACAAGGTCATCCCTGGCTGCTGGAATGGGTCTCCGAGCTCCCATGAAGACCCCCCCATGTGCCAGGAGACCGCTCCCTCCCCCGCAGAGGCTGCCAGGGACCCCTGCCGCCTGAGACCCATGAAGGCACTCCCCCACCAAGTCCCCTCCCCCTTTCTTCCAAGCAGGATCTAGGTTTCTGGAAATTTGGGTGGTGGCAGAAAGTGCTGAAGGAAAATAAGGAAGAAGTCAAGTTATTTCTCCCTGTCCCAACCTCCGCACACCAGGCCCCCCTCTGCAGGCACAAGCAGCAGAGCTCAGGGGACCCTGAAGGAGAAGCAGATGGGGAGAGAAGGAAGGTCAAGTTATTCTTTTGCACTCCTCACCGGTACTTGAAATGGAAGGTTTCCTTGGAAGCATGAAAAGGTGTGGCGGGGGGGGGGGGGGGGGGGGGGAGGAAGGGGGGTAGAACCAGGGAGAGGCGCGTTTAGTCAATAAAAAGACATTTAACAGAAGGTCTATTTTCTGGAGTCAAGCTCATTTTTGGCCAAAAAAAAAAAAAAAAGTCCTAGAGAAAGAGGAAGAAAAAAAAAAAAACTTATCCAAGAAACGAAATCCATTATCCTTAATCTCAGATAAAGGTTTCTGCTGGAGACTGAGCATCAGACACCGCTAAGGGCTGGAATTTCGTCTCAACCATCAAGCAGGGTTGAGCAGACTGACAGGTCTGAGAAGAGGCCGGGGGAGAAGAGCTCAGTCTGTCCCCCGCCCCAGAGCAGGGAGCCTACAGCCCTGGCAGTGACTGCATCTGAAACACCAGGACCACAGGCCCATGGCCCAGCCCAGCCTCGGTGGGAATCTGTCCCGGACCGCTTCCCCAGCTCCCTGCCATCCCCCTCCCGTCCTCTTAGGCCGCTCAGCTGCACTGGTCACCCCACATATATTCTTCAGATGACCTGGCGGATAAGCCCGACACTATTACCAGGGGACCCCCAGGGGCTAACACAGATCCAAGAAAGGGGGGTGTGTGCATGCATGTGTGTGTGTGGTGAGGTGAGGTTGCCCAGCCAGGGGCTGTCAGAGGCCAAAGAAGCACAGTGACCCTGGCCTAAAGCTAGGATGGAGTCCTGACGGAGAACAGCCTGTCTCTAGGACAGCAGGAGACCCCACCCCAGGGACCGTGGTGGAGATGAGCCCTCCTGGGCTGGACCTGGACCTGGACCTGGAAGAGCTGGGGGTGCAGGGAGAAGAAGCCTTCCAGACTTGCCTAGTGGTCCTGTTTTCAGCATTTCTCCCCAGGCTCCAAGGAGCCAGGGGTCATCTATGGCAGTCTCACTGTCCGGGAAACCTCTCATTTTATTTTTGAAGGGAGAGGGGGTCCGGGCTGCCGAGGAGAGAACTGCCCCGGTTGGGGGTACTCAGGACAAGACCTTGGAGGGATTAGGCAGAAGGTCTGACAGGGCTCAGGCTTCTTGCTGGGGCTGAGGCCCAAGCAGAGATACATGGCAGAGCCCCTGGCCCCTGAGTGCCCATGGCTGTCCTAGCACCCCACTCACTGCCCAGAATAGATGACCGTTTCCTCTCTGCTGCTGGGAATGTGGGCAGAGGCTCTTATGAGACAGGTGAGCACAAATCTTGGGTTCAAATCCTGGCTCAGACATTTACTAGCTGTGTGACTTTGGGCAAGTTGCTTAACCTTTCTGTGCCTTGATGTCCCCATCTGTAAAGGAGGCGATGGTATTAGTGCAGGATTAATACACACAAAATGCTCAGATGAATTCCTGCCAGGGAGTAAGCATAAATGAACGTTAGGTGTCATTTTGATGAGGCCTGTCCAGTCATCAACTCTGCCTTTAAGACAGGACTCTCCCGCTTTCCCCATGAGGGGTCACAAGGTCAGATAATCATAAGCACACAGGAGGCTGGAATTTTTTACCCATAACAGTGGCCTGTAATCCTTCATACTGTCTCAGCCTCCTAATGTCATTTTAGTGGAGCTAAAGTTCCCTAGCTCAAGATCTGAGCATGTATTCTGTTCAGCTCTAACAACGACTGGGCCAAGCCAGCTGGCATGACCCTCCTGTCTAATACTCCCTGTTTCTTAGTAGTAACTGAGGCAGCAAAGAGAAAAATGTTTTGCTGATAAAATCTCAGGGCCTGGGGACTCAGGTTGCCCACCTGGGAACTTGGGTGTTAGGAATGAGGTCTGCTCCTCCTGTTCGAGAACGCTGCCTGCAGAAAGAGGGTGCCCGAGAACAAGAGAATAATGCTGATGCTAGAACTCCAGGCACGAGCAGGTGCCATGCCTTATTTAATGGCAGTCAAACCCAAAGACCCAGTCTCGCTAGTCTGCAGCCCCTCTGGCCCTCAGATGGGAGAACAGAAGGATCACCGTGCTCAAAGGCCAGCCTCTATCCCGTTGCCCAGGCCTTGCTGTGTAACTTGGGCATGATGCTTCCCTTCTCTGGACCCTGAGTAACAAGCTCGTTGTCTGCTGTAGGGATGTGAGGCCAGAGGACCTCTATGGTCCCCTCACCTCTGACCCTGTATGAACTGGTCTTCCTGATGTAAAAGGATGACAAACCCAAGTCTCCGTCCCTGGAAAGCGGTGTCTCTGGGGTTGGCATGACCACACCTCTGGGGTTCGTAACTCATCTAAGTAAAAGCTGTCACCATCCCACTGACCGTGAATGAGATGCTTTTCTGGACTTCTCCGAGCTGTAAGAAACTTGATGGCAAATTAGAAGTCAATGGCACTTTAGATTTTTTTGAGAATCCTAGGACACTAAGGTTCCTAGGACCTCCTTCTGACTGCTTCCGTGGCACGCACGGGTTTCTGCCTCCACGGAGCAGTTATTTTGATATGCACATCTTACTTCTCTTGCTGGGTGACAAATTCTTCTGGGCAGGGACTGAGCCCCATGTCCCACTTAAGGGCTAGTGCAGAGTCTGCCCCAAAGAAGATGGAGCATCAGCTGCTGCTGGTCAGGATGTCCTGAGGTGGTTCCTGAGAGCCAGAGCTGGGAGTCACCTGCACACGTAGCTGCCTCTCCTCAGGCGACCCTCCAACCTGGGGGGGGGAGGGGGAGGGAGGGGGAGGTACACAAACTCAAATGCCTACAGAAGTGTAATGAATCAGCGGAGGGGGCCGGGTGATAGCCCCTAAGAGCACCCTGCTCTGTCTCCCGTGCTGGTCCCCACCCCCGTCGCTCCCTGGACCACCCGGGGAAGCTTGGTAAAGCCTGAGGCCTGGGTCTCACCCCGCAGAGAATCTGATTTAGCTGGTTTGGGCTGCAGCCTGGGCAGTGGGACTTTTAACTGCTTCCTGGGGGATCCCAATATACAGCCAAGGGCAAGAACCTTTGGTTGAAAGGCTCTCAAAAATTTTAAAAAGTTCAAAGGCGCTGCACATCTGCACAAGTCCATCACTCTGCTTCCTTGTGGGAAGGAAGGCCCTGCCGACGATCCGGCAGTGACTCTCCTTCTTGGGACCATGTCTCACCGAGACCCACAGCAGGGCCTCCATTCAGAGTAGCGGGTCTCTAGCCTGGCCGGGGGGGGGGGGGGGGGGGGGAACTTTCACAACACACTAAGAATCGGGGAGGCCCGCATCTCTAGCTTTTAAAGGCCTTCCAGATGCTTCTGATGCACCGTGGAGGCAGAGAATCTCTGACTTAGAGGAAGCCTTAGCTTGTAGTCAACACTGAATGGTTCCTCCGTCCTATCAGCTGTGGGGTGTCGGGTTAGGTACCTCTTTCTCTGCATCCTCTTCCCTGTCGGGCTTGAAAAGAGGCTAGCCTGGGAATGGGCTGCAGGGACACAGTCCTGGCAGTCACTGCTTATTTCTGTGACCTTGGAGAAATCCGTGGGCTTCTGTGCCTCTCACAGGAAGAGGAGATGAGACAATTCGGAGCTTCCTGATGGCTCCAACAGGCTGCGACTTTGAGGGGAACCTTTATAAAACACTCTCTTGTAATGTGCGTTCCCATCCCGAAGGGTCCATTATGAAAGCAATTTCTCCACTGTTGTGTCTGCTCAAAGCACTCTCCACCCCCTTCCCCAACACGTCCTGCATCTCCCCCACCAGCATTTTCTTTCGATGGTTCCAACATTCTTGGCTAAACCCAACGTTGCTTCACTGAATCCAAACACTCAAAAAGAAGCAATCCAAAGAAGAAATGGTCCCCCAGAATGTAGGAAATATGCCCTGAAAGAGTTTAGAAAATGCTCCCATCTGTCATCTGACTGGCCCAGGGCCCTGCCCACCTCCTGGGCAGGCCTGCCTGGTGTAGCTTTGTGCAGAGAGACAGAGTGGCGGATGCCCGGGGGTGCAGGGCGGGGTGGGGGGAGGGTGGATGGTGCATTTTTGCAGGAGGACCTAGGGATCCAGATCAGAAGAGAGGGCCTGAAGAGGTGGGACAATGGATAACCAAAGGGGCACATGTTCATGATCCAACTGTAAAATTCTGTTCTGAAGAAAGCTGATACGTGTCCATTGAAAAAAAGAAAAAAACAAAACCCGAGTTCCTGCCATTCAAACTAGGAATCTGCTTTCCACACACCTTTTTAGGAGCAAGCCTGACATTCCCTAAGGATACCAATAGTGCCATTCTCATGGACACCCTCTCCCCCACCCCCAGGAGAGGGCTGGGGCCCCTACTGGGGCAGAGGTGCTGGAGACAGTGTGGTGTGGAAGGCAGAGGGGCCAATGAGAACAGGCCAGGCCTGCCTGTCTGGGCACAGGCAGGGGAAGGGTGTGCAGTTCATGCCTGGTCCTGGGTCCTCCCAGTTGCCTAACGGAAGTGAGAGGCTCCCGGGTCAAGAGCCCTAAGGGTGTTGGCACCTAGAACAGCGGGATGGCACAAAACTCGTCCCAAATAACTCAATGCAATTGCTGTTTAGCTTAATTTTCTCTGCAGATGTTGCAATGGGGATAAAGGGAAGGTACACTGCACATCAAACCTTTGAGAGGTTTTACAGTCTGGTTGTCACAGAGCTTCTTTTTGGATGAAAGGGTTTGTGGAAGCATGAAAACCCAAGTCAGGGAGCATCCTTTGGAAACGACAAGAAAATTCCCAGGAGAGGCAAGCACAGACTCAGGGTGCCCGGCCAGCAGTGAAAGCTGTCTGTCTGCCTGCAGATTCCTTCCAAATCAGAGGGGCTCAGGGAGCACAACAGAGTGCCTGCCATCACCACGCCCCCCGAGCACCAGCAGGGGGGCGACTGCCCCCCCCCCCCCCCCCCCCCCGTGAAGCTTTGTGGCTTCCCATCTTCCTGGTGCCGGGATAATGAAACTCAGGAAGGAGCCTTGGTCTCAACCCAGGCCTGGCTCCCAGCTCAGAGCGTGGGGTCGAGGGGTGCAGGAGGAGAACTGAGAACACACTTTGGGCACTGCTTGCTTGGGTGCTGGGCTCTTCTGGGAGAAAGGGAGCTGAGAGCTCCACCTGGGGGCTCTGGCCAGCCTCCTCCTCCCTGGGCCTTCCCATCCCCCCACAGGTAGAGAGCCGGGGCCACAGCATCTCTCTGACCCAGAACTTCTGCAGGGAAGCTATGTTCGAAACTTCCCCATCTCCAGACCCTTACCCTTTCCATAAATATTTACTGAGCACCTACTAAATGCCAGGCACTGTTTTAAGCACGGTGGTCAGGAGAGGAAACTGGCCAAAAGAAGCAGGGCCTTGGATCAAAGGGAGCTACAGCTCACTCTGCCAGGGAGAAGGGAGGGCTCTACCACAGACCCATCTAGTTTGTAATCAGGCCCGCGTCTGCTTTAGGGTCTTCTCACAGCCGAGCTCCAGCCCTGGGTGTGGCTACCCCAAATTCTGCTCCAAGAGGGGGCCAGCACCACGAGTGGCTGACACAGGACACGTGCTTCGGCTCCCCTGCTGGCCCTACAAGGACGCTCTGTTCCCCATCACACTCTCTCTCCAGCAAGACCTCAAGAATGAGGACGGCCGCAGGGAGTTCATTCCCGAACCAGCCCCCGCTGCTCCGGGCCAGCAGTCTGTGGCCCTGGATAACCCAGGGTTACCCGCTTGCCCACAGAAAGAACACCCGCCCGTCTCTGAGACCAAAGACCAAGACCTTCAAGTGAAGGCATTCCAGACTGTTGTTTCGAGGGACACATCAGCAACTATTCTGAGAGTCTCTCCTTGCATGAGAGAGAGTCCCTCCCCACCCCCAAACACTGCAATCTCTGCACCTACCACTAATGGGTGTCCTGACAAACGTGGTCTGACTATTGGTCCTTCTAGAGCTTGCTGTTCACATGGCTTTTCACACTTCTCCGGGTTTCCAAAATTTCAGATGCTGAATCAAAATTCTGCTTCCTCCCCACAGGGTCTCATGCTGATCCATTTAAATCTAAATGGGCTCAAGTCTCTTTGGGCCTCTTCACCACGCCTACCTTGCCCCCCAGCTTCATTCTATATGGGCCTTTGCAGTGGCTCTGCCCCAGCACAGTTCCAAACAGCACCCCTGTGGCACCCACCTCTATGGACCCGGACAGGAAACACTCAAGCCTTGAGCGCCCCGAGACTTCTTGCTAAAAGACTCCAGGTGCCCATCCTGGCCCTATCACCAGCTCCGTGAGTAAACTGACATCTGTGATCTCAACTCCCTCTGCCCCGCCTCCGACGTAAAATGTAGACCCCCCCCCCTTTCTGTGTCCCGAGATAGGCCGTTTCTGGCGTTGAATGGCAGACCACTGCTGTACTGGGCATCACTGGGGTTGGTGGACCATGGGATGGTCAGGGAGTCTTGGTGGGGAGCCTGGGGTGGCGAGGGAGACGCCCTGGGGGGCACAGGGCAGCTGTTATCTAGCAACTGGCACAGACATATTTGACATTTTTAACAGCAGGGCATACCACCTGCATGCCAGCCCGAGGGCAAATGGCAGAAACTTCTCTGCGCCTGTTTCCTCACCTGTACAGTAAAAGAACATGGCCTAGACACTAAGAAAACAGTCCTCACACCCCAGAGAATAACACAGCTGCCACGGTGGTGCTTTCCACGGCCAAGGACCCAGAAAGTCCCCTCCAGCCGGGCCCTTCCTAGAGAGGCCCGGGTCCCCTCCGTGAGCTGCCCCACAGCTCTGCAAGGAAGACCCCGCTAGGCCCATTTAACAGACGGACTCCAGGGCCAGAGCGGGTCCAGGGAACCGTACGGAGAGTGATTACAGCAAGGGGGTAAGATGCCATCTCCTGCACTTGTGACCCAGGACAAGTGACGAAACTTCCGTCCCCAGCTCCTTCTGCTCCTTTGAAAATATGGGTGACGGCGCTGCCCGGGAGGGCCGCCCTGACATTCAGCGAGAAGGCACTGGGTGCTCAGTGCAGTTATCTGGCACGCGGCAAGCCGTCGGTAAGCGGGATAATAACTTTTATTTCTATTTTTATTATTATTGCCCAAGGTAATAACAGTAGTGGAGCTGAGAACTCCCTTTGGAGGCTTCCTATTCTAAAATCCTATTAATTTACATGACATTCCACATCCAAAGGGCTTTCCTAGATAACATTTATAATTTGCTTGTGAGTGATAAGGGTAGGTTTTATCTGAAGTGCAAGCGCTAACTTTGGTGGGGTAACGTGAGGGCGGGAGGCAGGGGGCTCACAGGGGCTCAGGGAGGGACATGGCCCCGTGATGTCCTGCCCACAGGTGTGGACGTGGCTCCTGGAGCTCTGGTGCTCATGTTGGCAGCTGGATTGGCTGCCCTCTTGGTCCTCACAGCTCCTCTAGGAAGGCCCTGGCTAGACGAGCCTCTCTGGGTCCTTCCATCGCAGTGGAGTGTGCTCTCTTCTCTCTGCCTCCAACAAATACCCTATAAAGGCAACAGCACGTCCCTCTAGTTCAGCACCATGTCCCCAGACCGAGGGCAGGGCCTGTGACATGGCAGGTGCTGGATGCGTAAGGGATGGAGAGATGGAGGAGGGTGGGGGGGTGGGTGCAAGGGGGTGGGGGAGAAGGTGTCTCTTCCTGCTCCTAACCTTACCTGAATCCTAGCTTGCTCAAGGCTGGTATCAGAGACCAGATGAAGAAAGCCTGCAGAGGTCCTGAACACGGAACACTAAGACAGCTGTGGCACTGGCCCTACACCCTCCCCTGAAACGCCAGGGGTGCCCTGGGACCAGCTGAACACCCACTCAGGCTCAGGGCAGGGTAGCAGGGCCTCCGTGGGGCATCGGCAGGCTGTGCTCTCCTCTCCCCGACGGGTGAGTGCTTTTGGGCAAGGCTCTCCTTCAAAGAAGCCAACCCCGGCAGCTAGCATCCAGGGTGCGTGAGGCTGGCTCAGTGGTATCCACAAAGGCCTTGACCGGGAACAGCCACCTAGGAGAAGTGGGGACAGCATCTCTGGCCCACAGATTCATTCCCTGGCTTCCCCATGACAAAGTCTGTTCTCCAGCTGTCCTGGCCCAGGTAAAGGCACAGCGTCTGCCCGGGGGCAGGGGCGGGGGGTGGGGGGTGTCACAATGAACAGAGGCAGGAATGCAAGGGAGGAAGACATATGACACTTTTGTGCCTTTAACCTGCTGGTCCCTGGATAGGGACTATCCTTCCCTCACCAGCTGCCTGATGAAATTCTATTTGCACTTCAAAACCCAGTTCAGGTACCACCCCTTCCTGAGAGCCTCCCAAGCAAAGTCCCAACTCCCTCCCCCATGCTCACTCTGCACACCAGTCAGACCGCCTAGGAACACATCTGGCCACATGGGGGACGTCCTCCAGGCTCTGACCTCCTCGGATCACTCACCTGCTTGCTCAGCATCCCTATGCCTGCAGAGGACCCAGCCCCGGGGCTGGCCCTGATGACCCTTTCCATTACACTGCAGAATATGTGCCCGTGCCCCCGCCCTCAAAACTGAAGGCACAGGGAGGAGAGGGAGTGACCCCACTGGTTGGGATCTCTCAGGGGCAGGGGATCCGAGCTGACCTGAACTCTGGGGCGTCTCTGGGCAGGACCCGGCTCCTTCTTTTCAGTCTGGGGAGGAGGAGGGCTTGGGGGCCGCATCTTTGCCTTCTGGTTTGTCCTTGGCTGCTGTGGACGGCAGGAACTGCCCATCCCTCAGGACGGCCTGCCCCTGCCACCTGCCTGTAATTTCACACTCAATATTTTGTGGTTGTTTTGTGGTGTGAGTGGCAGGCTTTCACGTGCTTTTGCTGATGGAAATGAAACCTGAAGGGCTTGAAGCAAGGTGATTCCATTTGAGCTGGCAGGCCGAGCGGGACTTTGTGAGCCTGGGGGTACGGGTACCCCGGGAGGTGGGAGCGGAGCAAGGGCAGCAGTGCGAGAGGAAATGGGGTCGGTGGGCGTGGCACTCAGCCCCCAGGAGAAGGAGGGAGGAAGCCAGGCCCGCAGCCTCCCTCATGCTGCCCCTGCAGGGTCTCCTCCTCCTCAGACACGACCCTCCCTTTCCCCAAGCACTAGATCATGCCTGATCCCAGTGCCCGCCCCTCTTAACGTGAGGAAAGGGAGCAGGGCAAGGATCGATAGCCCCATTTGACAGATGCGGACACAGAGGCCCAGAGGAGGCCTTACTCTCCCAGCAAGCTGGGGGCAAGCACTGGGTCTCTGGACTTCACCCTGGGAGAACACAGTGCTCCAGGCTTTCGCGTGGGGAGCTGAGAGCTCCTTTAGTTACATTTCCCTTTATTTATGCTGAGGAGCTTCAAGAGGCACGGAAAGCTGATGGAAAGTGAAACCCGCAATTCATGTCAATTCAGATCGCTCCAATTCATTTCCGCAAACATTTATTAAGTGCCTATTAGGCCCTGCGCTCTGCTTTCATCTGGGAATAGCGTCAGCATCTGGGTCCCCATGCGGAGGGAGGGCGCTGTGGTGAAGCCCACGCACGGCCCCCCCCCACGGCGGCCCCCCATGGCCATCAGCCAGGAGTCGGGGCTGGGGCGGCATCTCCCCTCTGGGTCTTCTTCCGGAGCTGCAGACCACTTCCCGTACTGAGCTTGCCTTTCACATGCAAACAGAGGATAAGGCCCCAGGGTGGGGGTGGGGGGGGAGGGGGGTAGGGTGGGGGGGAGGGGGGTAGGGTGGGGTGCCGAGAGTGGGCTGGCCATAGGGGGAGCTAGCTTGTGATTTAAAATCTGCCCCATCCTATCTGTGAAGGGCGTAATGCCTGCAGACAAGCGTGAGTGCTGCAGGGCTGTCTCATCGCGAGGGGCCTTCTTTACACGGGAGTGTTTGTTTATAGAACCGAAACATCTCGCTATGGGCACCCGGGGCACATGGGCCTGAGGTTCCATGGCTGGGAAGCCAACCACCTCGTCTTAGCAGTTCAAGATTGGCCGAGGTGGGGGCAGGAAGAATCCTGGATGGAAGGGCTCTGGAGTTGTTTCCCCGCAGTGGTCCAGGTGACCCACAGGCAAAATCCTAGGCCTGTGGGGTGGCAGCCGACAGTGTCTCTGAACACCTCACAAGATGTCATAAGCCGGACCGAACTGACAAGGTTGGGTGTGAGCCGGTTCAGGAAGCAGCCCATTCCCCATGGCCAAGGCCGCTCTCCCCAGTCATCTGGTTTATGGCAAACTCCTTCCCCGAGACCGTGGGCTCTCTGCACCCTGCTTTCCACATTCAAGCCATGGCCTTCAGGACAAGACCGACCACTAAGCCTGTGTATTTGCTCAGACCAGCTGGACCTGACCAGAGCTGACCTTGCCGCAGCCCCTACCGAGCCTTCTCCTCCAGAGGGGACGGGGTGTCCCTGAGCCCTGCACCTCTCCTCAGACCACACCCACCTCCCTCTGTGTGAAACAGAATGGCCGTCTTCTAGAGTGACCGAATATCCTCCAGCACCCAAGAACCATCATTAGCCAAATAAGGAAAGCGAAATCTGTGGTGAGTGGGCATGAGTCCCAGGTCCAACAACCCTGCAGGCATCGCTAACCAATCACAGCCCCTCTTTCTGCTGAGCAAGGACTTGGCCTCAAAATCGCTTGGAAGCCAGTTCTCCAGGCGGCCAGTAGCCATCAGTCAATATCCACACCCGAGATGAAACCTGTTTTCTATCGCTGGAGAGGTAGAAGCACAAACTGGAACTTCCAGAACCAGAGCCCAAGGGTGTCCCCACCTAGAAGGTGCATTGCCTGGCTGCTCCCTCACGAACCATCCTAGGAGGGAGGTGGGAACACTGAGCTATGGGACACCAACCTGGTTGGTCCCCAGTGCAGCTGAAGGACCCTGCAGGGCCACCAGCCAGCCTGAGGCAGGGAGAGAAATGGAGCCAAGACAGAGTGAGGCAGAGGGGAGGGGAGAGAAGTGAAGGTGCAAGAGGAAGGGAACAGAGGTCTCCCTGTGGTTTCTCCACTGGCCCCCCACCTCTCTGACTCACTTTGGCAATCGAATCACATTGCTCCTCTACTTAAAATCCCCTAAGGGCTTTCCTTTTGCTTTTGGGATCAAATCTCGATTGCTGAATCTGACTCACAAGCCCACCATGACTCAGCCCTGCCGCCCTCTTTAGCCTCGGCCTCCACACCCTCACCTCCACCCCAAACCGCTCCTGCAAGCTGCCCATACTCTGAAGTCTGCATAATCCGTGAGACTTGTGTGGCTTCCTCTCTCAGGTCTGTGGCAGATTCCTAAGTATCCTGTACTATTCTACTTCTATTATTATCCCGTATATACTCCAGTTTTCTTCCTTAGTACAGAATCCCCTGTTTTTAGCTGGTATGTGGTTACCTGAAATAAAGACATTTCTGAGGATCCCTTGCAGCTAAAACTGGTCATGTGAGTAAGTAAAGTCTGATCAATGGGATGTAAGCAGAGTGCCACACTTGACTTCTGAGAAGTAGTATTAAAGGGAAGAGATGTGCTCTTCTGGGATGAGTATGGAATGGCCGGAGCTTGGGCAGCCTCCTTAGACTATGAGGTAGAGTCTTATGTTGAAGAGAATAAGAGCATGAAGATAAAAGAAACCCAGACCTCTAATACTGTGAAACCAAAACCAAAGGCTTCTTTTACATGAGAGAGAGAAACAAATTCTTATTTTGTTTAGATCATCACTACTTTGTGTTTTCTTACTTTTGTGTGTTCTTTCTTTCTCTGCCTGGGATATATTTCCTTGCCTTCTTTACATAGCTGATTTTATTTGACTTTGCAAGAGCCAGCTCTGATGTCACCTTCTCTACGGGGCTATTCCTGACAGCACCCTAAGCTGGACAAGCAGCCACCGTTGTCCCCTTGTAGCAAAGAGCCATCACCTCTTTCTAGCTAAGCACTTGTCTCATGATGGTCAGTGGGTCTGATGAGTGGCTCTCTCTCCCCCAGCTGGACTATGAGCACCTTGAAGGAGGGAGTCTCATTCATGTCCAGAGAGCTGGTACGTAATCAAGTGCCTGACCATGAGTAAATGGGGAGGGATGGAGGAGCAAGGGTGGGGCATGAGGGCGGGAAAGAAGTCCCGGCACTTCTCTGGCTTCACTTGGCGGATCCCATAGCGTTTCTTTCACTGATAAACAGAGCCACCAATAGGCAGCTCCACTGAGGTTGACGAGGAAGAGACAACCACTCTGGAGAGCGGCATAATAAGAACACGATTTCTAAAACTTCTAGCTGCACAGCATTTACCAATTTACAAGGCACGCTGACACGTGCCCATTATCCTACTTAGTTGTAACAACCTACCGAGGCACTCTTATTATTCCCAGGGCTGAAAGGGCTACATCACTCCCTCCAGGTCACATGGTACTACATGGCCAAGTGGGGGACCTGGGAATGAGGTCCTTCTAGCTTCACGTCTAGCAACGCCGGAGCCTCCCCCAACCTGCACCGTTCAGGGGAGTCAGCGAGGCAAACCATGGGCAAACTGCACGTCAGCCAGCGTGCACAAGCATGAGCACGAGCTCACGCACACCTGGTGCACAGATGTGAGAGGGGCTCCAGATGTTCCAGTGGCATCTTCCCCGGGGGGCAAGAGTGATGGCAGACAAGGGGCACGGGGGCGGGGGGACCACGCAGCTGCTGCACGCAGATGCTCTGCCCCTCTGCTCAAGGACAGGACCACCCCGAGCAAGTGCGGGGGACGTGAGGCAGCAGGGAGGGCTGGGGACAGGCAGAAGCCAGGGGGAGTCCGCGTGCTTTCACAGACTGCGCTAGGCTGTTATGGGGACCAGTTATTTAGTCTAGCATTCACCTCCCCCGGAGCGAGAACAGGACACTGTCAGGCTAAGAGACAGCAGCACACAGCATGTCCGTGGTAAACAATTTATTTTTCTACCTCAGTCGCTTACAAGGGGAAAAAAATAAAACGTCATTAGGAGAAGCACAGATGAACTATTTACAGAGATGAAGAAAATTCACAATGGTTAAAATGTGGGTGAGGTGAGCATACTAGGACAAGTTCGCCAAAGCAAAGCAATTCATAGCAGAACAAAATAAAAGTGGGGGTGGGGGGGGTAGCCATAAAGAATTGTTAAAAAAAAATAGCACTCATGAAAAAGCCTGCGGGAAAATAACAGGAAACTAACCAACGATTACATCAAGCATCTTTAATGAGATGAGCAAAACCACACTGGTTGGGTCTCAAGGACAGTGACATTCGAACAGATGGATTTGCTCACATCAAATGCATCCAGTGGAAGCACGCGGGTCACTTCTCACAAACTATGAACGTAAACAAGGGGGTGGCTGCTGAGCTGTACTTCACGAATCCAAGCCCGTGCGGCTATTTCAAACGGGGGAGTGGAGGGGCTTGGGACCATGGGAAAAGCAAGGCCTTCTCATAGTGACTGATCATCGGGGGTGCCAGCCCGATCTGGATCGGCCCCATGTGTTCTGTCCTCTGCTACCCTGGCGGGCCCAGAGGCCCTGATCCCAGCAGTGACTGCAAGGCCAGTGTGGACGGGGTGCTGGGGAAGGAGGGGCCTGGCGTGGGTCTGTGGCCACGGTGCCTGAGATGTAGCAGTGCCCCAGTAACGACACCGGCCCTTCTCAAGGTCACGTGTACTCATGATTATGGTTAACGGTCACGGAGGGACTGGCCCCCAAACACAAACATAACCAGATCATGATGGTTTTCCAGATATAGTTTTTCTTCCAGATGACGTTTTTCACATTAGTATTTACAGAACAGGTGTGTGTGTGTGTGTGCGCGCGCGCGTGCGCGTGCATGTGTGTGTGTGTTCGTTCACTGTTGGTACTGTCCACCCCAGGACACAGGTGCTCCAAGTCACACATCCCCAACGCCTGTGGGCCACCAGCGCTAAAAGCTCACTCCATGAAATGCCCCAAGAAGCTGATTTGGTTGCTATTTAAAATAATCTGATGTCTGTTTCCTGGATTCCCCTGAGGAGGCTCTACAAAGTTTGTGAGAAGTTTCCCTCTGGCCCCGTTACATTCCAGGTGGGGGTGGGGTGGGGTGGGGTGGAGGGACGTTCACAGTGTGTACAAGAAGCAAAATGGGAGGGGACTGTAGAAGGAAAAAAAAATTTTTTTTAAATTGAGAAGCAATGAGGACATGAGTCTTTTCCAAGAATTAAAAATGAGAAAAAGAACATTCGTTCAAACAGGCAGCTAGGACAGCCTCAGTGGACACTGAGAGCAGCTGGGGTGGCCCCGGCCGGGACTGTGTCCTCTCTCTAGTAATGGTAGCAAACCCCAATGTGTTATGCCTCTCTTAAGAGCTAGTTGATAAAAATTATGTCTTGTGAAATCGGCAAATAGTCTGCAAAGTGAAATAAGAACAGAAATTAACAGATTAAACTGAAATGAGTCCGGGGGGGGGGGGGAGAGGAAACGGGAGGCCACCAATGAGGATCATAATTATTTGAGCCCCAGTATTGATCCTGGGGGGGGCAGGGTGGGGGTGCACGCAGTGGACACCTGGGCCTGGGAAGTAGGAACCACTTCCATAAGTGGTGGGTGATCCTTCATTCTTTCTAGAAAAGAACTACACCTCACTCTAACAATTATCCATAGATGTCGAGCCCTCTTTATTGGAGCATCTCATTTAATCGCATCGAACCCTAAAGGTGGGCAGAGGTGGGCACTGGTTCGCCTCAGCTGTGAGGCCCAGGAGAGGAGGTGGGTATTCACAGAGAGGGCCTGTGCAGGGGAAACGCAGGGCCCTGTGTCCTGACAGGGGACCCCGGGTCCATGGTCTGTGAGTGAACACACACAGGATGAAGAACCTTAGCAGCTCTTGGGGGCGTCCTGGCTAGTGCTCACACTGCCCCACTAGGATGGGTCCAGAGAGGGGCTGGGAGGGGGGCGGCGTCCACACACACTGTGAGAGCCTGGAGGTGGGACGTGGGTGAAGTGGTAGATGGTGAGGACACGGAAAAGAGAGATCACAAAGAAACCTCAGGGCAGTTTGGTGGGGACAGCTGTGCGGATGTCACTGGCTCACAGGACCCTAGGGTGCAGGGAGAAGTCAACCGGACAGGGTGAGCAGAGGGCAGATTTGGGCCACCCTCTGCCGGGCCGTCCCTCTCCACCCCAACCTCCTCCTCACCAGAGCCTCCAAAACACTCCTTATTGGCACGGGGCAAGAGATGGATGTCAGAATGTTCCAAAGCTCCCCTGACTCAGAGACCCTGGCCCGGGCTGGAGGCTCCAGGCAGGCTCAAGTTTGGTTTTTGAGGGGAGCCACCACGTCATGAGCTCTTGACTGGAATACCATGGGGGACTGCTTGGGGACAGCGGACAGAGTGGCAGCCAGGTCCAGCCATTGGGCCACCCCCTTCACGGCCTGGGGCTATTCCACACACGGACCCTCCCTAACAGCACGTGGCCTCACTCTTGTGGCCATCGACAGCCTCTTTGTGGCCATCGGTGAGGACATACAAGAGACCTTCAAGGTGAGAACTGGAAGGATGGGGAATGGAGAATCTGATGGCTGGGGGAGGAGAGAACAGCCATGTCCCACGGGTCAGGGAGCCCCTGTCCAGACATTTTAACGCCCCACTCCTGCCCTAATCAAATCCAGCTGACTTCGTTGAGCTGCAGGAGCTAGTGACCGTGACAAACAGACCCTGGACACGGTCACTCCTAGCCCACACCAGGTCCCTCACACTCCTGCTCTGTTCCCAAAGCCTTGGCTAAAGCTGAAGGGCTGGGCGCAGCTGGGAGACTATCTCATCCTACCCAGCCTTGGTCGGTCACTTTTGTATCTCTGTCTTGCATACATGTCTGCTGAGGACAGATCCTAAAACACAGATCCCTGAGACAGAGCCCTTAGCATGGAATCCATTTTGTCACCCCCCAAATTATTCCATGTTAGGATCCCCCAACTCTCCCTGCCTGGGACTAGTACTGCACTGAGGGGGCAATGGCAACCTGATTGTGAAGGCAGGCAAAGCCACACCAGGTGTGCAGAGTGGTATGGTGCTCTCAGCGAGGCAGGACGGGAGCCTATATGTCTTCTTGTACCCTGGTGAGGAAGCCAGGGGAGGGAAGGAGATGAAAGGCTTTCCTAAAACTACCACCAGCTTCTGGGCTGAGGAGGACGGGCAAGAAATGAGTAGGGATGATGACACGCCAGGCCTCCCTGGGAGGGACAGTGTGTATGCATGCATGTATGTGTGTGGACCATGCACCCCCCCCTTTATGCTCCAGAATGGTGCCTTCCAACAGAACTTTTGTAGAAATGTTCTACAGGCTGTGCTAACAGTAGCCACTAGCCACATGTGGCTGCTAAGTGAAGCGTGGCTAGTGTGACGGAGAAACTGGAATTCTCATTTTACTTCATTTTCATTTAAATCTAAATTATAGTAGCTATGTGTGGTTAGTGGGATCGTCCTGGACAGACGGACGCTAGAGAGAGGAACATGGGAGTTAAGAGCCAGACCACCTGGGTCTAAATCGCAGCCCTGCTCCTTGCTGCTAATGAGCCCTGGAACAGGGTTTTCTACCTCTCTAGGCCTTGGGGTCCCCATCTGTACATGGGAAAACCTACTGGAGGGGCAGACTTCTCTGGTTGTAGCGCCCACTGCCCTGCTTCAAGAGCCACCCCCCCCCCCGTGCAGACACTGGCCCCAGGGGACACGCTCATGGGGGAGTCTCCCCCACTCACACTCCCCCATCTGGAACAGCTGCTACTGTATCTGCCTCCCCTACCCCTCACCCCCACAATCGGAAGGGTGCACAGACCCCAGGGACTATCCTGCCCAAACCCCCTGTTTACAGAAGACAGAGATGAGGCCCAGAGATACTGGGTGACCTGCTGTGGCCATGGGAAAGAGCCTGGGGCTTCCGTCGCTGATGGAGGATCTGTCCTCCACCGGGCATGGCTCTAAGTGCCCCAAATGCTTCCTGGCTTCCTGTTGAGTCACCCTTACCCCACCCCAACACTCAGTCGGAGGTGTGCAAACACTGGGTGAGACCCTCACGCACCTCTCCCTGGCCCTCCTCCCTGGCTTCAGGACAGGATCCTCTAAGGGCCATGCCTATGCTCCCTGGGCCTCCAAGGCCTCTGGGTCCAGGCAGGATGATCAACCAGGAGTGAAACTGCTGGAAGCCCAGCTTCCGAGGGAGCCTCCTTCCTCAGCAGAGAACCCAAGAGGACAAAACGCCATTCCTAGTGCCTTTTCTAGAAACTCCAGCTGTCCCCTGTACACACACACCCCCAAGCACCCCTGCACCCCGATACACTCTTGTCTATACTCCATGTTTGGGAAAGGCTGACTCACCCCTTCAGGGGACAAGTAAAGCCCTATCAACATTGCTTCCTTCAGCACCCTTCTCCCCAACCCAGACCATGCCTGCCCTTGCTGCCACCTCAGGTGGGGGTCCCAGGCCCCCCAGCTATGTGGGAGCTGCGGCAGCCTGGGCACGAAAGCGGGCATTGTTGCGGGCTCTGCCTCGAGTCTCTGACGCCTACATGCAGGGGAGGGTGAATCTACAGCCCGACCCAGGACAGCAAACCCAAACCCCAACAGCACACCGCAGTTACACACAGAAGGGTGTCCAAGCCAGGGCCGCCAGGCAGAGCTGGAGGCGGGGAGGGAGGAGGACAGGAAGGGGGGTAGGGGGGAGGGAGACGCGGGACGAGGAAAGCAGAGGGTAGGAGTCCAGTCCAGTGAGAGAACCTGTAACAGGCCCCAGACAAAGAAGGGGGGGCAGAGGGAGGGCTCCTGACTCAGCTCTTTCCCTTCCCCCGAAAGCTGCCACTCTCAAATACCCGGCACGGAGGCGGTACTTCGGTTAATCAGACATTGAGCTGCATCCTGCCCCCGGAGTTCAGTGGGTTTGAACTTCGGCACCTACAGGTCATTTCTGAATGCGTATGTGTCCCAGCTGTGTTCTCTTTAGGGATCCTCCCGCCTCCCCTCCAATGCAGCCCATCTCCTGTGCTTCCAAAGCCCCGGGAGACAAAGACACTCACCTGGGAACTGATAGCCATAGCTAGGAGCAAATCCAGGGTAGCCGCGGCCATAGGTTGCCACGAAGTTGGGGTAGCCTTGAACACAGAGAGAAAGATCACAGGGGCATTAGTACAGCTGCTGCCTCAGCCCTGGGGTGAAATCCCAGGGAGGGCAGAAGTGAGGACAGCCTGGGTTATTTTCCCGCACGAAATGATTCGTCTCCCGTGAGGGTCTTTACCCAGGGCTCGGGTCCCCTCTCTCCTGTGGCTGGGGGCACCGCTGTCAGCCTGCTGGTAATTAACCTATATTTGGGCAGAGAGACCCCCCCAAAGCCCACGCACTTTCTGGAACCTGCAGAGTAAATGCCACGCGTTAGCACCAAACAGAGGACCTGTGCCTGGCTCTGACATTTGGAGAGCTTACTCTGAATGTACTTTACCTTAAAGCTATTGACAGTAGGAGATTAAAGTCCTTGTAATGCCTCCTCCCGAGGCAGCAGACAGAGGTGCCCGCAGCAGACAAAGCGGGAGCACTCAGGGGTCAGAGTTGTGGGGCAAAACTCAGGGCTGACCTTGCGCTTGTAGAAAACCACTGGGCTTAATGAGCCCTGGCCCAGGGGAGGCAGGGTCCCGGGGGGCCTGCGTCCAAGCACAGGTACTCCACAGGGTGCCAGCATCTTCCCAAGCGCCCTCCCCCCACCCGCCCCGGCAACGAGGGACTGCTCGGGTTAAAATGTGCTCCAGGGAGCATGGCCCAAACCCAGAAGCCTCACGCCACACATGGTAACTAACGGGTGCTTCACAGCGAGCGTATTTTCCACATGATCTCAGCAGATAACCCAGGGGGTGATCCGTTAACCGTGGGCTGCCTGTGGAAATGGCTGCTGGGCTGGGCATGAGGAAACTCTGGCATGTTCTGCTCCCGGTGTGGCCCTCTGTGATCTAGTATGAAACCCCCAGTGAGCAGTCCCTTGGCTCTCCACCCTGCATTGTGCTCGCTCAGGCTACTTCACCATTTATGTCCCCGCCTCTGGGCTCAGGTGACAGAGAAGGCCAGTGTGCAGCCCTCTTGGACCGATTCTGCCAGCCCCAGGGGACCCATGGGTCCCCCTCGTTCCCATCCCACCAGGCTCACGTTGCCTCTGTCCACTCGGTGTGTGGGAGACCCAGTACATTCACGCTCTTCACATACCTCCGCGGCCAGCCTCCCGCCACCACTATCACCAACCACCCAAGCACCACCAACAGCTGGACTTTTGCTTTAACTTCCGAGGTGGATATTTGTGGCTGTTTCTTGGCTGCCCAGTCCCTGAATCCCTCCTCTGAGTTTGAGTCTTAGAAAGAGGCCTGCCTCCCATCCTGGAAGCAGAAGAGGGCCCCCTCCTGCTCTCTCTGAGCCAGGCAGCGGGAAAGCAGGTTGTGAACCTGGGTTTGGCCCAGGGAAGTCCTCCTTGGATCCACTGCTGAGGCTAGTGGGGCAGAGGAGGAGACAGTGATTCAGAATTTATTCTGGTGCCTTTAGCATGAGCCCAGCACACAGTGGTGGCAACAGGGGACCCCCCCCTCGACCAGGTCATTCCTAGGTTGTCCCTGGGTCACGGCTGTGGCTGACCACCCACCTCCCCAGTTACTGCCTATTCTCCAGCCTTCTCGGCAACTCCATGCGCTGACGAGCCCCTTCCAATCATCTCCTTTTTGGCTTGCAGCAGCCAGAGTTGTTTCCGTGGCTTGCCACCAAGATGCTGGTAGAGAATGGCTTTGATGGGTGGGGTCTGTCAGAGTCTTCCTGCGCTCCAGCCACAAGGGCAGCAGCTCGAGACAGCCACGGACACCCCCCAAATATGGGCTCTGGGGTCTCATCACCCGCGTCCCGAGTGCACGTGGGTGCGTCGCAAGCATCTTCTGACCTGCGGTGAGGGCTAACGGAACAGGAGCATTCACGCAGTTCCATCTCGGGTGCCCTCGGGCATTGTGTGTTCGCGTTGGCAGGTCTTCCTGCTGCCTGTGCATAGAGCTCGTATGCCTTAGAGGGCCAGAGATGGGACCCACCTTTCCTCACCTGCCCACATGTGTTTGTGTCACAGCCTCCGCTTGACCAGTGGATCTGTCATTGGACCGAGAAGAGAGGCTTGCTCTTGTGGGTGTCAGGAGTCTTGGGGTCCAGGCTTGCCTCTGGCCCAAGGCCATGCCCTTTGGTGGGGGGGGTCTTCCTCGTCCTCTGACAGCTTGAGTCTTGCCATCTGTACAAAGTTCTGTGGGTCCCTTACAGCATTCTCGACTGAGACTCCCCGTGGCTCCCTTCCCTTCCCGTTTGGCCAGAGCCTTTCCAAACGAGCAGTCACAACTCACTGGCCGACTGACCCGTTTCCACGTCAAAAGCGCCCTGCGCCTGCTCCTTCCGGGTGCGCTATCTCCCGGTGCTCGGGGTCTCCCTGGCACAGGGCTGCCCACACCAGCGGGATGACTGCACGGCTTTGCTCTGCCTGCCGAGGAGCAGGCTCTCCAAGGGTGACGCTCAGCTCTGGCCCCCCGGTGGGGAAAGAGAGGGACAGAGGGACGGAGAGGAAGCGGGGGAGCCCAAGAGGTCTTAAGTGGATGCACGCACACTGGCTTCTCCCTTGGTATTTATTTCATGGCTGGCCAGCTCAGTTCTCTTCCGAATTAATCACCCACTCTCAAATCAGATCTTTCATGACTAGATTTCTTAAACCATTATTTCAACACTATTGATAAACGGATTATATGCAAACAGCCAAATCACCGCTGCCTAGGGCCTTTCCTGGTGAAAAATGACTCCTTTGCTTCTAACTTCAGCACTAGGGGTCTGAAATATTTTAATCTGACAGCGTAAGTGTAGGCCCATGGGTCACCTTCAAGCCTCCCTCGGGGCAGGTGGGGTGGGGAGCGGGTGGGACGCCCAGCCCCTCCCGGACTCCGGCCACCTTCTTCCTGGCACACGGCAGTCTTCGACAAGGAGGAAGACAAGCATGGTCGAGTTCACCCCAATTTGGGGCCTCACCCCAATCTTCCTGGACATGTCAATATTGTCTCCTGCACAACAAAGACGAGAATTTGGCATCTGCCGGAGTGGGGGATCTGATCTCCAGCCCCCATCACGAACATCCTCTGGGTCAGGCAGATGAAATCATAAATTTATAATACAACATTACTTCAATTTTCCTCTTCATTTACTGCTGTGCAGCCCAGCTCTGCTCCAACGGCTCCCAGCCCCAGCCACACAGGGAAATTGGCTGGCTGCATATCAATAGCACATTACAGCAGACCGATGTGAATGCTCCATCAAGCCATATTACAGCGAGATGACCCAGCCGCCGCTTCCATTAGTAGCTGGGCCCCGCCCGCACTGGCCACTGCCCAATTTATGTGCTCCAGTACTCTGGACGCCTGATCAATCCCACAGTAATTATCTCTTGTCACTAAAGGAAAAACTAAGCCTGCTGCCTGGATGACCACCTTTCTGGCAGATAGGCTTTCCGTTGTGGGAAAAAAAAAAGGAACTCAGAAATCAACAACTACTCAAATTTGCCAGTCAGATCATTTCAGGGCCCCCTTTTGGGGATGCTGGCAGAGTTCTCAGAATCGTGGTTCTCGATCTTTGCTCCAACTCTAGGAGATGCTGGCTCTAACCCTGAAACATGTTTGCATTCTAGGTGGGCACATGACTCATCCTCTCCCGGGCTCTGTGACTCAGCTACTCAGTCATGGAAAATTGCTCCCACCAGGACCCCGAATTGAAAGGACAAGAGACAAGGGCTGTTTATCCAGGGACCTGCCAGAGTGTGACATATATGCCACGTGGTATGCAGAGCACTGCCCGGCGCGCCATGTTGGCTCCATGAGGGATGCATCCAGATGTAACACCTAGTGCCCAGAGCCCTTCCCAGGCTGGGACGTGAAGGCCAAAGTCTACTCAGATGCTCAGACCCCAGAGTCATTCCGAGCCATAGGAGCATCTTTAGGCTTATGTTGTCCAATTTAAATTTAAGTCTAAACTATGATGAAAACCCCAGTTCCTCAGTAGTATAAGCCACATCTTAAATGCTCAGTAGCCACATTAGCTAGTGGCTACCATCTTGGGCAGCACAGACAGAGGCCCCTTCTACCACCACAGAAAGTGCTGGTGCACTGTGTTGTCCTAGAAGGAAACTGAAGAGCTGAATTTTGAGTTTCCTCTGTCCACCAGGAAACAGCTGAACAAATGGAGACCTCCTTGGGAACGACCTCAACAGATATTTTGGGGAAAGACAAATCCCTGTTGAAATTACAAATGAGTCTAGACATGCAGCTCTACATACCAGCCAATCTCCTTTTCTTTTCTTCTTTTTTTTAAAATTTTTTATTGTTATGTTAATCACCATACATTACATAATTTGTTTTGGTGTACTGTTACATGATTCATTGTTTGTTCATAACACCCAGTGCCCCATGCAGAATGTGCCCTCCTCAATACCCATCACCAGGCTAACCCATCCCCCCAACCCCTCCCCTCCAGAAACCTCAGTTTGTTTTTCAGAGTCCATCATCTCTCCTGGTTCGTCTCCCCCTCTGACTTACTCCCCTTCATTCTTCCTCTCCTGCTATCTTCTTCTTTTTCTTTTTTCTTAAAATATGTTGCGTTATTTGTTTCAGAAGTACAGATCTGTGATTCAACAGTCTTACACAATTCACAGCGCTCACCGTAGCACATATCTTCCCCAATGTCCATCACCCAGCCACCCCATCCCTCCCACCCCCGACCACTCCAGCAACCCTCAGTTTGTTCCTGAGATTAAGAATTCCTCATATCAGTGAGGTCATATGATACATGTCTTTCTCTGATTGACTTATTTCACTCAGCATAACACCCTCCAGTTCCATCCACGTCGTTGCAAATGGCAAGATCTCATTCCTTTTGATGGCTGCATAATATTCCATTGTGTATATATACCACCTCTTCTTTAGCCATTCATCTGTCGATGGACATCTTGGCTCTTTCCACAGTTTGGCTATTGTGGACATTGCTGCTATAAACATTGGGGTACACGTACCCCTTCGGGTCCCTACATTTGTATCTTTGGGGTAAATACCCAGCAGTGCAATTGCTGGATCGAATGGTAGATCTAATTTCAACTGTTTGAGGAACCTCCATACTGTTTTCCAGAGGGGTTGCACCAGCTTGCATTCCCACCAACAGTGTAGGAGGGTTCCCCTTTCTCCACATCCCTGCCAACATCTGTCGTTCCCTGACTTGTTAATTTTAGCCATTCTGACTGGTGTGAGGTGGTATCTCATTGAGGTTTTGATTTGGATTTCCCTGATGCCGAGCGATGTTGAGCACTTTTTCATGTGCCTGTTGGCCATTTGGATGTCTTCTTTGGAAAAATGTCTGTTCATGTCTTCTGCCCATTTCTTGATTGGATTATTTGTTCTTTGGGTGTTGAGTTTGATAAGTTCTTTATAGATTTTGGATACTAGCCCTTTATCTGATATGTCATTTGCAAATATTTTCTCCCATTCTGTCGGTTGTCTTTTGGTTTTGTGGACTGTTTCTTTTGCTGTGCAAAAGCTTTTTATCTTGATGAAATCCCAATAGTTCATTTTTGCCCTGGCTTCCTGTGCCTTTGGTGATGTTTCTAGGAAGAAGTGCTGCGGCTGAGGTCGAAGAGGTTGCTACCTGTGTTCTCCTTTAGGATTTGGATGGACTCCTGTCTCACGTTTAGGTCTTTCAACCATTTGGAGTCTATTTTTGTGTGTGGTGTAAGGAAATGGTCCAGTTTCATTCTTCTGCATGTGGCTGTCCAATTTTCCCAACACCATTTGTTGAAGAGACTGTCTTTTTTCCACTGGACATTCTTTCCTGCTTTGTCAAAGATAAGTTGACCATAGAGTTGAGGGTCCATTTCTGGGCTCTCGATTCTGTTCCATTGATCTATGTGTCTGTTTTTGTGCCAGTACCATACTGTCTCGATGATGACAGCTTTGTAATAGAGCTGGAAGTCCGGAATTGTGATGCCGCCAGCTTTGCTTTTCTTTTTCAACATTCCTCTGGCTATTCGGGGTCTCTTCTGGTTCCATACAAATTTTAGGATTATTTGTTCCATTTCTTTGAAAAAAGTGGATGGTATTTTGATGGGGATTGCATTGAATGTGTAGATTGCTCTAGGTAGCATTGACATCTTCACAATGTTGGTTCTTCCAATCCATGAGCATGGAACGTTTTTCCATTTCTTTGTGTCTTCCTCAATTTCTTTCCTGAGTATTTTATAGTTTTCTGAGTACAGATCCTTTGCCTCTTTGGTTCAATTTATTCCTAGGTATCTTATGGTTTTGGGTGCAATTGTGAATGGGATCGACTCCTTGATTTGTCTCTCTTCTGTCTTGTTGTTGGTGTATAGGAATGCCACTGATTTCTGTGCATTGATTTTATAGCCTGCTACTTGACTGAATTCCTGGATGAGTTCTAGGCCAATCTCCTTTTCATCTGTTAGTGCACACCAGCAGATTATAGATCCTCATCTCTTCTAGATGCTGTTTTTTTTTTTTTTTTTTTTTTTAATTTGCTTTCATTTCAGAGGGGTTTAGTGTTGGGAAACACTGGGTCAAGACTTCACAGGGACTTCTCAGTAGGAGCACTGGTAAGAATGCCTCAGGCTTTCTTCAGCTGGTCTACAGAGTTGCACTATTTCCGGGCCCGCGGGGCGAAGCTTTCCTTCAAGGCCTCAGCAATGAGGTATTTCTCTACCAGTGGTATCAAGCATGTTCAGTAGTGTGTGCCCAGCCAGGTCAAGACAGTTAGAGGCAGTAGGATTAAGTGGCTGAGGGCAGAGTAGGCCCAAAAGGAATAAAATATATCAACAATAATCACATTTGCTTTTATTGAGTCCACTTTCATGAAGAAAAACCAGAGAGTCTAGGGCACGAGACAGCAGAACAAAGTCTGAAGGGCTGCAGAAAGACCTTTCCAAGGGTCTTCACTGATTTTCGTTTTGTTTAGCTCGAAGGTTGGGAGAGCTGGTCTGAGGAGACCCCCTCCTCTTCTCTCCTACATTCTTTTTTAAGGAATTCCCCAAGTGGGCTGATTATTCTATGACTCTGTCAAAGGCTGTGAAAGCTAAAACCAAAACAGCTGTAGGTTTCCTCCCAAGGATGGATGCAGCCACATCAAGAGAGATCAAGCAAACATAACTGTGTAACTATACGCTTGTCAGCCTCCCTTTGACGAGACCTCCCCAAAGTATGGAAAAAATCTTAAGGGATATTTAAAAATTAGTTTCACAGTTTCCAAGTCATTTACAGACCAGCGTATCTGCTGTCTCACTAGAACGTCAGCTCCCTGAGATGCTCTGAGGCATCCTCAGCGCCTAGAACAGTGCCTGGCCATTAGTAGGTACTTGGGAAACACTTGTGAGAATGGACTGAAAAGCTTTAATGGTGTATAGTCTCACTTCGAAAAACCTGTCCAAGTGTTAGACATTTTTCTGCTCTTCCGACAACAAAAATTTACAGCACTAAACCTTTATTTCATTAATGAACTTTTAACAAACGTTGTTCTGCGCCGAGTTCATCAACCAAACTGTGGCTGATGATGACAGCGGTGATGACATGGACAGGTGACGGGTGATGGTGGCGATTCCAGGACAGATATGCACCACGGACGGGGTGACCTAGGTGACTTGTGGGGACATGTGAGGCCATCCCCAACCTAGGAAAGGATCAGATGCTGCTCAGTGCGACCATTTTAGAGGGAAGAAGCAAGAAGCAAGGGCTTCGGTCTCAACATAGCAGATGGCACTCTACTCGCCCAGAGTATCTAGAGGCCCAGGATGCCAGGCTCTGCCAATGGGAGAAGCCGAGGGCAGCGTCAGGAGTCTCCAGTGTGGCTGAGGAGGTGAGAGGCCAGCCAGGCCTTGAGACTGTGTGTTGGGTTCCCTGGGTGCTGTGCCCGCTTCACCCCTTCTCTGCCTGGACCTCGGGCTGAACTGGTTCCTGGCTGGGGGCATACTTTGGGAGCTCTCAGGAGGCCCGTCTCAGCAGGTGCCTGAAGGACCTCACCACCGTGGCTGGGGACTCAGGAGGCCCGGCGGCTGATGAGGCCTGGAGCCCAGCGCACAGATCACAGAAACTCAAAGATGATCCAACTCCTTGGCCTAGGGGTCTCAACGGAGAAGGCGGCAGATGCCACAGTGCAAGCCACACCTGCAGGTCCGGCTGCGTTCCTGGCCGCTGGCAGGAAGGGATGCCCCATGGAAGGGTGTTGGGCACTTGCTCGGGTGGGAATGCCTCGGGCTCCCCACGGCTTTACTAAGAAGAGCTCCCAGTTTGAGTATATCCTACTGTGTTTTGTTGATCAGAAGACATACATTTTTTTCACATCTTAATGTCTCTGAAAGGAGCTCTATCTCACAAGTCATTGTGGTAAGAAAGCCTTGGTCCAGTTTAATTAACAGCATCTGTATTTTTCTTTCTGAATGTTTGTACAAAGATGCATTTCACCACCCACAGCACCTTGGATTTGACGAAATACAGTGCTGGCGAGGCACAAGATGGTTTCATTGATCCTCAACAGCCCCATGAGGTGAGAGTGTCCCACATTCCTCTCTAAGGATGGGGTAACTGAAGGACAGAGCTGTTGGCACTTGTCCCAAGTCATGCAGCTCAGGGGGCGAGGAATCCAGATCCCCTGGTTCTGAAGTCCCAACCCACTGGCTTACACAGCCCCTACCTTGGGGGAAGCTGGCCTGACACCATCAATTCCATCTCAAGGGCTCTCTGCTTGACCAGAGGAGGAGGAAAGCCTCTGTGATGTGAGTGGGGCTGGCTGGGGTCTGGGGCTTCTGCCTGGTGGCAGTCTCAACAGAGTTACATGGGCCAAAGGCAAAAGCCTTAAGCAGCAGGGGTGTCAGTGGGAGGGGGAGGGGGAGGTTCTCACTCAAGGACTAACAGATTCACCACAACATTTTTAACCAACAATTACTTCTTTACTGCAGCTCAGAGAAGTCATGACTTCAACCAGGAGAGACAGGGAAAAAGCGGGGGCAGAGGAGTAAGCCCCCGCCATTCATCACATATCCATCCCTCAATAAACAGGAGCCAACAGGATGGCACCTGGAGAAACACACGGACCACGTGGGTTTGCCTACCACCAGCCAGGGTCAAAGCCCATCCTGGAGGCTCTGAGCCCAGCACCCCTCCTCACACAGGCCCTGCGGGAACCTGGCCCCTCAGCCAGGCCAGGGGGCTCTCAGTGTTCCCCACTAGGATCCTCGCCTTGCAAGGCTAGTCCTGTCTGGATCACTCTGAGCTTGGGCATCCTTCTTAGCATGGCGAACAGGTCACCTCCTCAGGGAGGTATTCCCTGATTCCTCAGTCTAATTTCCACTCTTCATGATGTGCTCTTATAGCACCCCCAAACTCTATTATGACTAACTAGCTATCCGTAGGATTAGCTGTTAGCTGTTATCACACTCACTAGACCACAAGCTCCAGAGGGCAGGGACCACATCTGCCTTGTCAAGCACTGTCTCCCAGTGCCAGCCCAGG
The DNA here is from genome assembly GCF_037043125.1 of Eumetopias jubatus. Taxonomy (NCBI): domain Eukaryota; kingdom Metazoa; phylum Chordata; class Mammalia; order Carnivora; family Otariidae; genus Eumetopias; species Eumetopias jubatus. The sequence continues at coordinate 114,279,727 of NW_028274816.1, read as the reverse complement.
GCAGGGCACGCACGCAGCAAGCAGGTGCTCAAAGCCGACTGCCGGTGAGCACCTCCTGCATTCAACAAAGCCTCCCCGCCTTGGCTCCCATTATGAAACCACTGGGTGCCCTCTGTTCAGGGATCCGAGCTTGGGTGTCTGTAGAGATGTGGGCCCCCGGCCCTTGCTTGCAGACTGGGGCGAACAGAACTGCTGCACCTTTGCTCTCTGGCAATTGACATGAACAAGCTGGCTTCGCTGTATACCTCTGCTTCCCCCTGAAGAAAACAGGTCATTCTTCCCAGCCTGCCAAGGGCATCAAGTTAGACTCCTAAAGGCAGCGGCACTTCCTGAAGATCTGATCCTAAGAAGGTTCCCATTTTATGCCCCAGGACCTTTATACTCACCGTTTAAAATTCAAGACTCCAAAAACCGGCAGGAGGCAACTCTTTTAAAATTTGATTTTAAGAATTTACAACTATTAATTCATTTGGAACTTCTCTTGGTATATAACATATGGTAAAGACCACATACAAATTACTTTTGAAGCAAGGGGTAGACAAGTGTCTCATAGTCAATCAGGAGATAATTCCCACTGATTTTTTAAAAAAATATTTTATTTATTTATTTGAGAGACAGAATGAGATAGAGAGAGCATGAGAGGGGGGAGGGTCAGAGGGAGAAGCAGACTCCCTGCTTAGCAGGGAGCCCAATGCGGGACTCGAACCCGGGACTTCAGGATCATGACCTGAGTCGAAGGCAGTCGCTTAACCAATTGAGACACCCAGGCACCCAATTCCCACTCATTTTTATTTATTTTATTTTATTAGAGAGAGCATGAGCAGGGGTGGGGGGAGGGGGAGAGGGAGAGAGAGAATCTCAAGCAGGCTCCACGCTCAGTGCAGAGCCCGATGTGGGGCTCGATCTCACGACCCTGAGATCATGACCTGAGCCGAAATTAAGAGTCAGACACCCTCCCACTGATTTTTAAAAGTAACTTCTTTATAATAATTACACTCTTACATAGAAATACGTTTAGTTTAGGTGCCTTCACTTTTTCTCCCAACAGGTGCATTCCTATATACCACACTATTTCATTACTGTAGCTTTGTGCCGTGTTCTGCTATCTGGTCAAACTAGTCTTTTCTCCTTTTTCTTTTGAAAACATTTTCTTATCTATTCTCATGTGTTTCTGCTTCCAGATCAGCGCTAGAATCATTTGGCCAATGCTTAAAGAAGTAAATAGGAATTTTCAATGAAAGTCAATTAAACCTAAAACATTAATTCCAGAAGAAGTAATAACATTTCCGCCACTTTTAGGATTCTCGTGGCATCTCTTTCCATTTCTCAAAGTTCCTCAAACTAACTTTACTGGCCCTTGTTATTTCCTCAGACAAAATAGATACAATTCTTTTTAAGAACGTGTAACACCAAGAAAAGTTTCATACATTTCAAATGGAGCCAGGAATGATTTAAAGAACTGCGAATCTGAAAATACATAAAAGAGCTGATCAAACAATATAGAAGGGGGACTCATTGCCAAACCGAATGAAAATCCATTAAAACCAGACAGATCATGTGCCTGAATGGAATTTTACCATTAACTACCATTTATCCCATTTAATTAGTATTTTCCCGACACACAATAACTCGCACTAAAATACCGCTCTCCCGCCTTGAAATTTCTAATTATTGTTGCGACCCACACCATTACGCCTCTTCTCTGCTTTCTCCATTTTTCATGCCATTTCAGCGGCAAGATTTTCAATTATCTACGCAGGATGGACAGAGATACCTTTAAGGAAGGGGCATAATATGCAACTTAATTCCTCTAAAAGCCAGGAGAGATCATTTTTCTTCAGAACAAAACACACTTTGTCTTTCATCTTCTTTTTTTTTTTTTTGGCAAATAAAGAGTAAAACAGGCCATTTAAAACATCCATTTAAATGCAAATTCTGATATCCCGAGAGAAAAATGTTAATCATTTAAATAGACAGGATTATAGCCCACCCTCTTTACTTCCTTTCCTCTCCCAAGTTTTAGAAAATGGAGCCTCAGCCCACATGGGTGAAGCCAGTCAGGAGTCCTCAGGTCTTTCAGAACACCCCGCCAGTAGAGAGGCGTGAGGCAGAGGGCTGCCTTTTTCTCCTTCCGAAGAAGGGACTAGAGAGGAGATAAAATAATATCAAGTACCCCCTATGAGCCAGGCATGGGACAAGATGATTATCCATCCATCCATCCATCCATCTATCTATCTATCTAGCTAGCTAGCTATCTATCTATCTATCTCTCCATCCATCTCTCCATCTCTCCATCTCTCCATCCATCTATCCATCCATCTATCCATCCATCCATCCATCCATCTATCCAACTATCTATCCAACCATCTATCTATCCATCCATCCATCCATCCATCCATCTAACTATCCACCCATCCATCCATCCATCCAACCATCCATCCATCCATCTATCCATCCATCCATCCATCCATCTATCCATCTATCTATCCATCCATCCATCCATCCATCCATCCATCCATCTATCTAACTATCCAACCATCCATCCATCCATCCATCCATCCATCCATCCATCCATCCATCCAACCATCCATCCATCCATCCATCCATCCATCTATCCATCTATCTAACTATCCAACCATCCATCCATCCATCCAACCATCCATCCATCCATCCATCTATCCATCCATATCTATCTATCTATCTATCTATCTATCTATCTATCTATCTATCTATCTATCTTTGTAATGGTCACAACTACCTTGCAAAGGGGTTTATCATCTGAGACTCAGAAAGGCAGTTTGCCCAACTGGTAGGTGACCCAGGTGGGTGTCTAGGCCTCCGTCGCCCCCAGTGCATGGTAGCTCTGCAGTGTCCCCAGGCCCCGCCCGGACTCACCTAGCATTCCCATGCCAAGCATGAACGCGTCCATGGTGTAAGGCAGTCCCCGGGCCCGGCCTCTTGTCCCCGGTGGGAACATGACTTCCTTAGGCTGAGCTTTCTTACATTCTACCTGTTCAACAGAAAGGCGAACAAATGAGATGCAAATGAATGTCACGTAAATGTCAAATGCAGAACTGATCTGGTTAACTGCGAAGGTATTTTTAGCCTTGCTCCTTATGCACTGTAGTAAATATAGCCATGCCAAGCAAATGGCCTGCAAGACAAATATTTAAGAAAACACTCCATTTGTTGCAAATCCTGCTTCGGAAAAACCGACAAGGATGAAATTGGGTTTGGAGGGGTGACAAGGACGTGGGCTGAAGACACACGTGCTTGGGTTGGGAGCTCAGACTGGGGCGTGCGCAGAAGACCTGGGAGGTGAGGAGGCAGATGGGGCTGCTGGGTGTGTCTGTGAAGAAAAACAACAGCAGTAGTAATAATCCCTCCTGCTCATTTGGTCCCTTACAGGTTTACAAATGCCTTTGTACCCCTGACTCTTCACATCAGGCCACCTGACTCCATTTCTTATTAAACAGGCCAGTTAGCTTTAGCTCCATTTCACAGATGACAAAACTGAAAGTCAGAAGGCGTGTGTAATGTGCCGTAAGCCACAGCCCAGCAGGGGAAGGCCTGGAAGCCGCAGTTTTCAGATCTCTAGGTCGGTGATGCCATGGTCTCCATAAAAGCTGCCCCAGCAGACCCCCGGGAGAAGTAATAACATTTTTTTAAATTTTTATTGTTATGTTAATCACCATATATTACATAATTTGTTTTGGTGTAGTGTTCCATGATTCATTGTTTGTTCATAACACCCAGGGCTCCATGCAGAATGTGCCCTCCTCAATACCCATCACCAGGCTAACCCATCCCCCCAAGAAGTAATAACATTTAACACTGCTTCTGTCCATCTGGATTACCGGTTTCTCGTTCTGCAGCTACGTCTTCGAGAGGCTGCTAATCTTTCCTGTTTCCCTTCTGCCTCCTCAATTTCTTAATCCTATTCTGCTCACACAACCCAGAAGTCACTTACTTCCCAGCCTTAATGATAGATAATACAAGCTCCAGGAAAGAAGTAAAACTGTTGCCCTCGACAGTGCCTACGTCGTTCTTAGGAGCATGTGTCTCACACCCCTGCTCGGTGCTTACTTGCTTTTAGTTTACAGATAAACCTAACATGCAGCGTTAGCTGGTAACCCGCCCCATCGCTGATGGAGATAGGATGCTGTGGGGCAGGGCAGGGGGTGCTTATGGTTGCAAAAAGAATCAGCATGACAGTCAGATAGTGAGGGGGTAAGGGCAAGAATGAGGTCGCGTATTTAAAAAGGGGCCGTGTGGTTTAGGAGTCAAAACTCCACGTAGCTCAACCACTGCCGAGGGTCTCCCTATCACATGGAAAATTACTATCGTTCCCAGGGTGTCTGAGATAGGAAGAAGTTAAATTGTGTGCCTTATACTTTGTTTTAAAGGGACCTACATGGGCTATCCATTTTGGAGATATGGATACCTCTCAAATCTTCTCATCTCAAATCTTCAATTAAAAAAAAAAATGTTAGGGGCCCCCCGGGTGGCTCAAGTCGGTTAAACGGCCAACTTCTGATCTCAGCTCAGGTCTTGATCTCAGGGTCGTGAGTTCAGGCCCCGTTCTGGGGCTTAGTGCTTAAGGCTTGAGGGAAGCTTTAACTACCTAAAACATTAACTACTCTTCCTTCAGAGACACCAGGTAACAGCTGTTACTCACTCTTGCTCTTTAAAGAACAACCACACATGCTTTAAAAACATGGACAAAATGGCTCAAAGTTCATGCCTGATAAGCGTAATACACAGTTTTTATAGGTTAAAAAGAGACGAGCATTCTGAAGTGAAAATGGGTGCAGGACATGAAGAAGCAATTCACAAATGACTAATAATGACACATATCTTTTGTATCACACGTCACGTATGACATCCCCAAACGAGACATACTGTCACCTATCAGATTGACCATGATGACAGGATTCCTTGATGTCAGAATCTCTGAGAGTACGGGGAGGAAGGGTGGGAGTTTGTGCATATTTTTTGGGAGGGCAACCCAAAAAACTTTCAAAAGCCATCCAAGTATACATCCTTTGACCTAATAATGCTACTTGCAGGAGTTTATCCTGCACGGACATATGGATAAGGCTACTGTGGTGACAAGCATTAATTATGATTTTTCTTTTTTAAAGGAAATATCCTAAGTGTCCAAGAACACGGAGTTAGTTAGCCAGGTCTGGTTCACCCAGGCTTACTGAAAGCTGTGAAGCTTCAGAAAAGCATGCTGACAGTAACATGCAATGGTATTGGGAAACCCTCAGTCCTGGGCAAACCAGGGTGGTTGGTCACCCTAAATGTAAGGGTGAAAAAAGCAAACTACAGTGACTCTGTGGAAAAATAAGTATATATGCATATCAAACAGGGGAAAAATATTAAAAAGACATACCAAAGTCGCTTTAGAGTGACTTTGTTCTTTCATTTCCATGGTGCATTTTGTTACTGGTGTTTATTTGCCGAGTTTTCTGCTCTGAGTATTACTGTTGCCAACAGTAGTAGGGAAAGGTGATTAAAAAGAAAGAAATTCATGAGAATTGGATCTTTCCGATTTCTCTCCTAAGCCAGGGGTGACAGTTTGCTCCTAGACGCTATCCCTGGGACTCAGAAGCAGACTGAGAAAGCTCATTTGCAAGAGCCTGCCTGAGCCTGGGAAGATGGGTGTGCTCTGCAGAGGCAGACAGATCATTACCTGATGCCAACAGCGGGATCTGGAATAATACCGCTAACCAGCTCACTTCCTAATGGTCCTATCGGTGACAATCTACTGCATTGTCTTATGAAAACCTGCCGCCTGTTCCTAGGCAACCCGATCAACGAAAATTTCAGGTTTATACAGTTTTCATTTAGGGAACATAAAGGTTAACTGACTGTAATGGGAGTATTTTAAACAAACCCACCTACTCTTCCTCTCACTGAATAGGGCTAGCAGCTCCGTTTAATTCTGCTCTGTCTTCGCTGGTGCTGTTTTGGGCAGCACCCACTGCGCGGGTTCTGTCAACCGCCCGCTGTGTCAACTGTGAGTGCTCTCCGAGGCCAGGGGCTGTAGCACATGCACTCTTAGGGGGGTGGGATCCCCACATCCTGGGCACTTGAGTGACAGGGAAAGGTAGCCACCGCACCAGGGAGCCTTGGCCTGGCCTGCACTGAAGGCTTCTCAAAAGATCTCTCAGGACCAAGAGGCCTGCCCACCCAGCCCCCAGCTCCTTTGAAAACATACAAAAGGGGAAAGAGGAAGAGCTAATCTCTGCTCCTATCCTGAGTCCTTGCAGGGGGTCAGGGGCTTGCTGAGCATGAAAACTACTCCCCCCCTCCCCACCCAGACAACGGAGCCTGGCAGAAGCCTCCCCTCCCCCATCAGACTGTGAGTTCTCAGGGCAGGGATCAGGGTCTGCCCCTACGTCCCTGGTTCCTTGTGACATCCCGTACAGAGCATGGACTGACGCACATGCTCATCAGGGTCGTGGAGACCCAGTCTTCTTAACCCAACAAATCTGAGGGACTCCATGTGCCCGGCAAAGGCTAGGCTGTGGGGGATGCAGACATAAATAAGGCCAGCCTCCACCTAGAGAGCTCTCATTCTGTTGAAAGGAACAGGTTCTGACTGTCTTGTTCTCCTAACATGACGGCAAGTACTCACGTCAATCCGCCCCCTGTCATTTCTGGGCCTGCCAGGCTCTAGAGCCTCTTGAGTTAGACCACATCTGGGTCGCCCCCGCACCCCCACTATCCTCCCACCGGGCCCCCTGGCAAGCTAGAGAACTGAGCGTGAACACCCCCAGTTACAGTCAGAACCCAAAGGGGGAAAACCAGCCTAAATCTGCCCAGCTCCAGTCACACACTCAGGTCATGTGGCCACACACGACGTGCCACGTATCTACCGCTGTGTACCAGGCTACTTCCAAACTTCGTGGCCCCGAGCAACAATGGACCATCCTTTCCCGTGCTTCTGGGAGCTGCCTGGGCCCAGCGGGGCTCTTGCTTGCAGTCTTCCCTGTAGTTGTGCTCAGATGGTGCCTGGGGTTGGAGCTGGAGCCAGACAGGGCCCGGATCAGCTGGAGGTTCGAGTGCCTTCTCCCGCACAGTGGGCAGTTGAGGCTGGTCGGCGGGGACCGTCCACGGGGAGGCGCCTCCTTCTTGGCTTCTCCGTGTAGCACTCCCTCCCTGGACATCATGGTGGCTGAGTCCCGAGAGGGGCTGTCCTTGCATGAGAATCCCACGAGACCAAGGCAGAGGCTGCAAGGCTTCTCATCACCTAGGCTTGAGAGTCACACTGCCATTTCCATCACGTTCTGCTGCTTATGCTGGGACAGCCTAGATTTGCTGTGGGAGGGGACCACACAGGGTGTGCATGCCCGGAGGTGGAGTGCACCAGGGCTGGCCTCAGACACCAGCTACCACACGAGATTGGTGAAGAGCGGCGAGCCAACAGGACAGTGGGAGGCCCTCCCCTTGGGAGGCCCGTGGTGTCTGGCTGGCCGGGTTCTTGGGCTGGCAGGCACTGAGGCCTGCTTCCAGCATGGGGCCCCAGGCCTGGGAGCTCCCTACGGGGGCAGCTGCAAAGAGGCTTGTGTGGCTTCCCATAGTCAACAGAAGCAGTGGGCCTCTGGGTGGCCAGGCCTCTTCCTCTAGCTGTTTCAGCTCTGCCCCCACAGAACCCCATTTACTGTAAACGCCCTGCACCACCCACACCCAAAGTGCTTTCTCTAGGGCAGTCCTGGGTGGCGGCAGATTGTGAGGAAGGAACATCTCCCAAGTCTTGGTCCTTGAGTCTCCTAAATCAATGGCTCAGCCCCCACCTCAGCAGCTTCTCACAAAGGCTATGGTTTCCAGTGACAACTGGAAAAAGCAGTGTGGTTGGAGGGCCAAGAGATTTTGTTGGAACTTCCATTTGGATCCTCAGAGGCCACCTGGGACTGACCAACTGCTCACATTAGGAAGACGAAGTCTCCATTTCAAGTGTCACGGCTAGCAAAGCCACAAGGCAACCCCACACCAGGGGCCGAAATGCCAAGGACGTGCCAAACCCCCAAAGGTAGGTGGGATTTGCTTTCATTTTTCTATCGTCAAATATGCTGCTTTGCTTGGCACACTGGCCCTGGAGGAGAGGGGGTGGCTCCCCCATAGCCTGCAGTTATGGAATAAGAACGATCTAGCTGAAGCCTCTTTAACGACAGGACAGTTAGGGCAGCAGTGTGCTCCTCCAGAGGATGAATCAGAGGCCTGACGTGGGCTGGCACGTGTGGTTTCTGACCCTCTGTACCGGCTGCTTGTCAAGGTGGGGCGCCCCTGCCCATCACGGTCGAAAGCAACTCAGCAAGGAGGTCTGTTTCTAACTCTTTATGTAGAAATGATTCCACACTTGCAGAAGAGTTGCAAGGATAGTACAAAGAACAGTTCTATATGTCTACATTCCTATCTGTATCTATGTACATTTTTTCCTGAAACTTCTGAGAGTAAGATATATACACGATGGTACACGTTTCCTAAACATTTTCTTATACACGGATACAATGCTTTTTATCTATAGCCTCGTGTCAGTGGACCCGATGATGTCCTTTAGAGATAGAAATCCATCTTCCAGGACAGGAAGCTGAGGCCCAGGGATGTCAGACACCTCACCTGTGGCTGGAGGCCCAGGCCATGTGTGCTAAGGCTGGGTTTGAAGCCGGGTCTGCCTGATGCCCCCCATGGCTCATGCCAGGGGAGCCAGTCCCACGCCACACCTTCTCCTTGGGGGGAGGGGTGTGTGTGTGTGCTTAGCATTGGCTTTTGGAGAAGGCATAGGGACTTTCTGTGGGGACGGCTTCCCTGCAGCTACTCTGAGGGGCCGCCCTCACCCAACTGGCCTGCAGCCCTTGCTGAGGCCAGCTCCCTGCCGGGCACCTTTTGGAAGAGGCTGGAAGTCTGAGGATGGTGCCAAGGTCTGGGAAGTGAAAAAGCTTTTTGTTTTTCTCTGGTTTCTACATAAATAGCCCCAGTCAGCACATGGCCCCGGGGCCAGGAGGGAAACCATCCCAGCCTCGGTCTGGGGAAACCCAAGCCCGGTGCCCGTGGCCTTGATTTACCACCCAGGACAAGGCGACTTTGTGTGGCCTGGAGGCCAGTGTTTGCAGCTTCACTTCTCAGCCCAAACTGGTCAAGTTAGACATGATTTACTCCTCCAGGGGGAGAGACGCCC